>NW_024470559.1:590550-951794 GCF_017639515.1 Carcharodon carcharias
CATTTAGCTACCAAGGTGGAAAATTGCCCAAGTGTGTCCCGTACACAAATAGCACAACAACTCATATACAGCCAATTACCGACCCATCAGTCTACTCTCTATTATCAGTAAAATGACGGAAGGGGTAATCACAGTGATATCAAGTGGTATTGGTTTAGCAAAAACCTGTTCACTGAAGCCCAGATGGAATTTAACCAGTGTCAATCAGATCCTGAACTCATTACAGTCATTTTTCAATAATGGACAAAAGAGCTGTACTCCTGAAGTGAGATGAGAGTGAGTGCATTTTAACCATCAAACTAATGCTCAGTTTAGGTTTCACGAAGGTCACTCAAATCCTGGCCTCATTACGGCTATGTTCGAAAAATGGACAAACGTTTTGAAATCCCGAGGTGAGATACAAATGACTGCCAGGAACACACCTGAACGACTGTGGCATAAAGGAGCCCGAGCAAAACTGGATACAGTGAGAATTAGGGGAATCCTCCACTGGTTTGATTCATAGCGAACACAAAGGATGATGGTTGTGGTGTGAAAACAGAAAATGCTGGACAAAAGCAGCAAGCCTGGCAGCATCTGTTTTGGTAAGTTCAGAGTTAAAATTTCGAGTCCGTATGAACCTTCCTCACAGAAGAATAGAGGTGGGAATGTGTTGAAATATACACTGTTCAAGGGCGCTGCGGCGGTTCGAGCTGGACAGAAAGCTGCCACCACGTGGAGACAAAAAAGGGAATGGCAATGATGTCATGAACTAAGGGACGAAGATCGTGTTAATGGTAATGGTTAGTGCTAAAGAAATAAGGTGCTGATAGGGGCAACAAGGTAATAAAGCAGAACGTGATAACAGAAGAAGAAAGGGTAATATGGAACTAGCAAAAGTTGGCTTTGTATATGATGGGATGGGGGGCAGTGGTGGCGAAATTGGATATAAAATGGTTCAGAAGGTGGATAAAACGTGGATATAACCATTGCTATTTGAATAAAAATAAATTGAGTGGATTCAACTAAAAATGAATTTAGGAAAAAAAAAGATTACAGAACGTGTGAAGGATAGAGGAGAGAGTTCAATGTTGTGGTGGTTGGAGGTCAGTCATCTCAGCAGGAGGAATTTACAACAGGAGTCCCACAGAGCAGCGTCCGAGACTCAAACATCTTCATCTGATCCATCAAGAACCTTCCTTCCTTCATTCGCTTATGATTGCACAATTCCCAGCACCATTCACAACTCCTCAGATACTGAGCACTGTATGTCCATATGCAGGAATACCAGGCCAATATCGAGTCTTGGGCTGACAATTGGGAAGTCCCGTTTGAACCAGAGAAGCGCCAGGCAAATATCTTCAAGAACAAGGGGTAATCTAACCATCACACCTTGACATTAAATACCATTACCATCGCTGAATCCGCCACTATGCACATCCTGGGGTTTATCTTTGACCAAAAATTGAACAGCGCTAACCATATTAATACTGTGGCTACAAGAGCAGGTCAGGGCTTAGGAAACCAGCAGCGAGTAACACATCTCCTGATTCCTCAAATACTGTCCACCACCCGCTTCGCTGGATGAGTGCATCTCCAACAACACCCACGAAGCCTGACACCCTCCTGGAAACGCAACCCCGCTTGATTGGCACAAAATCCAATTTTCCCTACTGACGCACAGTAGCAGCACAGTGAGTGTCATCTACAATATGCACTGCAGGGGCTCACCAAGGCTCATTAGACGGATTCTTCGAAACTAACATCCAGAAGGAAAAGGCTCCCAGATACATGTGAACAACAGCACCTGGAATTACCTCTACAAGTCACTCACCAACATTTCACAGGCACGGGGTAAAAGCCCTGCAATCCCTCCGTAACGGCACTGTGGGTATACCTAGACCACATGGACTGCAGTGATTTAGGACACAGCTTTGCACCCCTTTGTCAAGGGAAAATAGTGATGGACATTAAATGCTGCTCAACCAGCGTAGCCCACATCCCTTGAAATAATGATAAAAAGAGCCACACACACATCCGTGCACACACAGAAACAAACACACACACACACACACACTTACACACACACACGCACACACATGCACACGCACGCACAGGCACATGAAATTCATCTCTTTCTCATGCACATGCACACGCACACACACATAAACACAGGCACGAACAAAGACACAAGTAAATACGGATAATTAATCTCACACTTATACATGCACACACAAACAAACAACCACGCACACATACACACAGAATAAATAGATGCACACACACAAACATGCACACGCAATTGCACGGGTGTGTGCGTGCCCACACAAACACACACACAAACACACACACACACACACACATATGCACACACACAAACACACCATCACACACTCCTAGTCACAATCAAACACATAAACACACATTTCATTCCTCCCTCTCCTCTCTCTCTCTTTCTCTCTCACACACACAAATAGAGAGATAGGCACAAATACTCACAGAGATTTGGGCGCATACACACACATGGACAATATTCATGTGCAGACACACAAACATGCACACACGCACACACAAACGGACACACACATACAGTTGTACACACATGTGCACAGATACACACCATGCAAACACACATATGGAATGTATACATGCGCGGACTTGCTCACACGCACATAAAACACACGCACATACACAGAAACACACACAAATGCAAACAAGCTTACACAAGCACAAGCACGCAGACAAGCATATACACACACAAGCATAAACACACAGACACGAGTGCACAAGCTCTACACAGGGATGCAAACTCACATTCAGACCCACACCTGCACAGAAGCAAGCACACATACACAAATTCGAACTTAGAAAATCTAATTTGCACCAAGCCACACTACACAATCCATGTCACACACATGCACACATATTCAAGCAAACAAAGCATCACACACAGAGACACACACTCCCAGTCACCGTCAAACATTGACACACACACATTTCATATCTGTCTCTCTCTCACACAAACATTTTCACATACACATACACACAGAGACTCACACAGATGCACCCATTCACACAAACACATGAAATAAATATATGTATAGACACAAACATATACAAACGCACACTCAAGTACTCACAAGGACATGCACACACACACTGACACCCAAACCTGCTGAAACAAATTCACACAGACACATACTCAAGCTTAGTAACTCACATATACACTAAGTCACACATACACAGAGATTTGCACTTTCACACACATACACTCAAATCACACGCACATACACACACGCACAGAAACACACACACTAATACACACCCACACACATACCCATACACACAAACACATGCACACACAAGCACATATAAACACATGCAAGAGACACACACATACGCCCATTGGTGCACACCACACAAAGACTCAAACACACAATGACACACACACACACACACTCAACAAACACACACGTAGGGTCTGAGAATGAATGCATTGTCAGTGAGCAGAGGCAAGTGAGAGGACACCTTTCCATTGTGGTACTCACACTCAGACGCATTTGGAGGTTAAATGTTGCTAGAACAGGAGACAGTGTATGTCATTGAACACAGGCATGATAGGGAAACGTGACTTGCAGAGAGGGATGAAACCAGTAGCTTTATTTGCTGGACCTCAGTCTTATGGATATTGGAATGTGGAGGACGACGCAGAAATGCGGTGTAATAGCCAATTGTGGACGTTGCAAAGACGTGAATGATAGCTACAGGAATGGGTGCGCTGTGTTAGGGAGTGAAGTACGGTCATGTTACAGAAGTGGAAATAGCCGTTCTTAGTGATGGTGTGAATACATGATACCCATGTTTTGAACAGTCTGGTTCAGTCTGAGACAGTTAGCAGGGAGATGGCAGGGATTGCATTTTGGGAAACAGAGTTTGGAGTGGGTACGTTAAAGAATGCCTTCAGTCTTTCCAACATTTAATTACAACGACATTTGTGCCAGGTTGCTTTGTAGGAGGTTTTAGGTGGAGATATAGGACGAGCTAAATCTTCCAAACCAATAAAGGCTGCAAGAAGAGAGGGCGCTGAGGACTGTGAACAAAACTGTGAACGTGGCACAGCAGGTTAACAACTGACAAGGCCGTTTAGAAAGCTCCTTATGAAGTGTGTGGAACCTTGGGCTTTCTAAAAAGTGTTATAGGGTACATAATACTGGAAGTCATGAAGAGCCTGTCTAACAGCCTAGTGTGATCCCACCTGATATGATGTGTCCAATAGCGGGCACCATATTTTAGGAAGGATGCGGAGGCTTTGTACAGTAAACATAAGTGATTTACTAGCATTGTTCCAGCGAGTGGTATTATAACGTTACACGGATAGCCTGGAGAAGCTGCACTTTTTCTCCACAGAGTAGACAGGATTACGAAGAGGTTTGGCAGAGGTGACTAACATTATGAACGGCCAAGATAAATCAAATAGAGAAAAGCGATGTCCAATGGCTGATTGGTCGATAACCAGAAATTGATAAACATGTGAAGAAGAAAAATGCAGGGGTCAGAAGAAATTACTTGAGAGGGGGGCTGATGTGTTAATTGTGAGAGACACAGATTCAATGGGGAATATGAAACCCTTAGGTTATTCATCTATCCCATGGTCTCTCCTGCCAGCAATTACAAATATCCCAATGCTTCCAAAGGCATGCGCTGAAGTGTCACATAACACGCTTGTTGCCAAAATTGAACTCATGGAATTGAAGGATTAATTAAAGCTGGCAGCGACATTATCCTTTCAAGAACGTGTCAGAACAATTATTGGCATCCAAAATCCGCAGCCCATCCTGACCCAATTCCTGGCACATTGACAGGAAAAAAAAACATGCGTTTCCTTGACTCCCGATTGGGTGGGGGCTCTGGTTTCTACCCGGAAGAGGTCGGTTGAGGAGTTGGGTTCTTCCTGTCCTGTCCCTGCAAACAGTTTCTGTCTGAATGTGACTCTGAGAGGCCACTGGAGGAGAATTCCTGATCATTGCACTGTCAGGAGTTACTGATCATATCACTGATGACTGGGAAATGATTGCCCTGCGAGAGCTGCGAAATTAGGAAAAGTTCCCTTCATGTCCTCATAGTCATTGCTGTGCCTGCTTTTCAAATGCAGGGCTGCCAATTTGCTATACCCTCTGTGCACACTGCTGTAACAATCTATTAATGCTCAACCCTAAAAGGCACCAACCTCTAAACCTGTCCTATGTTTCTGCCAACACACCCTGCCAAGGAACGCAAGAGAACATGTCAAGTGCTGAACTACTCACTCAAAACTCGGACCCTCCCTTAACCACAGGCCCCAAATGATTATTTTCCCCTTCAGGTGAGGCAGTACACTGAACACACGCAATGCTTAACCCCCAGAATGAACACAAACCCAAATGAGGAAAACTGCTCAAAGGCCTCGGGCAATAACTGCATTTGTGACCTGGGTTTTGACATCTTGTCACTTGCCATGCAACGCTGTGGTCAGCCAGCCTGTGCCACGCTAACCTTTTCTTCCACAGCAGTACCTCCCTCGCGCCCCCACCCCCCAACACCTCACTAACATGACCGGCAATCAGGCTAATGATGGGGGGCAGAATGGGAAACCACATACCTTGACTGATTTACCTCCAAAACCCTTATCACAGTAAGACAGGCCAAGGAAGTCGCCAGAGTTCCGGGAGGCACTACCTCCCTGCTGCATAGTTCACGGCCTGGACATCCTCCTGAGAGAATGAGACAGAGGCGGGTCACCCTGTTACCTGAATGGTTAAAGTTCCCTCCGATCACCACAGAAGGAGCCTCAGTGAATATTGTGGAGGTAATCAGACCCATTGGTGACCACCAGAGAGATTGGATGGTGTATTGAAAGTGCTTCAGCGACCTTCTCCAATCTGCCAAGGTGTGACATGTTCCTACTTGGCATGATGACTGGCATTGTTGAGTGCATCATGTCAGGCCTCGGTTGGATACAGGGTTAATGGTGCTCTGCAGCGCCACAGGAGCATCACGTGCCTATGACTAAGGTGAAGCGAACAATGTTACAGTAAATGAACGGCCAGGAGAATAATTAACTGTTTTCCTCTGGGAGATATCTCCAAACTCCAAGAGACACCATGTCACCCTAACTTCTTGTCATTTCAGGAGCGCAAAACACCGGAGAGCTGGGGCTGACTGGGAGTTGGTACCCCCTCTCTATAGGAGAATCGACCAGAATGCAATTCACAGGAAGTGTTGGTGTCAGTGGGTCCCCTTCCAGTTTCACATGGCCGTGCTGTCGATGCAGGCGTGCAGGTGGTGACGTTAGCAGCCCGTGGTGGGCGGGGAGGGGAGCTGGTGTCGTGGGGTCGATTTGATTTGGAAATGGTAGCTCAGGTTGAGAATGGAAAAGTGTAAGTCCAAGGTATGACAGCGTTTAACTAGTGAGGCAGTGAATGGGAGCAACAGAGTGCAAGGATAACATTGGAAGAAGTTTACTGAGAAAGAGGATTCTCTGCACCACCTCATCTCATGGCTGCCTTGTTTTTACCTCCCTAAACCCACCCTCCAAAACCCTACCCCTATACCCCATCTGAGAGCATTAAGAACTCGGATACGAGGAGGAGGTTGATGTGTCCGAGGATGCACCATCATCAATACCTCCCTCACCAGGCACCAGCATAGAGAATGACACGCCAGTGGCTACATGTGTGGGCCTAGGGCGTAAGCACTGTGGGACCAGCACGGCACCGATGTGCAGGAGAAGGCGTCAAAGGCAGTCCCCCTGGAGTGCGGGTGGACAGTCACACAGATACTTAACACAGCAGTAAGACAGCGAGTCTGGAGGCCCAATTTGAGGTTCGTATTTGGAGTCACAGCCGCTGCTATGAGGCCATCGGACTCCGTTCCCTGAGGAATTGAGAACTCGTGCAGTTTGAATGAATGGGTCCCTGGTGACAATGACCTCGGCAATGCTTCCAGATGGGATACCGATTATAATAAGCCACGTGTCACTGGGCATCGCTATAGTGAACAGAGGCAGCAGTTGCGAGATAGTCTGAGCTGTTGTACAAGGTGAATTGCAACAGTGGAAGAAGAGCAAAAGACCAGGAACAGGACAGCTTCGTGGGTGGCCGATGGTTGAGCCGAGGGAATGGCAGCTGCACTCCTACAACCATGAAATCCATCCATCGGAACACCACCGCAAGGTCGGATCAATGTGAACGGCGGGGTGAGGGAAGTTCTGATCTTTGAGACAATTTAACCATCCTCAGGCTGCTCACCCTCTCAGAAAGAAGAATCGAATTTTAACCTAGACCAAGCCTGGGTGGCTGACCCTGCAGAGATACAGGTTTTGCAGACTCAGGGAGGGCCTCGGCGGGTTCCTGCAGGATGAGACTGACGACCACAGTGCTCACAGCCAGATAGCCACATGACCTTCAGTGCATGTCGTCATCATCCTCGACAAAACCGGAAGCAATAAGACCCTGCCCAGTGCGCCTGCCTAATCCAGACAATGCAATAGCCTTTTCCCTGTCGTCATCAACACCGTGGATCTCCTCATCACATCCCCGTCAGTGCCCTCCTCATTCAAGGAGACTGGCAACTCCTCCATCGCCTCCTCACCTCGTTGTAAGGCCACCTTCTTAAGGGCACAAAAAACAAAAATGACACGTGACACGCTCTGCACAGTGCATTGCAGTGCTCCATTGGACAGATCCAGGAACCAGGGACTAAATCTTCAGCAGCTGAATGGTTTGCTCCACCAATACGCGAGCTGCTGCTTGAGATGCATTGTAGCATCGCTCTGCTGCAGTCTCTCGAATCAGCCTCTGTGTTATAAAGCACCACTCTTTAGGTATCCCCTGTCCCCACGGATCCAACCCTGCAGCGTATGTGGACCCTGGAAGACTGCAAGGAACTACGAGTGATTCAGGTTTTACGTATTGTGCGCACTTCATCAAAGCATTTTCAACCTTTCAGGCTTGTTTTTGGTTACAGCTTCACGTTCGGTGATTGGAAACCCTTGTGGTTGATGACGTCTATTGCATGTAGCGACAGAGACATGAGGGCCACATGCGTGCATTGAATTGTACCATGTTCCTGTTGGAATCCCGAGATCAGGACAAATTCAATGGTGCTTGCATCTCGCTGCCCTGGTTCCTGGAAAGATGCACAAAATTGTTTCTCCTGCAGAAGTTTGCATAGATGATTTAGGGGGAATATTTGTGGACGGGGGATGTGAAATCGCACAGAGGTCAGATGTGGAGCCCTGATAGGTGCCACTGGGAAACATTTTCTTTGCCACAATCACTTTGAAAGATACTGGAAGTGGCTGCCCTCCTTGCTCGTGGCGCCTGGCGTGCAGTAGGTGGCAGATGTGAGCTAACAGGTCCTTAGATATGTGCAGCCACCATTGACACTGGTTCTCAGTAACCTGCAGGAATAGCAGGCAGCCTATGGGTGCTGCAAGGCATCGAACAGCCAGGGCTCGCTGTCACTGCTGGACAGCGTGTGTGAGAAATCCTGCTCTTCCTTCTTCATGGGATTGCTTCTCTTGAACCTTTGTGGCCAGGCGCCTCAATCACTCAGTTCACCGTCTTCAACAGTCTCTGTGGACTATCAGATATTAAGCTAGGACACCAGGATCTATGATAATGATATGGTCCTCCTGCAGCATGTACGAGAGAGACATAGATATCATAGCAGTGCTTTCCACCTTTCCTGGCCCTGTGTGACCTCCCCTTAAAGCTTCCTGTAGAGAGAACTGGTCACCTCTCGGATGGCCAGAGATGAGTGCGCTGTATGGCTGACTTGTCAGCCCGTGACATGGGTGGAGGGCACTGGTCCAAGCAGCATGCCGAAATTACAAGTGGTTCCGAGCGCCCCAGCAGTGATGGCTACATGCACAACGTTGACGATGAGGTTGTACAATGATTGCAGCCCAACTTCTCCACGTTGCAATAAGATGGTGGTGGACTCGAAGTGTTTGCTGTGGAGGTAGGGAGTGGGGCTGTGAGGTATGGAACGCTTGATGGTCCTTTGATGCCTCTGTATGGCTTGCATGGGCGGGACGTCAAAGAGACCGAACCCAATCATTTCATTGCGTCTACGCCTGATCTGTGTCAGTTGCAGAGCCATGGTCAGTTTATATAGGCGCCCCTAATGTTTGGTCACTTCTCTTGCTTACACTGTCTCAAACCTCGATTCCCTGTGCATGTGGTGCAACACCAGGTCAGCACGTGAACCTCCCAACTCCTCAGCATCCGCGTCTGAGGCTGCATAGAAAATGCCCCATGGCATATTCAGCCTGCGCCACACACTGGCGCCCCCACCCCCAAGCAGTTGCCCCCAAAACTGGCCAGCCGTTCCACCCATGAAGCAACGGCAGGCGCCTGCACGGCTATTTAGCAATTGCTCACAGTCACACTGACCACGCAGCCCCCACCTCCCGGGCCAGGAGTCAATTGCACAACACACCCCACCACTACACCAGCGCCAAGATCCCTGTAAACAACGGGGAAGCTGTGGAGAACGCTGCTGCTCACTCACCTTAGTTCTCCCAAAGTAAAGGGCAACAAGTGCAGGTCGCCTGCCTGATGATGTTAAACACGTCGCATGCTTTCCGCTGATGTGTCCAGATGATGCGGGGACCAAGAGCCTGGCAGAATGGCCTTTTAATAATACGCTGGTGTAATACAATTGGCTCCCCACCGACCGATGGTTGGAAACACGGTCAGGCTTCCGCGGGCTCTGTGGGAGTTTGCAACCTGGATTCCTGCCATCGTGAAGCAGATACACACCATAATTCCCCAGCAAGCCCCCATCACACCCGCCGTCGGTGGACTTCGAAATTTCCGTTCAATTGTTCAGGTAGAGATGGCCTTTCAAGTTCTGTCTCACATGGCAAAGTAATGGAGAGGGCATGTCAGAGGAGCGGTGTTGATGTTTTTGCCTCACCAAGAAGGCACAACGAGGGACAATGTTCTTAAAGAGAAATATGGCGTGCTTATTCTCTTGTTTACGTACCGTTTTTCTTAAAGAAGCACAAATGGCTCGATGGATTAAGCAACGGCAGCTGACCACATGCTGGTTGTTCTGGAGGTTTCTGATCAGTTTCATAATTGGCAGAAGC
Organism: Carcharodon carcharias; assembly: GCF_017639515.1. Taxonomy (NCBI): domain Eukaryota; kingdom Metazoa; phylum Chordata; class Chondrichthyes; order Lamniformes; family Lamnidae; genus Carcharodon; species Carcharodon carcharias. Next base: position 600,668 of record NW_024470559.1, read on the forward strand.
TATCTCCTCAAATTCCTGAAAATATTACACGCCTTTCATCCCAGCCACGATAACAGAAATGCTTAGCATCATTTGGACCATTTGAATGTTGTGCTACTGATTCTAAAGTTATCTGTTCAAAAGAAAATTGGTTTCGACACGCTGCCTCGTTAGCTCAGTAGATTTTTTTTCTCAATCCACCCTGCCACGTCACTGAAAATTGATTTGTTTCAACTGCTGTTCATATACATTATTCAGGGATCCGCCTTCAGTCACAGTTTAACCCCGGAAGTGCAACAGGACTCCAGGCTTGCAGCCTGCCTCTGTTTGCCATCATCCATCAGAAGGACCAGATGAAACAGTTTTCTGTCTAGGTTCAAATCTCACTGGCAATCTACCTGAGAGCCTCCTTCTCCTGTAGAATTGTGCTTCTGTCAATTACAGGTATTGGCTTTAATCCCAGCAAATGCTTTGTAGATGCTATGGCCTCTGTCTCCTTCCTGCTCCTTATTCATCTCCTTTACCATCCCGATGCACGTGGCTGTGAACTTCCTGCAAAGCTTGGCCTACGAATGGCCATTGTGCCCAGATTTTTCAAAATGGCCAGCTCCCCTTTGTTCCACTTGATATTTTCTGCTTCTGGCGTAAATTGCTGGAGCGGCCATGACTGACATCACACTTTGCAACTGTTCCTATTCAACACAAATCTTGTTATTTCTGTTTTCACACACTGTATATTCTGCAGGCTCTATCACCACACATGTCCCATTGAACAAATGCGGCACCAGCAATGAATTACAGTGCCATACAATTGTTACTGTGCAGGAGGAGGCTATTCAGTCCATCGTGCCTCAACTGGCTCTTCAAGTCAGCATTCCGCTTCGTGCCTTTTCCACTTCATTCCTGTAGTCCTGCAGAAAATTAATCATCCATTTTCCAGATCCTTGTCCACTCTCTTAACCTATCTACATTCTTTGCAGTTTCCTGTTTCCTTTTCGGACAGCAATAAGGAGACATCTTGTCTCTCAGAGGCTTGTGAGGCTTTGGAGCCAGCTTGCTGAAAAGGCATTCGAAGCAGTGTATTTGAATATTTTTACAGCCGACCTAGATATTTTCCTCATTAACAAGGGGGCAAAAGTCTATCGGGGTAGACGGGAATGTGGGATTGAGTTTGGAAGCAGATCATCCATGACTTTATTACATGGTGGAGAGGCTGCAAAGGCCACAGTGGGCAGCTGCTGATCAGAATTTTACATTTTGTGTGCAAGTGGGGGGAGCGGGGGATGGTGATGGGGGTTGGTGGTATAATTGTTGTCATTGGGCTGGAAATCCAGAGACCCAGACTATTGTTCTGGGGCCATGGGTTCGAGTAGAACGTGGCAGAATTTGAATTCAGGAAATAATCTGGAATTCGGATGCTAGGCTCAGTCATGGACACCATCAATAAAATCTCACAAAAACCCACATGGTTGTTTACTCTCCTCTTGATGTTGAATCTGGCATCATTACCTGGTCTGGCCGACATGTGACTCCAGACACAAAACAATGTTGCCCTCTGAAATGACCTGGCCATCCTCTCAGTTCAAGTGCCATTAGGCATTGGCACCAAGCGCTGGCCTTTTCTGCAAAACCTACCTGCAGTGAAAGAGCCTATGAAAAAACAATGTTTGTATGAGATTGTTACTGACCAATGCAAAAATCACATGTGCACTGCAGCAGGTAAGGTAGAGATTTAGCTGTAATTCTTTCAATTTAGAAAACTGTTCATGACGGAAATATGGCATTCCCTGCTCTGGGGAGACCAATGGCAGATTGGGCGACTGTTTTATGGCACACATCCACTCTGCAAGCATGACTTGGAGTTGTGGTTTCCGGCAGTTTTACTTCCCTGCTTTGCTCTCTCATTCATACTCCCATATATAGATTGGGGAAGTGTTCCGGTGAGGCTTTGACCTCGATTTGGGAAAGCACTTCATTGTTACAATAGATACTTTATGAACTTCTGTGTTCAACCTCAATTTTAACTGTTTCAGAATGTGAACTCAATCTACCATTTTGGATGTATAATTTTTACCTCTGCCTGGCTTCACCTTGTTTGTCATGATGTCACTTGCAGAAACGGATGATAATTATTATCCTCTTCACACCCTTACTGCACAGAATTACTTTCTTCTCTTCCTTGCTGTGCGGAGGCGGTGGAAAAATGACAGCCTTACTGCGCTATTAAGCCAGGCTAATCCACTTTCAAACTGGGTTCAAATACCACCCCAGCGTTTGGTGAAATTTAAATTCAGAACGCTAGCCTCAGGAATAATGAACATTAAGCTGTGATTGAATGTCGTAAAAACCCAACTGTTTCTCTTATGTCCTTTAGGAAAGGAAATCTGCTAAAGTTACCTGGTCTGGCCTACATGTGACTCCAGAGGCAAAGCAATGGAATTGATCATTTGCTTCCCGGTGAACTGGCTTGGTAACCCCTTCAGTTCTAGGAAATTTAGAGATGGAAAAGAATTACTGCCCTTGCCAGCGATGGCCACATCTATGAAGTCCCAAGTTAAAAACCTGATGACTCGAACTGCTCCCTTCCCTTTGCTAAGGATGATTTCTGTTATGTGACCTCTCCTGTCATCTACCCAATCACAGTTCATCCCTTGTTTTCTTTATCCCCCTCCCCCCTTTTACTGTCTTTTGTTCTCCAATTTGGAAGGCAGGTCCTTGACCAGAAGGTTTTAGTCTGTATCTAGCTGCACAGATCCTGGGAGAACTTACTTTGTCTAATAAGTACTTATCAGGTCAACAGCTGGTATTTGAGAAGTTATTCTTCAGCGCACTGCAATGCAGACTATTTATGAAGAACCACTAGAGCAACCAAAGTCTATTTCCAAAGAGTAACACAGCGAAACAAAAAACCTCCCTAAACAGAACACCATTCGAATTAAAACTTTTTTTAACCAATGACGAAGGTGACTTCAGTTTTCACCCAACGTATTATAGAAAACAAACCATTCAGCAGGGCACTCCGGCAAAAAAGGGTCAATATAAACAGTGCACTATATCACCATCATCTTGAATGGCAACTATGACAAATATTTTTTGTTTCAACAGTGACAAAAAATACAGTGTACTTACAGAATGGCAAAATACATGTGGTGTATATTTAAACAAGTCACTGCAGCACAAATATTTTGTTGAACAAGAAACTCTAGCCAATAGAGCCCATTCAAGCCACTAGCGAGTATAGGGTCTATTTGAAATAAAAAAAACAGTTCAGCAAATGTAGTCCAGTTAAAAATTATACGATGACAAATAGAGTCACTTTAAACAGAATACCATAGCAAATACAGTCTATTCAACTATTATAAGAAATAGTGGATATTTGAATAGTGCACTATTACAAATTGATTCTATACAGCAGCAGAATGTAAAAAAAAATGAGTCTGTAAAAGCTTCACATTTTAGCAACTATAATCAATTCATAGAGCACCCTTACAGCAAGGAAAGTCTGCCTAAAAAACACACTACAGTAATTAGGGTAAATGTATCAGCACACTGTTGCAATGAAACTACATAAGCAAGAACATATGGCAAGTGAAGTCTATTTAAACCACACACGATAAAAAATATAGTCCATACAAACAGCACACCACAGGGAATAGAGTCAATTAACAGCACACTGGATAAAATGAGTATATTTAAAAGGCGCTCCATAGCAAATAGAGTCTGCTCAAACGACACGTGCCAGCAAATGGAGTCTACTCAAACAGCACAGTACAGAGAAGAGAGTCTAATCAAACAACACACCACAGCAATTAGCGTATATTTAGCAGCACACTTTAGAGAATAGACTCCACTTGAACAGCACACTGCAACAAATAGAGTCCATTCAAATTGTATACTGTCTAAGGAGCCGTGATGTGCTCCGACAGCGCAACTTTTAGATGCCGCAGACTGCTGCCACTGTCCAGAAGAGGTGGATGAAGGGAATGCTTCTTCAGGAATTTTGAGTGTATACCATGACACGATGTACCTTGCAATTAGTGTGCAGCCTTTGGGAAGTCATAATGTGAGCTCCTTAACACAGGATTTACAGCCTCTGTCATGCTCTTGTACCTGGGTCAGAGGCAAGGAATCCTGAGGCAAGTAATTAACATAATTTGAGAAGTTAAGGAGACACACACGACAGTTTACTCAGAGGAATTCAGGGCTTAGGGAGTGGCAGTTTAAAACCTGAGTCACCAATCGTAGTGTGAAATGGATCATTGATGGACGCTGAACTCTGCCAAGAACAAAATTGACATTTTGGGTGGTTTTGTCTCCGGAAGATTCACTGTGGTAGGGTGAGGTCGTGGAAAGACTTGAAAAGAAATTGAGAATCTTAAACGGGAGCCGCTTCTGCACTAGTAAAAAATGCATTTTAACTAGGAAAGCAAGAAAACAACTAAAAGGAGGAAAGTAGAAAATTCAGCCAATCGAGCCTGCTCCATCATTCAATCTGATCATGGCTGATCTTAGGCCTAAAAACCAATTCCCATCCACCACCCCCAATCCCTTTGTTCCCCGAGAAAACAAAAATCGGTCTATTCCTGACTTAAATGTGTTCAAGGATGGAGCATGGACAGCAATCTGGGCTAGATAAATCTAAAGGATTACTGCCTTTTGAGTGAAGATATTAATCCACAACTCAGGTGTAAATTATTGGCCCCATTTCTGAGACTTTGCCCCCGTATTTTCGATTACCCAAGCAGTGGAAACAATGTCTCAGAGGGCACAGGGGCAATTTATGAAATCAGGATTGGAGCAACATAGTTTTGGAAGAACTCCATTTTACATCAAATTGAATGGGAAAGAACAAATTATCCAACCCAACGCCGTAGCGGGAGGTGATAACTTTAAATCAATAAATGATATTACCACTTGCGTGAACATCGATTCGAGCCGATTCTCCATCTGACCAAGTGTCCCCAGGATGGCTAGAATATGGTAGAACACATTCGCAATCTGCAGAATTATGGCTCGTTCCATTTCCGTGTTTTATTCTATCTTTCGGTGGGCGTTAGCTCTGCAGTTTTACGCAGAAGTGATTGTTACAAAGGCAACTCCTGTTTATACAAAGCACAGACCTCCTAGGGTGGGGAATTCTGGATATTAATTGCAGCTCATTAAACCAACAACTTGATTAATGTAAATGTTAGTAGGTGCAGGGCGGGGTGGAGTGATATTTTTATTGGACTAGCACTACAAGTGACAGAAGCAGAAAATGCTGGAGAGGCTCATCGGGTCTAATAGAGAGAAAAATAATAGAGTATCGAGTCCGTATGACTCTTCTTCAGATCAAGCTCTTTTGTGTTAAATGTTAACTCGTTTTTTTCTTCTCTCCAGAGAATTTGTTAGACCTGTTAAGTTATTTTAGAATTTTCTGTTATTGTTTCTGACTTACAACATCCAGGCTATTTTTTATTTTTATTTTATCATAACAGGTACTCAGGTTAAGGGTATAGGGATCTGGGTTCGAACCCCACCACGGAAGAAGATATTTATTTTGAATAAAAAAAATAATGCAATTACTCGTCTAATGATGACATTGTTGTAAAAACTCATCTGATTCACTAATGTCCTTTAGGAAGCCAATCTGCTGTTTCCTCGCCTGACATGCCTATGAATCCAGATCCACACCAATATGGTTGACTCTTAAATGTCAGCTGAAATGGCCAGTGAGGCCCTCAGTTCCGTACGGAAAATGGGAGTGGGCAATAAATGCTGGCCCAGCCAGTGATACCCTCATGAGCGGGAAAAAATAGATAACTGACTTGTGTGGATATCAAAAACCCATAAATCAAAATATCTCACAGTCTGGTGCAGGAAGGAACAGTCTGCCTAAAAAGGAAGACTGTCAAAGTTAAAATGTTTCAGTTATCTCCTCTGTAACATTTGCACATTGGCGGGTTTCCAAGGTTATAACATCTTCGACAATTCACTAATTCACTTTCACTACATGGATGCCATTCTTACAGTGCAATGAATTCCATGCATTCATAAATACATGGTTGCAGGTTCCCACTCCCATTACAGAGGGACGGGTTTGCAAGTTCCCAAGCACATTAAATCGATACATACATGTTGGCAGGTTCCCAATCCTATTTCCTACATACATAGAGGTTTACAGGCTGCTATTCGCATTACACACGTTCACGCAGGTTTGCAGGTTCCCATTCCCGTCACCTACACACTCTCAGATTTGCCGGTTCGGATTTGCATTGCATGCTTATGTAAAGGCTTGAAGATTCCCATTCACATTGCACACATGCATTGAGGCTTGCAGATTCCTATTCCGATTGCATAAATACATACAGTTGTGCCGATAGCACTGAACAATGTGGGCAAATATATTCTGTTGGTTGGATTAGGATTCTAAACACCAATCGGACAAATTGTGATTTCAATACCCTCTGGCAACTGACGTCCATTGTGAGTGAATGTGAGGCCTCCGCTGTGATTCTAATAAGTTACAGTCACAACATTTTCTTAATGATGAGAGAACAGAGTTCATTTGGGAGACTAATTATTCACGGGTCCATGTATACAAACCAGTGAAGACCAGTTCACAGCTACAAAAGCTCGGGAATTCTCAGGGAACAGAGACAGATTTCTGAAGAAGTTTGTGTTTAACCATAAGTGAGTCAGTTCTCTTTCAGTATCATTTAGATTTGCCAGAAGTTCATTCGGAGCTTTGCATTCAGTTCGGTGGGCCTCACTCAGCAAATGGTAGATTGTTAATAGACGGGACGCAGCACAGTTTCATCACCACAATCCCCGTTGTCATGAAGAAATTAGTGTCTGCAATGTTATTGTATTGTTAAAATTGGAGCTGAGTGATGCCTGTGTCTGTGTGCGTGTCTGTGTGTGGCTAATTGGAGGAAAGTCAGCTGGTTGAACCGAAAGAAGCAGATTTGAAATGGTAACTAGATAAACATGGCGAAATTTAGAAACAGGTGTTAATGGTGGCAATTTGCCTTTTTAAATAAAATGCTCCAAAGAATGAGTGAAATCCTGCACGTAGCTAGAAGATGCCAAGAAAATATTTTATTCTTTTTCAGCTTAACTCTAAAATTTATGGAATCATTTGATGTTATTTTTAGAAGGGGTTATGATTTAAAACCTAGTCATGCAATGGAACATTTACATTCAGTGTGAAAGATAGGTATAAAGGACGAAATAAAGCATGTGTGAGCTTCAGGCATTTTAGGATCCATCAAGTTTGAGAAGCCCCCAGCCACTAAACGTCAAGCCTGTCTGCAAGTACCCAGAACTAAAAATAAACTGATCTTCAATATCACTGTCCAGGGAGTGCTCTGCCAGATCCCACTTTATATCTACGAGATTTACTGTTCGGGATTTAACTGAGAATAAGATTAATTGGAGGATTTGTGGCGTTATTATAGTGGTAATTGTGTAGACAATTGTTCGTAATTGTGTATGTGCTTATGATTTTAATTACATTAATATATGCTTAATTCAGTTTGTTTAACAATCCTATTGGGAATTGGAGGACTTATTGCTACTGAATTCAAAACCTGCACTTCGAAACATACAATTTGCAAAAATGGGTTATGATAGTTATTTCAAGTGTCCCTCTTGAATTTGAGCAACTCAGACTTTGCCATTGGCTGTGTCGTAATCCCTAGATGAAATGATTCCATTTTTTGGATTGGTGCATCGTCCCTTCTCCCGCCCCCTGCATGATTACAGAATAATGTCTAATCACGTTCAACTGAGTTTGTTCGTTAAAGATGCTGACAGTGAAGGAAAGAGAGAAATGTATTTTTGTTGTTGTTGTAGTGAAGGACAAATGGCAACAATCTTAAAATTGGAGTCATTTTGCCCAGTGATGACTTCAGGCAGCAGGGCAAAGAGAGACAGTGCCTTAGTGTTAGTGCCACTGGACTAATGACACAATCTGGTTCTCTGAGAACATGGGTTCAAATTCTACTAAAGCAGCTGGTGGAATTTATGTTCCATAATATATCTTGAACTTAAAGCTCGTATCAGTAATAGCGGCCTTGAAACTGTTACTTATTGTGAGTAAAACCCTTTTTCGTTCAGTGGTATAGTCAGGGAAGGAAATCGGGTTTCCTTTCCTGCCCCCGCCTGCCTGTGCCTCCAAACCCGCAGCAACGGGGTCGACTCCAAACTGCCCTCTGAAATGGCCGAACAAGCCGCTCAGTACAAGGGATTGGACAACAAATACTGGCTTCCCCATCTCATGACAAATATTTTAAAAATCAATGAAAAATGAAACTTTCTCCCTTTTCCAATAATTAAGTTTCTAGAAGTTTTATTTGGGACCGGATTTTTCTTTTTCCATTTGCTCTCTTAGGATAAAAAAGATTTTGGACTCAAGGCCGGCAAAAGGGTCATTTTAATTAATGAAGATAAGTTGAGATGTGCTAAAGGGAATGACGCAGTCGGGATCCAATTGTCATCTCTACTACAGAACTTGGTTTCATTGCAGCTGCTGCAATAGATGGGCAGCTTTTTTTTTTAATTTACCTTGGCCTTGATGGTGTAACGATTCCAGCTGAAGGCATCGTCTGGTGTTCCGGTTTGGCCGCGTGGCTTTGTTCCCTGGGCAATCATGGCTGTCAGGACTTGCTGTTCCAATCCTTTTTATAAAAAGCCGGATTGCCCACTTTAAATATCCCCAATCTCCTTTTACCACAGTTTTCTCCGTGTTATTAAAATAAATATAAAGCTTTTCATTGGATGGAGTGACTTGTTGCACATCCCTATTTGCTCTGTTTTATAGCCTAATTATAGCCTAATTCGTAGACACTGTGTCCACAGTTCAGCAGTGATTGTTCCATTCGTTTTTGATTAAGGCTATCATGATTTTTGTTGTACCATCTGCACAACTGCCTCTTGCCATCGTCAGAATGAAGAGTAGGGTTTGAGGCTGGTGCGTGGAATGATTAGATTATGATAACTTCAGAATTAGTACCTCTTCAAGGGGTCAGCTGATGTTCTCCATCCAGATGCAATGGAATGTTCACTCTCAGTCATTCAGTGTTCTGGGCTCGTGAGATTAATTAGGAGATGCCAAACTCCAGTGGCTATTCAACGGGTGAGTTGATCTTGGCCTAAATAGCCAAGTGGTTATGGTACTGGGCTTGTAACACCCAAGATCAAGAGTTCAAATCACACAATGGCAAACTATGAAACAATGTAACTTCATCTGAATAGGAGCAGATGGAAACATGTTTGTACTCGAAATAGTTACAACGGGTGAGTGTACATAACAAGACATTTGTTTCCATCCGCTGTTGATATTAATAGAACACAAAAAAGCTACCATTTGAATGTCATCATAAGTTTTAAAATTTGCGTTTACCATTTCTGTTGATCTAATTCACTGCTAACCTGCTCCAGAGCACATCATACTGTAATTAAAGTTGCCGACAATGAAGCCTTGTTATTACAGAGTTACTGCAGCGTTTGATAGAATATGGTGGGAATTTCTAAACATGGCATTGTTTGAATTCATCACTTATTCAAAGCTGTAGGTTTAGCACATAGATTCTTGACATTTTGCATCGCTCTTCTCATCTTATAACTGATTTTTAACTGGGTTAGAGCATACATGCATGTGTTTGTAAAGCAGTCCAGCAGCTCTGAGTGTGCCAGACGTTTCAGACACTGGGCAGTTGAAGCTCATGTAATTATACATTTCCAGGATGCGTGACAAGGTAAAGCGAGCACACATCCACAATTATCTGAAACTGCCCGCAGCTCTAAAGACCAAAACATTGTCTCCTCTGCAGCCCTTACTCTCTCAGTCCCGTGAGCATTCTTCATTTCGACCAAAACCCTCCACAGATTTGATTGCCTGTCAGGCTGTGTCTGACGTCAAAAATGTTTAACAGGGTCACCAAAAGTTTGGGACCCAAGGGTGATAAGTTGATGTGGACTAGCAAATCCTGCATCCCGTGATGAGCCTTGTAAAACACCTCACGCTTCCTTGGTCTACAAAGTGAAAGGGAATCCATCCCTAGGTGTGCTTGGCATCTTACCCACTTTCCCCTGCTCAGCTGCTGGGACAGCCCCATTCAGCCCAGCAAACTCATTTGGGGAAACAAATCCAGAGACTGTAGGAGAAAGGAAACAGCCAGTAGAGGTGATGAAGGAAAAGCGTGCTGAACAACAGATATCAGACAGACAATGCAAAAGTGATACAGACTTAATTTGGAATTGTTGGTGACATGTGATGGGGGTGGGGGGGGGGGGGGGGGGGGTCGGTGGGTAAGGGGCGTGGGGCGGGTTGCTGGTGGCAGTGGTCGAACGAGTGAAAGGAGAGGTTGTAGATTGAAGAAGCCAATAAGAGAGGTAAGCTACGATGTCTAGAATAAAGAGAATTACTTAATATAAAAGGGAATCTCTAATACTGCATGCAAATGGCAGAAGGGTGATACTAGGAGTGGCGCTGATGACGGGCAAAAAAGAGACGTTACTCACGGATACAGGAGGCATTCCTAGTGTATTAAATGATTACCATTTGTCCTTACCAAGGGACATTAATAAGGAGAAGGTCTTAGCTTGGCTACCTTCACTTTGATAGAGAAGTGTTTCCAGGCAATTTGCAAATGTTAATGATTGGACAGAGTGGGTCTATATCCTTTGGAATTTAGAAAAATAAGACGATATCTCATTGAATCATATACAATTCTGAGGGGAGCGGGTGGGTTAAATCGTGGATGTTGGGAGGATGGTCAGGTTCTGTGAGAGATTAGAGCTAATAGACACAAATTCAAATAATGTGGTCGCCCATTTTGGACGGAGATGAGGTTTAATCTTTCTCTCCAACGGGATTGTGATTACTTGAACTCTTTCCCCGGACAGTTTTGGAGGAAGGGCCATTGAACAATCTTTATGCAGAGGTAGATAATTCTTCACTGACTAGAGAGTCCAAGGGTATCAGCGGTAGAGCAGTCTCAAATAGGCCGAATTGCCTAACCCTGCTTCTAAATAAAATGCCTGTATCTTTGACCATTGTTCAAAAAGTTGTGCAAATCTTACTTATCAAGTACAGCGCAGTCAATTTATCCCCAGTGGTGGAAGCGATTCCACAAAGGATCCTGAGGGACATATTTAATAACAAGTAACAAGGCCGCTCAATATAGGGAAGCAGGCAGGGATTGGTTAAGGCAAAATCTTGTTATCAAACTTGCTGCAGTTTTCAGATGAGGTGATAAAAATGGTGTATGAGGCTAATGTTGTTTATGTTGTGTACATGGGCAGCTGAAAGGCTTGTGCTAAGTGTCACACATCTTTGAAAATTGTAGCTCATGGAAAAAGAAGAAAGAGCAAATGGATGCCAACTTCTGAGTGACAGGAAAGAGAGTGCAGTGGTGAAAATATGTGTGTTGTTTTTGGACGAGTAGAATGTAACTGATGAAGATCATGGGGAAATTTAAGATAGGTGATAGATGGCACCTCATGCAGAAAATTGAGAAGTGATTCATGTTAGAAACGAAGGCCACAGAGAAACATTAAAGTTTGGAATTCTAAGGGAATTTTAGGGCAGAGGGATCACAGTGCGTATGTCTGTCATTCAGGCTGAGAGAATGTTTTTTACATTACTCAGTGGCCTTACATTCATGAATTGGCACATAGCGTCCAAAAGCAAGGACGTTGTCTTAAACTTATTTGAGAAAGAGATAGAGAGAGGGAGAGATCGAGGGAGAGAGAGAGAGAGAGAGATAGATAGATAGATAGAGAGGCAATAACCAATAAGCTATCAGGCTGCGCATTTGTTATGCCAGCCATTCGCTACATGAACAAAAAACTCCTCATGTTAGTTGTACTGTTATTAGTAAGAATCTCGGGTCATGCTCCTCTAGTTATCGACCTCTCATATACCGGCATTCATTACTCCAACCTCAGCATTGCTCTCCACTCTCCTCTTCACCCGCTGTCCTTCGATTCAAGGGCAAAGTTCTCTCAGTGAATGTATTTTCTCCGAAGTGTCTTCATGTGACATGAAAAGGCCCATCCTCGACCCACACATCTTTGACACATGGTTTCAATCCATACAAGGCGAAACAGAAATGCAGCTTTTTAGTCTTCCATTACCTGGCTCATCATTAAGGCGTTGGAACCCGAGACTTGATGGATTCCCACTGACACCTGGTGGCAATTCAGAATGATTGGTAACAAGTATCCCAGCCTTTAAGGACAATGCAGCAACATTTCAAGGAACATTCAGCACATTTTACCAACATATGAACATACGAATTTGGAGCAGCATGGGGCACAAGGCTCCTCAAGAGTGCTGCTTCTTTCAGTAAGATCATGGCTGACCTGATTGTTACCTCCACCCGATAGTCCTGCCCACCTGCGAAAACCTTTCACCTCCCTTCTTAATCAAGAATCTATCTACCCCTGCCTCAAAAATTTTCAAAGATTCTGTTTCCACCACCTTTTAAGGTGGAGCACTTCAAAGACAAATAACCGTCTGGCATTAAACAAAAACATTCTCATTGCTCTTTGATATAAAGGATCCTTTATTTTTAAACAGTGACCACTTGTTCGCGATCCTCCAACAAGAGGAAACATCCTCTTCACATCCACCCTGCGATGGCCGCTCAGGATCTTGAATGTCTCAATGATGTCACCTCTTAATCTTCTAATTTGCACTGGACACACGCCTCAACTATCCAGCCTTTCCTCATAATTCAGCTGGCCCTTTCCAGGTATTAGTCTGATAAATCTAATCTGAAAATCTTCCAACCTATTTACATCATTTTTTCAATAAATAAGGAGTCCAGTACAGTACAAAATACACGATAAATGGAGTCAGCAGTGCCCTGTACAACAGAAACATTTCCTCCCTGCTTTTGTATCCATTTCTCCTCACATTACTCGATGACATTCTATTGTCTTTTTAATTACTTGCGTGCTTGCAAAGGGAATTTTATTTTTCATGCACTAGTAAAACTGGATCTCTCTGAATCTCAGAGTAGCAATTTCCCACCATTTAGAGAACAGCTTTTTTAAAAAATTACTGGCAAAGTGGACAACGTCACTTTTGCCCACATTATAATGGAGATAATGAGATGTGTGTCCACATATTTAGTCTAAGTGGTTCATAGGCGTTTACAGTACAGAAGGGGGCCATTCCACCCAACGTGTCCGCGCCTGTCAGCAAAGATCTGGCTACACTAATCCCATTCTCCAGACCTTCGCCCATAACCCTGGAAGATATGGCAACGCAAATGAATATCTAAATACTTCATAAATGTTACACAATTATAACTCAAACATCCTTTCAGGCAATGTGTTGTAAATTCCCACCACTCCCTGTTCAAGACAATCATCACCTCAACTCCCCACTTAGCCTTCTACCTATTAACTTAAATCAATGCGCCTTGTTTATTGACGCCTCTACTAATGTAAAAAGTGTTCTTCATCTAAACTCTCTCTGCCCCTTGTCAACAATATAATTATGTCTGTAATGTTATTGGAAATTATTTGAGCATACAGTATACTGAGGTCTATGTCTATGCGTGTGCGTGGGTGCATGCGTTTGTGTGTCTTATTTGGGTTAAATACAGCTGGTCCAGAGGCCATAACGTATATAATAGAGGTAGCTTTGAAAGGGTAATTAAATACACACAGGGAAATAGAAGATGAATGTTCAATGGGACAATTTGCATTCTTAAACCTGGTATTCAATAGAGATTTTGTGCCTAAACAGCTGAAGATCCGAAACTTATTTTTTTACAAAGCTTATGGGAAATAAAAGTATCATGCGAGGGTTTTATTGTTAGAAGGTTAAAGTTAATATATTGTTGTTACAATGATAATTTGCATTCAAAGAGGAAATCATGTGCAAAGAATAGAAGGATTTTGGGAAAATAAGGAAGAGTTCTAAGATCCAGGCTGAGAACCTCACGTCTGTCTGCAAGGCCCCAGAGCTGAAGGAAACTCATTTTGAATGTGACTGTCCGTGGTGTGTTTTTCCTCTTGCCTTAGCAGGGGTCTAACTGAGAATCAGATTAATAGGGGGATTTTATTGAGTTATTGGAGTAGCAAATTTGCAGTCATATGTTTGGGCTTACAGATATTCTTGTTTTAATAAATGTTTAACTTAGTTTTATTACAAAAAAACTATAGCTGCAGTGTTGTCATCATTTCTGTATTCAAAGCCCGCAGCCCGAAAAGTATGAATTGCAAATATGGGTTGTGACATTGTTTCAAGTTTTCCTTCGTGATTTTAACAACTCAACCATTATCATTGGGAGTTTCATAGCACCCTCATAATCTCGTGCGCCACTCTCAGGTCCATTTACCCTACCAACGTCCCTTTTTAGCCTCCTTATGAAACATTTTCTGCATCCTTCAGTTTGCAATTGTCCAGTTAAGAGTTCAGATGTCAGGGCCAGTTAGGAGGAGATAAAAACAAAAAACTGTAGATGCTGGCAATCCAAAACGAAAAGAGAAATACCTGGAAAACCTCAGCAGGTCCGGCAGCATCGGCGGAGAAGAACAAAGTTGACGTTTTGAGTCCTCATGACTCTTCAACAGAATTAAATAAAGATAGAAACAGGGTGAAATATAAGCTGATTTAAGTTGGGGGACGGGGGGTGGGGGGGCGGTGGAGGTGTGGGGGGAGAAGTTGGCGGGGGTGTGGTTGTAGGGACAAGCAAGCAGTGATACTAGCAGATAACCAAAAGATGTCACAGACAAAAGAACAAAGAGGTGTTGAAGGTGGTGATATTATCTAAAAGAATGTGCTAGTTAAGAATGCGTGGCAGGACATGCAAGGTACAGATTGCTCTGGTGGGGGTGGGGTGAAAAAGCACTAAAAGGGCATACAAGGTAAAGATTTAAAAGTAATGGCAATAGGTGGGAAAAGAAAAATCTATATGAATTATTGGAAAAAACAAACGGGAGGGGGAAGGAACGGAAAGGGGGTGGTAATGGAGGAGGGAGTCCAAGATCTAAAGTTGTTGAAATCAATATTCAGTGCAGAAGGCTGTAAAGTGCCTAGTCCGAAGATGAGGTGCTGTTCCTCCAGTTTGCCTTGAACTTCAGTGGAAAAATGCAGCAAGCCAAGGACAGACATATGGTTAGAGAGCAGGGTGGAGTGTTAAAATGGCAAGCGACAGGGAGATCTCGGTCATTCTTGCAGACAGACCGAAGGTGTTCTGCAAAGCTGTCGCCCAGTCTGTGTTTGGCCTCTCCAATTTAGATTAAACAGCATTGGGAGCAACGAATGCAGTGGTCTACGTTGATTGAAATGCAAGTGAAATGCTGCTTCACTTGAAAGGAATGTTTGGGCCCTTGGACGGTGAGAAGAGAGGAAGTGAATGTGGTAGGTGTTGCATATTTTGCGTATGAATGGGGAGGTGCCATAGGTGGGTGTTGAGGAGTAGGAGGTGATGGAGGTGTGGACCAGGGTGCCCCGGAGGGAACGATCCCTACAGAATGCCGCCTGGAGGGTGGTGGGGCGGCGGTGGTGGGGAGTGAAGATATGTTTGGTGGTGGCATCATGCTGGAGTTGGCAGAAATGGTGGACCAAGATCCTTTGAATGTGGAGGCTCGTGGAGTGATAAGTGAGGACAAGGGGGACCCTATCATGTTTCTTGGAGGGGGGGAAGGCATGCGGGCAGATGCCCGGGAAATGGGCCAGACACGGTTGAGGGCCCTGTCAACTACCGTGGGTGGAAAACCTCGGTTAAGGAAAAAGGAGGACATGTCAGAGGAACTGTTTTTGAAGGTAGCATCATCAGGACAGATGCGACAGAGGCAAAGGAACTGAGAGAATGGGATGAATTCCTTACAGGAAGCGGGATGTGAGGAGCTGTAGTCGAGGTAGCTGTGGTAGTCAGTAGGCTTGAAATGGATATTGGTGGACAGTCTATCACCAGAAATTGGGACAGAGAGGTGAAGGAGGGGAAGGGCAGTGTTAGAGATGGACCATGTGAAAATTTTGGAGGGGTCGAAATTGTAAGCAAAATTAATAAATTTTTCCAAGTCCCGACGAAAACATGAAGCAGCACCGAAGTAATCATCTATGTACCGCAGAAAGAGTTGTGGGAAGGGGCCGGAGTAGGACTGAAACAAGGTGTGTTCCACAAACCCCATAAAGAGACAGGCATAGCTGGGCACCATGCGGGTACCCATAGCCACACCTTTTATTTGAAAGAAGTGAGAGGAGTTAAAGGAGAAGTTGTTCAGTGTGAGAACATGTTCAGCCTGACGGAGGTGACTAGTTGCGGATGGGGATTGTTCGGGCCTCTGTTCGAGGAAGAAGCTGAGAGCCCTCAGAACATATTGTTGGGGGATGGAGGTGCAGAGGGATTTGACGTCCACAGTGAAGAGGAGGCGGTTGGGGCCAGGGTACTGGAAATTGTTGATGTGACGTTAGGTGTCAGAGGAATCACGGATGTAGATGAGAAGGGACTGGACAAGGTAAGATAGAAGGGAGTCAAGATAACGAGAAATTAGTTCCGTGGTGCAGGTACAGGCTAACACGGTCAGGCTGCCGGGACATTCCTGTTTGTGGATTTTGGGTAGGAGGTAGAAGCGGGCCGTCCGAGGTTGGGCGACTAGCAGGTTGGAAGCTGTGGGAGGAAGACCTCCAGAGGAGATTAGGTCAGTGACAGTCCTGGAAACAATGGCTTGATGTTCAGTGGTGGGGTCATGGTCCAGGGAGATTTAGGAGGAAGTGTCTGCGAGTTCATGCTCAGCCTCCACGAGGTAGAGGTCAGTGCGCCAGACTGCAGCAGCAGGGGTGTCCGTTTCCAGCTATCTGGACAGTGTCCATTCCAGATAAGTTAAATCTCCATGATTTTTGTCAGAATGCTTGTTGACCTGCTTCAAGAAGACCAGAGCTCGTTCGACATTCCTACCCCACTGAATCTGAAGAAAGTGGACGGGGCTTCACTGAGACAATTTCAAATGAGTTATTACGCTCATGGATGCACAGAACAACCGAATGCAGGGAATCAAGCTGATGACCTTCCAACAACTGAAACCTGATGCTCAAGTAAAAATCAAGCTCACCGTTAATGACCCGGCCAATCTATGTGTCATCCGCAAACTTACAACACCATATTGTTTAGGAAAAGACCCCAATTTCTTCCAGGATTTCAAAATTGACCTTTGAAAATCTTGCCTTGGAATTCTCTTCGGAAGCCTTTCCAACTCTAAGATTTTATCCCTCGAGGCTCCTGAGTCCACTGAAACTCATGGTACAATTTCAGCTCCCGGGCTGAGCGAAGCTGAACACCACGGCTCCAAAGGGGCACCTTTGACCCAAAGACAGACTGAGTCACCAACATTTTCCCACCTCCTCCTGTGTCCTCTTTCGTTCTGAGGACTTCGTAACTTCTGCGACCTCGTAACTTTAAATCTGCTCCTCGTGGCCCGTTGTTGAACTTCAAGCCCGTTAACCAGAACATTTTTTTTTGCCTTAGCTGAACTGGGAGGCCCGAGGAGGTGGTGGCATTCTGGCATTTTCACTGTACTTGTCCTCCAGAGACACAGGGGGCCGGGATTTTTATCCCAGCACGGCAGATGGTGAAATTTTAATTCAATTTAAAAAAATCTGGAATTGAAGGTCTGATGAGAACAATGAAACCATTGTTTGATTGTTGTAAAAACCCATCTGGGTTCATAAAATTCACTAAGGGAAGGAAATCTGACGTCCTCACCTGGTCTGGGCTACATTATACACCAGACCCACGGAAATGTAGGAGACTCTCAAATGCTCTCTGAACAAGGACAATTAGTGATCAGCATGAAGTACTGACAATCCAGCGAAGTCCACATCACATGACGGAATAAAATAAATAAATACAAACAGAGGCATGTTTCTGTCATTGTCCGTTAACTGCCAATTCATTTTGCAACCATTCCCTGTCCCTTTTCCTTTGACAAACCATTTCTGATTAACACTGACTGAAATAAAAATAAGTCCCAAGAAGTGCTGCTTACGGACTATTGAATTCATCTAGGGACCAATCTCAACACTCCAAGAGGGCCCCACCATTGTAAATGGAAAGGAAGAAATGCAACGTGCTGTGGGACATCCTTTATCTCAAATGTAACAAATGCGGCGGATTTGCTGGTCATTATCTTTGATGTGATAATGAGACACATTCCAATTGTTTATACGGAAACATTTGCCTTCATTCAGTCTTCTCTCCCTGTGTGCAACATCCACGCTGTCCTGCTTTATGCAGCCACTGATTGCTCAGTCTGGTTCACCGTCACTTTCACCTTTGATCGATGTGTTGCCATTTGCTGCCAGAAGCTGAAAAGTAAGTTTTGCACTGAGCGAACAGCAGCTGTGGTACTGGTAACTATCACTCTGTTGAGCTGTTCAAAGAACATCTTCTGGTATTTCACGCTTGAAACTCGATATTGGTTGCTTAACAACCCATGGTTTTGTTCTATGACAATCTATAATCAATTCTCTCTGGTCTGGACGTCAATCGTGTTCCTCCACAACATTCTAACTCCGTGTGTGCCCTTTGTCCTGATTCTGCTGTTAAATATCTTCACCGTCAGGCACATCTTGGTGACAAGTAGAGCCCGCAGGAGACTCCGGGCTCACAGTAGTGGAGAGTGTCCCCGAGACAATCAGATGGAGAGCCGAAAGAAATCCATAATTTTAATCTTTTCCATCTGGGCGAATTTTATCCTGTTGTGGTCAGTGTTCATGTTTTTTTTCTATATGGTGGCGGATGTTTGATGTGGGGCATCGGGCAATATTTCTTGATGAGTTTGTGAAGGAACTGGGCTTCATGCTGCAGCTCCTGTGTTGCTGCACTAACACTTGCATTTATGCCGTGACGCAGAGTAAATTCCGAGATGAGTTGAAGAATGCCCTGAAATATCCCGTGTTTCTAATTTTTCGATTTATTAAGCGGTGAGAAAAACATTAACGTTTTGTTTTTGCACCATTTACTTGCTTTCTTTTAACTTTTGTTGTGGAGCTGTATTAATGGCAACTTAGTGATATGCTGGCCCTGTACCCCTGCGCCATAGATTGCGGGGGGAGATAGGGCGAATGTGACTCATAGTGTCCGTGACAGGGAGAGGGGCCTGACGTATGCTGGTGCAGCCAACCACGCTCATCATTTTGGCTGGGAGAGAGTGCATAAAGAATTTATCACCCTTGGCCATGTCCACAGAGAGTGTCCATTGAAAACAGGGCAAGGAGGGCAGCAGCAGCAGGTGGAAGAGAAAAGATTTTGGGAAATTTCGGCAGGAATGTTTAGATTGGTTATTACAATAATGTATAAGCTGATATAGTATTTCATGTAAATTATAAAGCTGAACTTCCATGTTTTTAATTTGGAATCCAGAAAATAATGTATTTTACAATTAAATCATGATCGAGCTCCAGTATGAAATCGATCTGAACAATTCTGCACAAAGCAGAACTTCCTGTTATTCTGCGCTGAGAAAATTTGCTATTTCATTTGATTCCAATGAGAGACAAATTTGCCGGGAACTACAATAAGTTTAAACACCTGCCATCTCAGAAACTGGGAGTAAGGTTGTGCGAGGAAATCAGGAATGGATGCATTTGTGAATGATGGAAAGTGAATACTTCAGGAGAAATTTCATCAAAACTACAATGAGATGAAATTATTCCCTAATATATATTCTGCATTTTCTACGCAATCACCAGGCATTGGTTGTTCGATGATACTTACTCCGGCTTTTTAAAATGCTCCCAAAAGTCCTGTACATGAAACTTTTAAAACTGAAACAAACACACAGAAAGATTTATTCTTTAACACAATTCCTATTTAGAATGAAGCAGAATTCAGCTCAATGTGGGAGAAGCTCGATCTTGTTGAACTAAATTTCAAAACACCAAGGATATGAAAAACAGACTGATAGCTGAAGGTAGAAGTGAACAGCATCATGCAGCACATAACATTCAAAAACATCACTCACAAACTTAACGCTTTTACATCAGTTTTGTCCTCATATTATAAACTCCACACTGATTAGGAAACTTCCCAATCCACAGGGCAACTGGACTCTCTGACATTTAACTATGATGTCAAAGTGTGTACATTCTGGTATCTGGATGAAATCCACAGGGTTGAATCTTACACACCCTGCCCTGCCTTGTCTTTAAAACACTTTATTTTAATGATGAACGGTCTCTTTCAACTGAATTCAACTGAACGTCAAAAATCCCGGTGCCTCCCCTCCAGCTGTCCACTTTAAGACAACAGGGAGAGTAAAGAGTTATACATTCCTTGAACGTGAATCTTCGGCTTTCCTCTGATCCAACCAAAATGGTCCCTCCATGCACTGTCAGTTACTTAGAATCATAGAAAAATAGGAGCAGCTGAAGTCCATTCAGACCCCTCCCCGTGAATCCCACCTACCCCATCCATCTAGCCTGCCCCACAATTCAGTATGATTATCTCTGATACATATTCTAAATATCATTCTCCCGCTCCCTCGCCTTCCCCCTTGACATATTTAAAGTCTAGAAATCTGCCTACCTCATCCCTAAATTTATTCAGTGACGTGGCCTCAACACCCTTCTCTGTGGTAGAGAATTCCACAAATTCACCACACACTGAGCGATCATGTTTCTCCTCATCTCAGTCCAACACGCTCTACCCTGTATCATGAGAGTCTGCCCCCTTGTTCCGTACCCACCCCAAACCCACCTTGAACCAGAGGAAATATCATCCCAGCATTCAGCCTGACCCCCCTGGCAGAATTGTATACGTTTCAATGAGAGCCCCTCTCATTCTTCTATACTCCAGTGAATACAGGCCTGGTCAACAAAACCTCTCCTCATATGACAATCCTGCAATTCCAGAAATCAATCAGGTTGACCTTCGCTGCACTCCCTCTCTGGCAAATATATAATTTATTAGTTAAAGAGACCAAAACAACACACACCACACCAGGTGATGTCTCACCATTACACTGTAAGGCTTCAGTAAGGCATGCTTGCTCCTGGACTCAAGTCATCGCACAACAAACAATTTTCTTTTTAACTGCTTGCTGCACCTTCATGCTTGCTTTCCAATGGCATTCAGGACCCTTTGAACATCAACATTCCCAAGCCTATCACTATTTAAATAACACTCTGAAATGATGTTTCCCCTAACAAAGTGAATAACTTCACACTTCTCATTGTTATATAGCACCTGCCATGCAATTGCCCACTCCATCAACTTCTCTAAATCGTTTTGAAGCCATTTAACATCTTCTTCACCACTCGCAATCCCACCATCTATTTGCAGAGCAGCCAACTTTTGGCAGGAATTCCCACTGCATACACGGAGTGGGGTTTGATCTCTGGGCCTTTCGTCTCAGAAGCAAGACGGCTGTACACTAAGGATTTTCAGCTCCCCTGGAACGTTGATCTGACGCCCAGTGGTTAAGATGATACTTTTGATGTGCCAACTGATGTCCAGCTATGCGCTAAGGTAAATAGAAATGCAAGCATTCCTTATACCCCTCTGGAAATATGTTCAGAACCTGTGGTTGCTCCTGCAGGCAAGGTGCCCTTGAGTGGTCAACACTTAATGTGACACTTCATGCACATAATTCCTATGATATCTTTCGGAATGTCAATTTTTGACCCTTACATAACTCGCGGAGGCTGAACATTCCAGATGTTTATTACGAATCACACAGGTGTATCTTTCACGTCGTGTCAAGCTACCTTGCTCCCCTAACAATATTGATAACCATTAAATCAGAGGGAGTTACAGGACTCAAATATTGTTGTTAATCCCGCTAGTGTCTTGCTAAACGTGAACATATGCACTTCTTTGGGGCATTCAGGATAGGAACCGATCCATACCTGACTCGTTCTAATTGCAAGCTTCTGATCACTTTATTGCCGAACATCTGTTCCAGGAGTGCAGCTCTCAGTGCACGGGAAATTTCTCTCAATCCGCTCTCTTGCATGAGTGAATTTCCCACTTTTCCTTATTACATTTAATTCTATCGGACAGGGCTTGCTCAAAAGAGAGAAATTTCGAAGCTTTTTGTCTTGCACTTCTCAGTGAACCTGCAAGAGTACCATTACAAGGGGTGAGGTGGGGAATTAATTTATACTGCATGTGAAGAGAGCGTTTATTGTTTGGCAAGTGACGCTGTCATGGAGAACACACCACTGATGGTTTCTGACAGTTAACTGCCAAGACCTGTTTGAGAGTTAAACCAGGCTCCTTGACACTGATTGGACAAGGCATTGGCCTGTAGAATAAATACGCACATAGTTAAATGAAATAAGATTTGTCATTCACTGCCTCAGTCTCAGTGCAATGCCTTGACCAACCATGGTTTCAATTTCGAACAAAGTTTGGCAGTTAAATGCCAGTCAACATAAATGATGCATTCTCCATGACAACGGCACCTGACGAAAAATCATCATTCTCTTCACGTGCAGTAAAAAAGTGTGCTTTTCTGTTTTGATTTCTGACTTCGAGCATCCGCAATATTTTGCTTTTATATAAACAAAAACACACACACAAACAATTCGGTTTGACCAGAGTCCTGCTAAACACATTAGAAACGATAATTCTGAGCGAGGTGATCTGCCACTTGGACAATTATGAAGCGGTGAGGGGAAATATTGCTGAACGAACCGGTTGTTCTTTTTATTCACGTGAAACCACAGTGATGGCTGATGAACGTAATGATGTTGCTCTGGTGTACATGGACTTCCAAAAACCATGTGCAGATCAGGAAAGAAACTTCCAAACATTTGGAATAAATAAAGTTCCATGGTTTAGTGGTTTGTTAACAGGGGAAGTAAATGTCATTCTGGCTCTGTTTAGAAACTAGAGAGTTTGGAGGATGTGAGCCTAAGCTATCAAATGGGTTTTATTTCAAGTCGTTCATATTCTGTCATGACAAGTTCATTTTTATATTTCTAACCAGTCAATTCTTTCTACCTGCCTTATTCTATGAGGTAGAGGGATTGGATTTGAGAAGTGCTTGTGCAAATGTGAACATTCTGGTTGTTGGACCTCAGTCACCTCTGCTCCAGCGTATCACTGTTGGAGTTCCTCAGGGTAGTGTCCTTGGCTGAACCATCTTCAGCTGCTTCATCAATGACTTTCCTTCCATCATAAGGCAGATGTGGAGTTGCTCATCGAAGATTGCACAATGTTCAAAACCAATCGTTACTCTTCAGATACTGAAGCAGTACATGTCCAAATGCAGCAAGACATGGACAACATACAGCTTTGGGCTGAAAAGTGTCAAGTAACATTCATACCACATATGTGCCAGGCAATGACCATCTCCAAGCAAAATAAATTCTAACCATCGCCAAATAAGGGCATCACCATCACTGAATGCTGCACCATCAAGATCTTGAGGGTTATCATTTAAGAGAAACTGAACTGCGCCAGCCATATAAACACTGTCGCTACATGAGCAGATCCGGGGCCACGAATCCTGCGAGGAGTAACTCACCTTCTGACTCCCCAGAGCCTCTCCATCATCTACAAGGCAAAAATTAGGAGTGTGATGGAATATGCTCCGTTTGCCAGGATGAGCACAGCTTCAAAAAAACTAAGGAAGATCGACGCCATCCAGGACAAAGCAGCCCAGCTTGACTGGCACCCCATCTACTAACATTCCCTCCCTCCTCCACCTACGCATGGTAGCAGCAGAGTGTAACATCTACAAGGTGCACTGCAGGGATTCACCAAGGCTCCTTAGAAAGCAATTTCCAAACCCAGGCCCGGTACCATCTAGTAGGACAAGGGCAGCAGACAAATGGGAAAACCACCATGTGGAGTGACCCCTTCAAGTCACGCACCATCCTGACTTGGAAATATATTCGCTGTACCTTCGCTGTCACTGTGCAAAAATCATGGAACCTACTCCCTACAACTACTGTGGGTGTAGCTACACCACATGGACTGCAGCTGTTCCAGAAGGTGGATCACCACCATCTCCTCAAGGTGCAGCTAGGGATGGGCAATATATACCTGCCAGTCAGCGAAACCCACATCCCATGAATGAATAAATAAAAAAAAATGTTAGTTTGGCTTCACTCATACCATTCGCCTTGTTATGCTTCAGTTTAACAGAGCAATAGTCAGACCATTTCAAGAGTATTGTGTACAGTATCTTTTCACCTTATTTGAGGAAGGATGTAAGTATGTTAGAAGTAGTTCAGAGAATAATTACCAAACTAGAACATCGAATGGGCGGGTTGCCTTATGAGCAAAGGTTGGGCAGACTAGGCTTATATCAGCTGGAGTAAAGAAGAGTGAGAGAGAACATGATTGAAACTTTAACCTTTTAAGAGGATGATACAAAATACTGTGCATGGTGGAAAAATGAAATAAAAATAGAAAATTCTGGAAAATTTTAGCAGGTCCGGCATCACTTCTGGAGAGAGAAAGACACGTAAGGGTTCGAGTCGCCATTGCCCTTCTTCAGAGCTCTGTCTTCCAAACTCAAGCCAGGCCTATGGTCTCCAAATGTTAACTTTGTTTCTCTCGCCACAAATGTTGTCAAGCCGACTGAGAAGATCCTGAAGTGTCGTCACAGATTGGAAGTGGAGAGAATGTGTCCTCTTGTGGGAGAAGCTGGAACTAGGGATCACTGTTTAAGAATAAGGGTTCGCCCATTTTCAACGGAGATTAGGCCAATGTTTTAGACTCAGGGGTTAGTGAGTCTTTGGAACTCTCTTCATGAAAAGGTGCAGGAAGCAGGCTCATTCTATATTATTAAGGCAGAGGTAGATATATTCTTGATAAGCAAGTGGTTAATAGGTTATCGGTGTTAGGCGGGAATGCCGAGTTGAGGTTAATATCAGATTATCCATGATCTTACTCAATGTTGGAGTATACTCGAGGGGCTGGATGGCCAACCCTCGCTCCTTGTGCGTTTGTGTGCCAAAATTGCAAACCCAGGCTATGATTTTTCTGATATTCCAGCTAGAACAATTAGAAAATTCCGGCACAGAGTAAAAAATAATATAGAAAATGAGGCAGCCTATTCCAAATCTCCCAGCACCTGCACCATAGACTTGCTGGGTACAGAGGCTCAGGTGCTGATAAAGGTGTGATTTGAAGAAGTTCAGGGATTTCTGCCTTCCACGCCAAACACAGGCAGTGAATTTCACACACCCAGAAACCTCTTGGTGAAGAGGTTTTCCTCATATCTCCTCTCATTCTTCCCACCAATCTCCTTAAATATGTTGCACTTGGTAACATAGCTTTCCACTAGGCAAAACAGCCCCTTCAGTTCCTTCAGATTACTGTTTACTGTGCTCCAGTAAGATTTTGGACTGAACCTATTATCTGGCCCATCAAGTGAATGTGAAAAGAGAAATCATGTTGCATGATTCAGGCAGCAGGGCCTCCGAATACGATAATAGTAATAATAATAGTAATAACAATAAATAAAATATTAATAATATTAACAATAATAGTAATAAAAATCAAGATAATAATTATCATAATAATAGTAATAAAAATAATGATAATAATATTAATATTAACAATAATGATGGTTATAGTAATAAAAATTGTAATAATACAAATAGTAATAACTAAAACGATAATAATAGTAATAATAATATCAACAGCAATAACGAAAATTATAATAATAAAACAGTAATAATACTGGTAATAATAGTATTAATAACAATGACAACAAAAATTAAAGTAATAATAAGAACAATAAGGAAAATTATAGTAATAAAAATAGTAATATAAATAATAGCAATAATTAAAACAATAATAACAATAACGATAATAATAATATAAATAATGATAATAGTAATCTCAATAACGTTATTAATAATAATAATAACAATGGCAATAACAACAGCGATAGTAATAATAACTCCCTTTTGATTATCGCACTGTAGACTCTTGCTCCTGGAACAGCATTCCAATGGTGATGCTGTTGGCTGCCATCCCGGTACCCTACTTTTAAAAAGACCCACAGTTTCAGGAAGCTTCAGGGCAAAACATACTATTAGTTGAAGTCAATCTTTTTTGTTTGCTGTTCCATATTGAACCAGGACACAAAGAAAGGCCCAAACGGGAAACGGGTGCAATGAGGTCGTCTTAACTGCGTGAGCTGAGCACAATAATGTGCAAAGAGGTGAACCCATGGAGAAAAATGTTTTTAACCTGCCTTGGGAATATGATCAGTTCAAGCACAAAGCACTGATAAGTATCCTTTAAAAAATGAAGCTGCTAGACGCAAGAAGAGGGAAATTTAATCAGAGTTGCAAAACTCAAAGGAAGGAAAGGAGGGTGTCTAAATGTGAGTAAGCAATGGCATTTAATACTTTTTAACAAATAATCTGTATCAATCACAAGGTCACACTTGGTGACACATAGATGGAAGAGGCCAGTTAGTACGAAGCCCTCTAGAGGCAGGATCATCATTATCAGTGTCACGACAAAGTCTGCTTTGTTACTTTTTAAAATGAGAAAGTTGGGAGGTGATGCGGAATTTCACGTGGCTGTTGAGCATGCTGAAAGGAATAAAAGAATTGAACAGGTTATCCTCACAGAAGTAGCATTAAAAGAAAGCAAAATAACATGAAGAGTGGGAATTAGAAACAAAAACACACCGACTGAGGAAATAGGAGCAGGCCTAAGCCACTCGGCTCATCGAGCCTTATCCCTCATTCAATCTACCATGGCTGATCTGCTTGTGTTTCTAATTCCCACATGCCCCTTCTACGCATGCCCATCACATCACATCCACCATCCCACCCCTTTAACCTGTCATTCCCTAGCCTAAAAGGAAACCATCTAAGATACATTTAAAAATACTGCGGGTGCTAGAAATCTGAAATTAAACCCGAAAGTGCTGGTGGAAGAGCTCAGCAGCTCTGACAGTGCCTGCAGGAAGAGAAAGTGTTAACGTTTCGAGGTCAATATGAAGAATTGTCAAACAGAACCGAAACGTTAAGGCTGTTTCTCGCCCTCTCCGTAGATGCTGTCCGACCTGCTAAGAATTTCCAGAATTTCAGTTTTCGGTTAAGAGTCTATCTGTCACTGCATTAAATATATTCACTTTATCCCCCTCCACCGCCTTCAATCCAAGCACACATATGTTTTTTTTTAATTAATTTCCCTGTTCAAAAATGTTGCTTTCATTTTTCTTCCCTGAAACTCAATATGTACTCAAAAATCTCTGAAAGCAAACGTGACAATCTGACATTAGGTATCAAAGCAGGGCGCTACAAGCAGGTTCGGAAGGATCATAATTGAGCCAACGTTGAAATTAAGTAACAGCGAGGACATCGTGAACATGGCTTCAAAAAAAATGGATATTCTTATAAACAACAACAGGCTGCATTTCAACGGAGTATAGCAGCTGAAAAAGAGGATTTAACCCGAAGATTTTATGCAGCCGTCTGTAAAACTGGTGATCAGCGGGATGCTTCATATGTGGGTTGACATTTACTGGGCTGAAATGGCTATTGCACAATGACTAAGGTCGATAGGGTCTTCTTCTCGGTTATTGTGCTGCAGGTATATCGGAGGGAATTTGAAACAGCCACAGGGGTATGAGGGAATGTGCCCTTCTGGTGGGAGGGAAATTATTTCTTCCAAGTAGGAAAGCCGCCTCAGTCTGTCACTTATTGATTAACCAGCTGAAGAACGTGAGTTGGAGATGCGTGTTGGTGATTTTAGGGGTTAATTGAACTGTCCTGTGTGTGTCTCAGTCTGCGCGCGTTTGTGGGGTGTCTGTGAGTTTATGGTTGTTTGTGTGAGTTTTGAGGCGAGAAAGTGCTTGTATCTGTGCGCATTTCTGTGTTTGCCTGGGTGTTTGTGTGACACTGTGAATCTGGCTCTCTGTAGGTCTATTTGTATGTGAATGTGTTTATGTCTGTACGTATTTGTGTTTGTATGTGTGTGTTTGTTCTTCTGTGTTAGCCTGAGTGTCCGACTGTGTTTTTGTGTGAGATAACTTGTCTCTGCCTGTGCGTATTTGTGTTTCTGCTTAGGTGTTTGAGTGACTGCATGAGTTTGAGTGTCCGAGTATGTTTCAGTGTGAGAGAAAGGACTTCTGCCTTTGCGTATTTGTGCACCTGCATGTTTGTTCCTGTGTCTGGATGAGCAAGGGTGTCTCTGTGTGAGTGTCTGTTATTTTTTCTGTGCCTGTATACGTGTGCGCACGTCTATGCATATTTGTTTGTGTGTGCGTTTGTGTGCAAGTATGTGTCTGTGTCAGTGTGTGCTTGGGTGTCTGTGCATGATTGTCAGTCTGTGCGTGTGCATTTGTGTGTGCGTATTTGTGTGTGTGTCCATCTATCTGTGCATGTGCCTGTGCCTATGACTGTGCATGCACGTGCGCATGGGCCTGTCTTTTTATCTGGCTCTGTGCGTGATTTTCTGTGTGTGTTTTGCCTACTTGTACCTGTGTGTGTTTCTGTGTGTGCGTATGTGTCTACCTGTGCTTTCGTCTATATTTGTTTGTGTGTGTGTCTACCTGTGCATACACATGTGTTTGTCTGTGCGTGTTTGTTTATCTTTGCATGCACCTGTGTCTGTGCATGCACAGGTATTCATGTTAGCGTATGTCTGTGCTTGCGTGTGTGTCTATCTGAGCATGAGCCTGTGTCAGTGCATGAGCATATCTGTGTGGGTGGGTGGAAATGTCTCTGCGTGTACATGTGTGTACGTGTGCGCGCTTGTCTTTTTGTGTGTGTGTGTGCATGCATGCCGGTAGATGGGATATCACCGCCTCATTCCCAGTGTCCGTTATGGTGGGTGGGAGCGTGCAATATTGTGAGTTCACAAAGATTGATTTCATGTCGCTTCACCACCAGTTTGCAATCATCAATTCAACCCGTCAATGGGAGGCCACGTCTCACCTCGCAATACTTCGGGAGCCTAGTTTCAATGCATCAGGATAACAGTCTAAGCCACACTCACCAGTATCATCCCTCCCACGCTGGATCATTGGGCTTCATGCTGAGGTTTCTCACAACTGTATATAGGTGATGTGCACCGGGTGGTCTGCACTACGCTCGGGTCTTCCAGGCTTTTTTGTCTACGTTGATTCAGGAATCACATCCATCAGTGTCTGGCTTCGCAGGAGGCACCAGAACAATTTTAGGGGGGCTGACAGGCAGATCTCGAGCCACCAGGTCTGTCGTCAGGCTGAGCTAGATTTGCAACAGCTTCAGGGCTAGGACTTATTTACGGAAGGAGAAGAAGTGGCCTCAGGCAAGGGAAGAGGCCGCACGGTGCCAGCTTACCTGGGGAAGGGGGATTATCTCAGGGTGTGATTGGGGTGAGGTCACAAGTTGTTCTTTGCAAATGGCCTCAATATGGAGAGGGCTGAGCTGCACCACACGGCCCAACTAAGGATGTTCGAATCCCTCTGCGCCAGATGGTGAAAATTGAACTAAGAAAACCTGGAATTAAAAGTCTAATGTGATCAGATTTCTAATTGGGAGTGTGTTTCATATGAATGTAAGAAATTAATGATATTTTGCATACCTGAAATTCGACAAGCGGGTTTCCGACCCTGAATCTTCCTTGACAACATTTGGCAGCAGAGGTGCACCCGAAAGGTTATTCCCTCCAGAAAGACATTGTGACAACCCAGTGGAGCCTGACTGCCATGTAAAACACTTACTCAGGGAAAGCAGAATCGGCAGCAGTGTCCTCACCTCACCAACTAAAGTCCTGGGAAGGTAAACAGAGCATTCATATTGAAGAGCTCTGAGGCTTTAGGGGTTCGGAATAAACTTTAAAAACTGACTGTGACAAGATATTAATGCGCTCATCTAGTGGGGCTGGGCGAGCTCCCTGTCTCCACCTCATTGGGTTCCCTGAAGAAAGGGGCCATCTCCAAAAACTTATATAGTCGCTGTTATCGCTAAACACTCAATTCAAACCACATCTCGCACCTCTTTCCCGAAAGCAGTTCAATTCCAAATGCTCAATGGCTAAACTGCGAGGGGTGCAGCTGCCCAGATTCAACAAATGTGATCAGGAAGATGAGGGTCCTGGGCACAGGTGACAGGAAAGAAACTGTTTCCATTGGCCGGAGGGATGAAGGGCATGGTGGCACAGGCTGCTGTCGATTGGTTGAAAAAGCGCTGGGGTCACGAGGGAATGTTTTCACACAGCGAGTGGTTGGGACCTGGACTGCAGTGACTCAGAGTACAGGGGTAGTGGAGGCAGGGACAATCGAAGCAGGCAATGGGGAATTAGACCATTACCTCAACGGGAAGCTGGTGCAGAGTCGCAGGAAAGTGGCACTGTCCGAATTGACAATTCAGAGCGTCAGGTCATCAGATCGTAATAAATACCGGCAGGGAGAGGCTATTCAGCTTGAATGGCCTCCAAGTCTGCTGCAAGAATTCAATTGTTCCAGTTTTCAATCTCCTCCCTGGCCCTGGACATTGTCTCTAAAATATCCTAAAATTCGACCACCAATGTGCTCTGTATTGGGAAGAGGCAACCTTTAGGCGTACTTCGGAGATAATACCTACCAAATTACCGTTT
The DNA here is from genome assembly GCF_017639515.1 of Carcharodon carcharias. Lineage (NCBI taxonomy): Eukaryota > Metazoa > Chordata > Chondrichthyes > Lamniformes > Lamnidae > Carcharodon > Carcharodon carcharias. The sequence goes on from NW_024470559.1 coordinate 631,162, forward strand.
TCTGGTCTTACTAAAAAATAACATACATTCCCAAATACTTAACTGAATCGCCAAAGGGGGTGTTGCTGCATGAGACACGGTGGATTCAGTTGACACTTTCCCCAGAATCTCATGGAAAATGCATAGTGAGCAATCTCAGCCTCTGGCAAACCCAACACCACCACCTTACACTGATTGACGACTGACGTTAGCACTGGTTAACTGGAACAACAACGGTGCATAATACTGCAACATTCATGCAAAGTAATGAATTTCAATGAACGGGCCTGTAATAAAAAGGAAGTGAACATATCTTCTGGTTCCTTAGTAACCAGATGCCTTGTTAACATGCCTTGCTCAGGGTGAAGGTTGAAGTGAGATGAAGACTGGAGAACACTCGACGCATGTTCGACTCTGAGCTGGTCAATAGGCTTTGTACAGTGGAAATTTAATGGACCCAGTGTGAAAAGGAGAATGTTCAGAGAATATGTCACGCCCCTTAGTTTTTTTTTTCCATTCATTCACAAGATGTGGCTTTCAATGGCTGGGCCAACAAGTGTTGTCCATCCCATTTGCCCCTTGAGGAGTTTATGGTGAGTTGCCTTAATGAACATTTGCAGTACATGTGGTGGAACAGTGAAGGAACGGCGATATATTTCCAGGCCAAGTTGGTGTCTGGCTTCGTGGGGACTTTGCAGGTGGTAGTGTACCCATCTACCTGCTGTTGATGTCCTACTAGATGGTAGCAGTCATGGGTTTGGAAGGTGCCGAGGAACCTTGGTGAATTCAAACTTGCAGATGGTGCATGCTGCTGCTACTGTGCTTTGGTGATCGAGGGAGAGAATTTTTGTAGATGTGGTTCGAATAAAGCAGTTTTGCTTTGCCAGGATGGTATCAAGCTTTTGAATGTTGTGAAAGCTGAACTCATCCAGGCAAGGGGAATTTTCAATTCCAATCCTAAATTGTGCCTTTTAGATGGTAGACAGGCTTTGAGGTGTCAGGAGGTGATTTGCTCACTGCAGGGTCCCTAGCCTTTGGCATGCTCTTGAAGCCACGTTATCTATATGCTATTCCACTACAGTAGTTGGTCAATGGTAACACCCAGGTTGTTGAAAATGGGGGATTCAGTGATGGAAACACCTTTGAACATCAAAGGGCGATGGTTTGACTCACTCCTTTTGGAGATGGTCATTGCCTGACAGTTGTGTGGTGTGAATGTTAAATGTCGCTTGTCAGCCCAAGCCCAGATATCGTGCAGGTCATGCTGCATGTACACCTGGGCTAATTCAATATCATGGGCTGCTGATGAAAGGTGATTGTTGGAACTGAGAAATAGGCAGAAGCAGAATGATCAGAGAGAGGCAAATAGGAAAACTTGTATATTCATTCATTGGGAAAGTCAGGGGTGATGGCAATTATGTACAGGCAGAAGAAAAGAGGAGGAATGTTGTTTGCCAGAGAATGGCCACAAAATGTGATCAATGGGCTGTACAGTTCTGCACAGAGAAATGGGAGCGCTCAGCAACATTTGGAACCAAGCCCGGGAGAGGGTGTGTTCAGACGGCAAATCGCTGTGAGATATGTAGGCCCCTGACACTGGCCGCTGCTCATTCATTGACATTTCTGTGGTAAAAGGGCTTCTACTGTCCATGTGATTACTGAAAATGTCAGGCATCGAGATGGGTGATTTAACAAAATATTAAGCTTTGCACCGAGTGGGGAGAGTGAGGGGTGGGGAGATATTAGGAAATTGCCCCCAACACGCACTCATTGTGGACGACCTTATCACGGAGCACTCTGTGAGGCACAGTAACCCTTGGAGTTCGCAAATACATATTTTCTATAATCTCGAAATGCTGACACGTTACCTATCTGCAGTGGATATGCATCCAAGATGAGCCTTCCCTGACCCTCTAATCCTTCCTTGCCCATTGGGACACCAGGGAGCGTGATGGCTCCACCCTGAATGAGGGTGAATGTAGAACAAGGATTGGAATGCAATAAATATCAAGCATCTATCTATTGTAAGGAACATTTTTTTTTATTTTGTTGGGCTGTGGATGGAAGATTACAATGGTTGCAATTGAGAAGCGATTCCACTGGAACAGAATGAGAGATGCATACAATGTGGCAGTCCTGGAACTGAGGGTGCCATGAAAGTGAGGATGCTGCAGGAAAGGAGTCCAGCACGAAGGGAGATACCTGGCTGCAATGATTTAATTGGCTCCTGACCAGTTGGCCATGCTTTGTGTGAGTGCAGAGCAGAATAGCTCCAAGCCTGAAAGGAACAACACTTAAAACCTCGTCCCATTGATTCCACAATAACAGCTAGCTGGCTTTTTCTCCTCATATCACAATCATTTGCTCTCTGAAAACAGCTGTCAAGAGACAAAAGTTAAAATCACTGTTAGAGAGCTTGAAATCAAAGTGCTCCACCAGTGAAATAGAAACTGAAAGTGCTGGAAGAACAGTTTGTGTCATCAACAACGAGCTGGGAGGAGTTTGGAAGACATCGATAAACATCAACCCACTGAATCCTGTACACTGGTATTGGTGCTGTTGAATCTTTTTATGCCACCCTTAAAATCCATATTTTGACCTGTTATGTGTCTTGTAGGTGTGTGTGTTTATGAATTAAAGAAGAGAGTAGCGTTTAAGTTATAGTGTTCGAAGTTAAAAGTCCATATTACTTTCCTTTGGTGCTGGTTACTCTCAGTTTGTTCAATAAACAGTTATTTTCTTATCAGGCTTACACCTGGTGCACGTATCATGTAGACAATTGGGTAGAACTGAGGGAACCTGCATTCTTGATCAAACTTTTTCGCATTTGCGATGTTCCCGGGAACAGTGGGGTTTAACATTAGAGCTCCCCATCGCCAGCGAAACGCGACTTTGTTTGTTCAAGGTGTGTGGTCATCACGGAAACAGATTAATGGTGGCATTGGGCTGGCTTCTTGAGAGCTCACGGCCCGTTGGCTGAATGACTTATGCTCTCCGATTTCAGCTGGAGCTGCATTCACCAAGGCAAGTAATAAATGCTCTGTCGCTCTCCTGACTTGTGTGGAACTAAATTGGAGTGTTGTGCGTCACCTCACTTGCATGGAATCACCGGTCTCTGAGTTGCACTTCTCACCACAGACCATGTTAATACATTATAGGCAATGTTTTAGTTATGAGAAGATTAAATTTGCAAAAGTAAGGCAATTGAAATGCTGGGGTTTAGCGATTGCCAATAGCTCAGGAAATGAAAGTTCAAAAGGAAATCGGTGTTTGCCGAGAAAGTGCAGGAGAGGGGGCAGCCAACTCTAAAAAATGTTGGTAGCCTCATTTTGCTGGGGAATTTGCGATGTGATGTTTGCAATGCTTACAAAGAAGTGCAGTCCAGAGGGAGAGGTAGATTCGATGGCGTAATAGTATTGTTGCAGGATTAGTAACCCAAAGTAATGCCTTTGCAGACCTGGGTTTGATTCCTACAGCAGCAGATGGTGGAATTTAATTTCTAGAAAAATCCGGAATTAAAAGTGGAATGGTGACAACGAAACTGTTGCTGATTTTTGTAAAAGAAAACCCATCTGGTTCACCCATCTCCTTTCGGGGTGTGGAAATCTACCGGCTTTACCTCGGCTGGCAGATGTGTGGTGCAGACCCAACAGCAATGTGTTTGACTCTTAATTCCTCCCTCTGAAGCTGACACTTCGAGGGCAACAAATCTTGGCCCTGCCAGTGTAGCACAGATTTAATGAATCTTATAAAAGTAAAAATTTAAAAACATTCAGAAAACTTTGAAATGTTGCAAAACCAATTTCTTTCATCAGATTAAAGGGGAAAATGCAAATTAGGGTTAATTAACCAGAGGGCAATTGATGGGGTTTTTGACGTTTTTTGGGAATTTTCATGGGAAAGCCTTTAAAATTCAAAAGGAGCTCTTCAGACGTTATTATTGGAAACATTTGTGTCTACTGATTGACTGTTGAGCTATTATCCCCCAGACACCAAAAATAAACAAAATAATCCAATTATGAAACGACCACAAAAGAAAACAAAAGGACAAAAATTCACTTTTTAAAACTTTTACTTTAACAACTGAATCCAAATGAACACGAATGACATTGAAATGAACAGGCAGATTGTATTCATTAAACATTTTACCTTACTCTTTACATATCTTATACAACAGGCAACATTCAGTTCAGTTTCTGGTCAATGATGAGCCCCAGGATTTTGATAGTGGGGGTTCAGTGATGGCAATGCCTTTGAACATTAAGGCGTCATGATTAGATTCTGACTTGCTGGAGATGCTTTTTGCCTTAATCTTGTTTGGCCCGAATGTTCCTTGAAACTTGTCAGCGCAATCCTGGGTATTATTCAGGTATTGTTACATTTGAACCTGGACTGCTTCAGTATTTACGGAGAAGAAAATGGTGGTGAACATTGTGCAATCATCAGCGAACATCCGCACTTCTGATCTTATCATGGAAGGAAGGTCATTGATGAAGCAACTGAAGCTGGTTGGGCCGAGGACTCTACCCTGATGAACTCCTGCAGTGATGTCCTGGAGCTGAGATTACTCACCTGCAACAAAGTTAACCAGCTTCCTTTGCCCAAGGTATAACTACAAGCAGTGGAGAGTTTTAGCCCTGATTCCTATTGACTACAGTTTCGCGAGGGCTCCTTGATGCCACATTCGTTCAACTGCGGCCTTAATGTCACTCTCACCTCACCTGGGACTTTCAGCTCTTTTGTCCATGTTTGAACCAAGACTGCAATGAGGTCCTGAGCTGAATGGCCCAGGTGGAATCACAAATGAGCCTCAGGGAGCAGGTGTTTGATAACCAAATGCCTCTTGATAGCACTGTTGATGATCTCTTCCTTTAACTTACCGATGATGTACAGTAGACTGATGGGTTGGCAGTTGGCCGGGTTGGATTTGCCCTCCTCTTTGCGTACAGGATATACCTGTCCAATTTCCCACATAGCTGGACAGATACCAGTGTTGTAGCTGTACTGCAAAAGCTTGGCTAGCCGTGCAGCAAGTTATAGAGCACATATCTATTGCCTCAATACTGTCAGGGCCCATTGCGTTTGCTGCACCCAGTGCCTTCAGCAGTTCCTTGATAACACATGTAGTGAATCGAATTGGCTGAGCACTGGCATCTGTGATACTGGGGAGCTCCAGAAAAGGACGATTTGGATCATCCACTCGGCACCTCTGGCTGAAGATCGGTGTGAATGATTGAGCCTTATAGTTTGCACTGTTGCGCTGGGCTCCCCCATCATTGAGGATGGGGATATTTGTGAAACTCCCTCAGTTCCATTGCAGACTTGGTTAGACCGCACCTGGAGGATCGTACTCATTTCTGTTATCCTTGTTTAAGGGAGAATGAACCTGTCATCGAGGGACTGCAGTGGATGTTCACCAGATTAAACACTGGGATGTTGGGATTGACCGACAAGGCGACAATGAGGAGAGCAGGCCTGTGACTGGGAGTTGCAGCGGAGTTGTTAGGGAAGGTGTACTGTGCACAACAGTTTCCGAATATGGAGCAGGACATTTAAGATCCAAATGAGGAAGAATCTTCTCACTCAGGGTGCAGTGATTCTTAAGAAATATCTGTCCCAGGGAGCTGCAGGCGTTCAGTCATTGATTGTGTTTAACTAGGAGATGGGTAGAGTTCTAGTTCTTAATGATGCAAAGGGACATGGGGATAAGTATGGAAAATGGTGCTGGGCTAGACAACCAGCATGGCCTAGGTGAGTGGTGGAGCAGGCTTGAGGGGCTGCATGGTCTCCTCCTGATTGCAACTTTCTGAGGACCTCCAATTCCCAATCCGATAGAAAAGCAAAACTCAGTGGCTGCTTTAAGTCTGGAGCTCGAACCAAGAAATGCTGCAAGTGCTCAGCAGGGCAGCTTCTGCAGGGACAGCGGGCAGAAAGTTACCATTTCAATGTACCTGCCCAACTATAATGGGAAGTGGCAGCACTGGGAGGGATCTGATATTGTCCGTTGATTGCGTGCTTGCTCCGCTCTGCCTATCGCTATGCTGCTTCCACTGCTTCACCCGTACCCATTCATGTCCTGCCACCGCATGGTCAGAGAGGCTGGGCACTGCTCCTATTAGTTAATTGAATTCAGAATCACCCATGGCTGTGATGGGACCTGAACTCGCATCTATGCCTCGTCCATCTACACGACGGTCCAAGCAACTAAACCATTGTGCTCTCATAGCCACTGGTGACATAATGCACTAACAAAGCAGGCCCCGACACGCTGGGGCATTGGCATCAGGCCAGCGACTTCAGAGTGTCACTTGTTCTGCGACATTGAACAACCTCTAAGTCCTTCACCTTTATTAGCATGTGTTTTAAATGTGCACCTTTGTTGTTCAATTGATCTGAGCTCGTATCTGAGCGGCCCATTCTTCACAGCCTGTGCATAACATCTGACAAACGTATCAGTATTGGGTATTGGGCTGTCTGAGTTCCGGATATTTGTGTGAAGCACAAAGAATATTCACAGGATAAATCCAAACATCATGATCGTTTCTGTAAGCGACCACTTTGAGATATCTAAGCGAAAGGCTGGCATTTATTGTCCGTCCCAATTGCCACGCTACTTGCCTAGAAGGAGTCACAAGGAGCCAAGAGCGGGTACGGGTCGCGGATTTGCTTTCTGAATGGAGATGAGAGCAATTGATGGGTTTTTCCCTGACAATGAACAATGATTCCATCATCATTATCGGACATTAAATGCCAAAATCTGCATTAGAACTGGATTCTCCAGAGCATTATCCTGGGTCACTAATGCAGCACCAATACCACTGCACCATTGCCTACCTGCATTCTAGTCCATTCACAGTAAAGGAAAGGATTTTGATTTATATTATTTTACAGTAAATGACAGAAAACCTAATTGCATTGACGGGCATAGGGATCCAGGTGTAGAGTTCCACAGATCACTGAGAGTGGCAACGCAGGTGGATAAGGTAGCCAAGAATGCATATGACATGCTTGCCTTCATTGGCAGGGGCATTGAGTATAAAAGCTGGGAAGTCATGCTGCTGCTGTATAGAACGTTGATTAGGCCACACTTGGAATATCGCATACAATTCTGGTCGCCACATTACCCGAAGGGTATGCAGGTGCTGGAAAGAGTGCAGAGGGGGTTTACGAGGATGCTGCCTGGTCTGGAGGTTATTAGCTATGAGGAGAGGTTGGAGAAAATCGGATTGTTCACAATAGAGCGATGGAGATTGAGGGGCTACTTGAGAGAAGTTGACAAAATTATGAGTGGCATGGACAGAGTAGATAGTCAGAAGCTATTTCCCAGGGTGGAAGAGGCAATTACTAGGGGACATACATCTGAGGTGAAAGGAGAAAACTATAGAGGAGAGGTGTGGGGCAAGTTTTTTTTTATGCAGAGGGTAGTGAGTGCCTGGAATTCGCTGCCAGATTATGCCGTGGAAGCAGTTAAGATAGTTTTGTTTAAGAGGCAACTTGACATGTACATGAAAAGGTGGAGAATAGAGGGATACGGACACTGGAAGTTCAAAGTGTTTTAGTTCACGAGCAAGAATACTGGCGCAGACTTGGAGGGCCGAACGACCTGTGACTATGCTGTACTTGTCTTTGTTCTGGTTCTTTGTTCTATTAACTCGGGCTGTAACTAGAGTATCAGATTGCATAGACTGACAGCTTGTTAACAGAGCCGGGGGTCCGTCACGATAGTAATAGAGTGCTTAGACTGTCAGCATGTTGACAAAGCCGGGAGTGCTGTCACTCTAGTGATAGCATACATATTCAGTCAGCATGTTGAAAGAGCCGATGGGCTGTCACTAGAGTAATAGAGGGCAAAGACTGTCAGCATCTTGACAGAGCCGGGGGTCTGTCACTATAGTAATAGAGTGTATAGACTGTCACCATTTTAACAGAACTGTCACTATAATAATAGAGTGCATAGACCGTCACCATACTGATAGAGACGGGGCCTTGTCACTAGAATAATAGAGTGCTTAGAGTGCCAAAAAGTAGACATAGATGGGGGAAGCTGTCACTATAGTAATAGAGTGCAGAGACTGTCAGCATGTTGTTCGAGTCGGGGAGCTGTCACTTTACTAACATAGGGTATAAAGTTTCAGCATGTTGAGAGAGCCGGGGCTCTGTTAATTTATTAATAGAGTGCAGAGACTCTCAGCATTTTGTTAGAGTCGGGGGGCTGTCACTATAGTAATATAATGTATGGAGTTTCAGCATGTTGAGAGAACCGGGGGGGCTGTCAATTTATTAATAGAGTGCAATGACTGTCAGCTTGTTTAAACAGCCAGTGGGCTGTCACTAGTTTTATTAGAGTGCATAGACTTTCAGTTATTTGACAGAGCCAGGGGCCTCTCTCTATTGCATCTGTGTGCACAGGCTGCCAGCAAGTTGACAGAGATGGGGACCCATCACAGTTTTAATGGGGTGGGTGGTTGTCAGTATGTTTGCAGAGCCGAGAGCCTTGCATTATAGTATAAGTGTGCAAAGACAGTGAAGTGATTTACAGAGCCGAGAGTCTGCCACTGTATGAATACAGTCGTATTCTGCCTGTTTGTTTACAGAGCAGGGGACCTATCACTAAAGGAATATAATGATATTCTGTCAGTATGTTTACAAAGCAAAGAGTCTGTCACTGTAGTAATAGACAGCGGAGATTTTCATTATGTTTACAGAGACAGCCGCCTCTCACAATAGCAATGGAAATGGAGACTGTAAGCTCCTTCAGAGACGTGCTGGCTTTTCAGATAAGTCATTGAGTGGGGAGTCTCGCTGTATGATTAAAGAACTGGGACAATGTCAATTTACTAATAGAGAGCCTAGAATGACACTGTATTAAACAACCTGTGTTTTGTCCCTAAAGTAATATCTTGGAGAGACTGACAATGTGTAGACAGATCCACGATCTTGTCAATATAGTAATTAAGTGCGGATGCTCTAAGGTTGCTTACAGAGCCGGGCGCTGTCACTAACGTAAATCACTGGGGAGACTGCGAGTACGTTTTGAGAGCCAGGGCCTGTTTTTTTTTTGTATAATTGTATAGAGGGGAGAATCTGGCCATGTTTATAGAGCCGTAGCCTACCTTTATATTAATGGAGTGAGGAAGCTTGCAGTAAGTTTAGAGAGCTGGGGCGTGACAGGATAATAATATAGCGGAGAGATTGTCAGTGTCCTCACAGAGCCGGGAGAATAATTTACACTAAAGAGATTGTCAGTATTATTACAGAGCCTAAAGACTGTCACGATATTAATAGAGTGGGGAATCTGTCAGTGTGTGTAATGTGTGGGGGACTGTCACCATACGAATATGGCGAGGGACTGGCTGAATGTTTACAGAGCGTGGGACCTCTCACTATCGTAATAGATTGGAGAGACATTCAGCAGGTTAAATGATCAGGTGGCCTCCCAATATAGTTATAGACAGGGTAACTGTCAGTATGTTTTCTGTGCCAATGGCCTGTTAATATATTAATAATGCGAGGAGACTTTCTGAATGTTTACAGAGCTGTAGGTCTTTTACTATAGTAGTAGAGTGGGGAGACTTTTTGTATGTTAACTGAGCCCGGAGCCTGTCACTATAGTACAAGAGTGAGAAAACGGTCTCTATATTTACACAGCCTGGGAACTGTCACTATAGTAATAGTGTGGGCAGTTGGTCAGTATTTCTATGGAGCCGTGGACCAGTCGTTTAGGTAGTAGCATGGAGAGAATGCCATAAAATTTACAGAGCTGGAGAGCTATCACTGTAGTAATAGATGGGGGAGAGTCTCAGTATGTTTACAGACCCGTGGACCTGTAAGTGTAGGAAAAGATTGTTAAGACTGTCAGCATGCTTGAAGACCTGGGGCCAGCCAGTACAGTAATAGAGAATCTAGACTCTCAGTGTTTTACAGAGCCAGGGTCTTGCCACCAGAAAATTGAGTGGGGAGACCATTAGGATATTTATAGAGCCAGGGGCCTGTAAGTAGGTTTGGAGCTGCCAGTATTTTACCCACTCGGCAGCCGGACACAAAAGCAATGTAGTGGAGAGACTCTCAGCAGGGTTACAGACTGGGTTTTATCACTATAGTGTTAGAATGGGGTGACTCTCTGTATACTTACAGAGGCTGGGACCCTGTCACTGGTTTAATAGAGTGGATAGTCTGTCAGCATGATTACAAAGCCGGTGGCCTGTACCTATAATGCTAGACTGGGTAGGATGTCATTATGTTTATGGAGCTGGGGGTTCTGTATCTATTATAATAGAATGAATGGGTCGACTGTCAGTATGTTGGCAGAGCTGGAGGTTCTGTCATTAAAGTCATAGAGTGGCGAGACTGTCAGTATTATCACAGAGCCCTGTGGCCTGTCACTATAGTTAGTTAGTGTGCAGGCTGTCAGCATGCTTACAGAGGGAGGGGTTCTATCAATATAGGAATTGAATGGTTAGACTTCAGCATTATGATAGACCTGGGGGCCTGTCACAATAGTCACATACTGTCGTAGGCTGTCAGTTTGGTTACAGAGCTGGTGGTTTTGTCATTATAGCAATAGAGTGGGTAGAATGTCAGAATGTTTACAGAGCCCGGGACCTCTCACTGTACTAACATAGTGTGGTTACTGTCTCTACCTATGAAGTTATGGGCGCCTGTCAATATTGTAATATTGTTTGGAGACTGTCGATATGTTAACAGAGCTGGAGGCCTGTTACAATAGTAATGGAGTTGGGAGACTTTCAGCATGTTGACTGGGCCGGGTGACTGTCACTATAGCAATAGAGTGCATAGACTGTCAGCATGTTGACAGAGCCAGGGGTCTGTCACTAGGCTAGGACGAGTAATCCAGAGACACAAAATAATTATTTTGGGACCCCAGTTCGAATCTCACCACAATGTGTGGCAAAATTCAAATTCAATAAATATCGCCAATGGAAAAAATAAGAATAATTAAAATCTCTAATATTGAACATCAAACCAATGCTAATTATTGTTAAAAACCCATCTGGTTTGCCAATGTCTTTTAAAGAAGGCGTTGGTTCTTTCCTGGTCTGGCCTATATGTGAGTCCAGGCCAAGAAAAATGTGGTTGACTCATAAATATCATCTGTATAAGGGAAATTAGGGATGGACAATAAATGCTGGCCCATCAGGAGCACCCACATTCCATGAAGGGATTTAAAGAAGTAGCATAGGGGAATTGTCAAAATATTTGTAGTGCCTGGGACATATCTCTGTACGAATAGATTCTGTAGACTGTCAGTAATTTATAGGGCCAGGGGGATGTTAATATAATAATTGAGTGGGTAACCTGTCCGTACTTTATAGGGCCTGGGGTCTGTCAATATAGTAAATAAGTGGGTAGACTGTCAGTATTTTACAGGGCCAGGGGTCTGTCACTATAGTAATTGAGTGGGTAGACGGTTGGTATTTTACAGGGCCAGGGGCCTGTCTCTATATTAATTGACTGGGTAGACTGTCAGTATTTTACAGGACTAAGGGCTTGTCACTACAGTAATTCAGTGGTTAGACTGTCAGTATTTAATAGGACCAGTGGCTTGTCACTATAGTAATTGAGTGGGTAGACTCAGTATTTTACAGGACTAAGGGCTTGTCACTATAGTGATTGAGTGGGTAGACTGTTAGTATTTTAGAGGGCCAGGGGCCTGTCACTATAGTAATTAAGTGGGTTGACTGTCAGTATTTTAATTTGCGAATTCCTAAAACATGCTGAACCGGCTCTTGAATTTAGTGGGCGGAGTCGGGGGCGCGAATTTGGTGCTTTGTAAGTGATGAAGCAGATCGAAAGTGCGAAACCAGCACATTTAACCCGTATGTGCAAGAAGGTGACTTTGGATCCATTGTCAGCGGAATTATAGATGAGTGTTTGGTTATAAAGTATTTGTTATACTCTCGGGAGCAATGTATATGTCTTGTATTGTATTTCTGTCGGTCAATTCGGATATTGTTAACAATTTTGATCGCATTGTAAATCTGCCGTTTGCACTGTAGTTGTGGAAGTATTTTTCTCTACAGTCAGTTTCTGTTACTGTAAGCACGTCTTGGGTTCATTCGCTGTCTGCCATTCTGTGGTACTGTAAGCAAGTGTCGCATTCATTCCGCATTTGTCACTATCTTGTTGCCTTAAGCGTGTGTCAAAACCATTCTTAATCAGTTCCTGGAACCATGTCTAGTTTTTGTGCAATTGTCAATGTGTGATTAGATCTTTCTCGTTCCGTACAACTGGATATGAGTATGGGGCGTCAGTCTGATTCTGAATGTCTGTGGTTTTGTGTGCGAGCCTCGCTTTCAGTCTGCAGCAATTGTTCTGTGGAACCGTGCATGGTATTGATAGTGGTTTCAGTAAGATAGTATGTGTATATCAGATTCGCTATGTATATTTCATTGTGTATTGGATTTTCATGCTGTGCCTGGTGTTTGAAATTCATTACATATCTCACTGATGTACCCTAGTTCCGCGATACTGTTATGTCACTTGTGGGATTATATGTATCTTTCACTCCCTTGTGTTGTGTGAATGTTTGAGATTCAATCTGTACTTTTCAGTGGTGGATTTGTATGTTCGGGATTCATTCCGTACGTGTCAAAGGTAGACATTGGAATAATTTTCTATCCCACCATCACTGACCTGTGGCCTGGGATTTAGCGATGACCAGAGGCCAAGTTGGTTGTGCTATCGGCAAAAGCCACTTCAGATGCAGTGGTGCTGCCGTCCAGGCGCTGCCAGTTACTGATGGGCCGGCAGCTCTCGGTGGGCTGGGTTTCCATCGCTGAAATCCACGAACACGGGGAACCCCCGACATTATCAGTTTAAGTGCCTGAGTGGCCCTTATTTCAGCGGCACTTCACTCAAGGCGGTGACACAGGGCTCTTACCTGCTCTCCGGGCAACAGCTCAGACCTCTAGCGTCTCCATTAAATACAGTCCACTGTATTGGAAAGTGGTTCAGCAGCAGAGTGAATCTATCTGGATGCAGGGTAAGGGGCCTGTAAATCAGGACAGGGTACACAGAATGTGCAAGTTGTTGAAAGATTCGGACAGGCGCTTTGGTGCTGGGAATGATAAAATCAAGGGATGAATAAGAGATTTTGGGGAAGTCGCTGAGGGGAAAGAGGAGTCTCAGGAGATGTGGAATAAATTCAGCGAGGGGAGGAGTTTCATTCCATCTGCAGGCGGGATTACGGTAGGGGGAATTACTCAATAGGTTGGGAGGAGATTTCAGGTTAGGGGCAGAGTTTCATTGGGTGGGGAGGCGAGGTTTATGGATCGAGAGTTTTTCAGTGAATCGCGAGGCAGAAACAGGGGAGGGGAGGAGTTTCAGTGGCTGAGAAAAGGAATTGGGGTCCAAACCTTTCAGTGAATGAACAATATGGTCAGGACGAGTGGAAAAAAATCATTGGTAGGAAGGGAATGTGTTTGTATTTGAACCGTGGTCTTTTTATGCAAAACACTTTTTTACTGGATCTGGTAATAGCGCATGCCGCCCCCTGTAACTCTCCCTGACTCTTTCCCTCACTTTTATTTTTCGATTCCAATCTCTGCTGGATCTTTATTTCCATATGTCACCCATGTCTATTACTAAATATATTTCTCACATGTCATATTGCAGTGAAATATATTCCATCTTCAGCACATAGTTCTCCATGACAGTGATTGTTTTCGGCGTAATGAAAAGGCAAGAAACCGATAGTAGGGGAACAAAAGTAGGAATATCAAAATGAAGAGACACTCTGGATAATGGCATGCAAACACATAGAGAACCAGTGTGATTTTTTTTTTTGCAACTTGAACAATTAGCATCAGAATAATGAATGTTCTCGAAAAAAAGAAAACAAGAGCAGGTTTATTGTACCAAAATGCTTTGGGGGAAATGCGCGTTTTGAAATAAAATTGACATTGAAGGAAATTCAAGCTTAGTAATCCGGAATTGTGTTCTTAAATGGCAATGGACATTAAGGGCTGAATGGCTACTGTTGCTTCGGTTTCTGATGTCCATGTGCCTGTGATGCACTTTGCTCAGTAAATCACCTGGACGCTGTATTTTTTTATTTATATCCTTATCCGTGGCAGTTTGACTCTGCAACTGAAGCGGTCTCGTCAACATGCAAATGTCCCTCAATTATTTGAATATGTTGTAAGCATTCGCTGCTAAACTACTGACTATATTTTTACCTTCAAGGACAGATTTGTAGAGGAATGGTGCGTCAGGTTAACTTTAAATAGCAGGAGAAGTGCAGGTTAAGAGACCACCAAATAATGCAAGGGGATCAGAGAAAATCTGGGAGAAAGGTTATGAGTAAAGATTATGCAATGAGTACAGCAGGAGATTAAATCTGCAGCAATGGATCTGTGAAAGCGGGCAGGGAACAGGGACAATGCGGTGAGGTATTTACTGCGTACTACAGGACGCAATGCTTACCCCGCGGATGAGAAATCTACCAAAGCAGATGTCATGCAGTTATACCTTAAAAAAAAACTCACCGGAATGAGAGCAGTAGAGGGAGATGGAGAGAGAGAGAGAGTGAGAGAGAAAGAGAGAGAGAGAGCCTACTTAATTGTTTTCGAGCTTATATTCACCGAATGCATCCTATTTATCTCAATTCAAACTCTGATTTACCCTTTGTTTATTTTGTCTTTAGGATATTCTAATAGTTCTTTCATTTATTCATTCATCAATTAATTTCGAAGCTTTTATTTGCCTTCCTTGTTTCGCTTTCTTCCCTAACACAGTGCTTTCCTTCCATCGTCTTCTCCTTTATTCTCATTCTGTTGATTGCATGAGATTCACCTGAATTTCTATTTCTTGCTCCCATCCCTTTATTCACCCAGGAACGTGGATTAAAAGCTATCGTTTTGGTTGTTTTAATGGAACAAATTATTCCAGATCCCTATTCATTACGTATAAATATATAATTCCTACCGTTATTCTCTCTTGATATAATTAATAATCGTCTCTAGTTTATTTGCAAAAAAATGCATTCTCATTGCCACAATATCAGCTCCTTACTATCTAGTTTTATTTTGGCAGTTTTTTCCCCTTACCTATTTAATAGTGTTTACCAAAAATGTCTAATTATATTCTGATTGTTGGTGTCCCTATCCCATGATAAAAGGATTTATCATACCTGTTTCTCTTATTTTTCAAAGTCTGGATTTATAACCACTGCGTCGGTGGATTTCCCATCTACGGGGTCAGCTTTGAGCCGGTAATACTCGTAAATCTCCTCACTTTAAATTTGCTCAAAGTTTAGCTATGATGTTGAATGTCTTTCGCATTATTTAAACTGCGGCTGATCTTGTTCTAGCAACCTGTCTCCAATTTGGAAATACGTATTGACGTAGGAATCAATCACATGCCAATTATTTAAGAGTTGAATATGAATTTGGAAGCGCAAATAATCTCTTCAGTTACAGAGACAGGCTGTGAAAATTAAGGATACAAAGGCACAGAAGATGAATAGACTGAAACACATTGAACGCATCTTATCACCAGGACATAACTGTAGACGCAGCAGGAGCTCATTTTGTCACCTCAGCTTGCAGCCCCTTTCAATTATTTGTATCTAATCATTTACTTATTTTCAAACGCTGACACTTTCCATGAAGCCTTTCACCGCAATCATTTTCAAAGCTTGGATTAAACCATGCCCTGCTTACACTCAATGACCGAGAAACCTGTTGCTTTTGTGACAAAAACGTGCTAAGATTCACAACGCTTTAAGTGACGAAAATATGTTCGAAATTTATTCACAAATGACAGAACGTTGTACCTTATCTCCAGGATTTAGGTTACCCTAAAAACATGAATACACAGGTGAGCAGATTTCTATCCTTGTAAGATGAAATATAACAAAACGATCTCCGGACCGGAAGTGAGTGAGATGCTCAGGCAGATCTACGCCACAGGTTAAAAACAAAAGGATTCTTTCCTCGAAGGAAATGACAGAATGTTATCTGGCTGGCGATGTAAAAGCTGAGTTCGTCGCGTTAAACGTGCTCAGTGTGTTTGCTGTGCTCGTGTGGAGTTCAATGCCACAAAATTAATCCTATGTTAGGAGGTAGGCCCGGCGAAATAGGGGCTGAGAAAGAGTGTCAGACCGACAGACAAAGAGACAGAGAGGCAGGGACAGAGAGGGAGAGACAGACAGAGATAGAGAGAGCGAGAGACAGACAGACTGATACAGTGAGAGAGAGGGAGCGGGAGATTGAGAGAGAGAGAGGGAGAGACAGAGAGAGCGAAGCGAGAGACAGAGAAATGCAGACTGATACACTGAGAGAGAGGGAGATGGCGTTTGAAAGAGAGAGGGAAGGATAAAGAGACAGAGAGAGAGACAGAGACAGAGAGAGAGAGGGGAGAAAGAAGCCGGGTCAATTATCTCCCAATAAAAGAGAAAGCAAGTAGTTAATCATAAAACAATAGGATGAATAAATGAATCAGAGGGACTAAATAAATGACAGCAAGCATCATTCTAAAGTAGAAGGGCGAACATGAACAGGAGGACTAAATGCAGATCAAGACGTTAGGGAAGAATATATAAAAAGAATATGCCACGGCAGTAATTCAGGAAGGAATACATCAATTCAATCTCACAATATCCTAACACAAATAACAAAATACAAATCAGATTGTTGAGAGTGGAAATAAAAATTCATCAGAAAGGATAATCTTAAGAGAAATGGACAAAGATATTCGATGACTCTCTTTATGTTTCTCTCCATCGCTCCATATCTACCGAAACTCTCTGTCCCTCTCTCCCTATCTATCTCTCTCTCTGTCCGTCTCTTTTTTCAGTCAGGATTATTACTGCATTATTAAGTCCTTACTTTCACAATAGCCCAGCAAGCGGCCTAAACATATTTAATCTGCGAACATCAGCTTCCAGAAAACTTTTTTTAGGGATCAGCTTCTCTGTACTGCCACCGTAACATTCCCTCCTATAGGATTTGACGATTCATCAAGAGGATGGTTTACTTTTGTGTTTAACCTCTGCTGCAGACCTGGCTCTCCAGCTAACCAATCATTCCTAATTTCATTTTATAACATTTAATTTGCACTAATATGTCTGCTTGTTTACATATGCAGGGTTATTAGATAATCGACACCTTAGGTGTACTAAGCGAGGAAATTTCTTAAATGAAATGATCATGAATCTTTCAAATTATCTACCGTAGAGTGTTGCAAATGCTCGGCCATTGACAATGTACAAAATATAAATTCTTTGGTAATTTTGGTACAAAGGACATTAAAAATGTGGGGAATTTATGAGCAGTGAAGCTGAGATAAAAAAAAAACAGGAATGCTTAAATTAAGTTTACAAATAGGCTGCAAGAAACAAATAGCCTTCCCCAGCTCCTATAACTGAAGTTCATATGACCTCATGTCCGCACAAAGTTTCGCCCTGTTGATCTTTTCTGCCATTTTAACTCATTTTTGACAGCATTCCCCTCTCTAAATGATGCTCCCTGGACTGTGTTGTGCCACGCAAAAGCGTAAAGTGCATGGTCAGCGTTTATGTGGTCAGGATATTATCGATGGAGGATTTGTAACAGGGGAGCAGCAGGGAGGTGTAAGAGTTTGGGAATTTTCAACTTCTCAGGCTGGAACTCGTGGAGCGCCGCAGGGGTTACTGCTGGCGACTCTGCTAAGTACAACCTGTATTAATGATGAATTGATGGAGATGAATGCATTCACATTTGGAGAGGAGACAAAAAAGGGTGAGAATTAAAAACTGTAAGGAGGGCACAAACTGGCTGCAAAGAGGTAGGTGCATGTTAAATGAGCGGGGACAAGATATTGAACAGTAGAATTGATACGCATTGTTAGTAAATATAGGCAACGGAAGTTTTTTCAAGTTTGAATAAGCCTGAATATTGATCTTCATAGGTACTTTGGTTTTCTCATACAGGAACAAGGAAAGCAGGAAGTTTGCATGGAGCTAAAGAAAGCCACTGAGGAGGCCAACTCAATGTTGGTGTACACTGCAAGAGCATTCTTGCATAAGAATAAGGCAATACATCCATCCACAAATGTATAGGGCTTTGATCAGTCCACGTCTGGAGCAGTGTGCGTAATTTTGGTCTCCTTATGTAAGTAGAAGCGAAATTGCCCTAGAGGTGGGAGATAAAATATTCTCTAGATTGGCTCCTGGGATGAAAGTGTTACCCACTGATGAAAAGCTGTCTCAATTGGGCCTCTCTGCAGTTTATAAGAATGCGGGGTGATCTTTCTGAAACATGGACCGTTTTGACTTGGATTAGCAAGATTGTGAAATGACAGATTCTTCCCCTTGCTGGGAAACTAGACCACATGGGCACAGTCTCAGAAAAGGGGTCAATCATTCTGGGCTGTGATGAGTTACAGTTTCTGCATTCAGGCGGTTATGGATCATTGGAATTCTCGACACGGTAGGTTTCCGAACTGACAATTGCCTACATGGTAATGCACTTGTCACAGTTTTGTCCATTGAATTCAGCTGGCAAAATCTCTGAAATGCGATGCTTCTATCAAAAATGCTATAAATTAAGCCAACATTTATGCCACTGGCAATGTTACATTCGTGGTTTTCTAATCACCATTATTGATGTCTCGAGTAAATAGTTGATATCCTTCTGGGCTCCGGTAATCACAGCCTGCCAAATCGTATTAACTGCCGATTGCCCCTAGCTTCTGGTTTATCCCCACTGTGCCCTGACTAAGGGAATAATGTGCCTCCTATTAAATTAGTGTGATATTTAGCTAATATTCCCTTAGGCAGGAAATTATCAGATGTACCCTCGATGTTGATACACATGAAACCCATGGACATTCCACAGTCAATTACTTTAGTTAACCCTTCAAAATAATTCAATAATTCGGCAGGCATGACCTATCCTGTAAATCCCAGAGTTGGCACTCGCTAATGGGCTGATGCATCTCAATGGGTTCACAATCTATCATCATAGTGACCCTTTATTAATTTCCTCACAACAAAGCATAGTCTAACTGTTCCATAATTCCCTAGTTTCCTTCTGACAAATTTCTTAAATGGCGGAGTGACAGGCAACTTTTTCCAAAACAAGGAGCGGTAGCCAACTACAGCAAACTGCAAGTTTTTATCAGAGACATGTGCAACGCGCCTGACGACATCCTTTAAAATCCTGCAATGAAATGTTGTCATTGTGTAGCGCCATTAATTTCTCCATTAATTTCAACCTGCTTAGGTGAAGTTTGAAGAGCCTTTGTTCCTGATTCACTAATTATTTCTTTGGGAATCCTGGCATGTTGAGCTCTCCCTTCACTGCAAAGACTGAAGGAATGTAAGTACTCAGCATGCCTGCCATCTCCATATTTCCGTTGACAATGGAACCATTATCAGATCTATCTTGCCTCACATTGCGTCTGGCTATTCTCTTCCTAGAAACGTGGAAAATCGGATGGGGATTAGTTTATTTGGCCCTTCGAACCTGCTAGCTAATGTAATAGCATCATCGCTGGTCCTCTCTCTTAACGCTGTGCTCGCATGCTCTCCACATGCCCCTTCTCACCTTTAGCTACAGAAATATATTTCCCTCTTAAATATATTTAGTGACCTGGCTTACACAGCTCACCCTGGTCGTGAATTCCATATGTCCGCCACCCTCTGAGTGAAGGATTTTCACCACACATCAGTCGTAATTACCCTATCACGTGCCCAGAGGCTGTCAACCATTTTTCTCCACCCCTCAGCCGGAGCAAACACAATCACAGCATCAAGTCAGTCCCTGCCTGTCAGAATGTTATAGGTTCCAATGTTATCCCCTGTTATCCAACTAAGCACCAATAAATACAAGCGTAAGCGGCCCAATTCCTCTCATCCAACAATCCTAATATCAGATGAATCATTCTGCTGAACTTCCGTTGCACTCCCTCTCTGGAAATACATAATTCCTTAGAGGCGTAGACGAGAAATGCAGAGACTTCAGGTGTGGGCTCACCAAGGGCCTGCAATGCTGCAGCAAAACGTCCTTGCTCCTCTGCTCCAGCCCTCAAACAATGAAGCCAACATGTCATTTGACTTCTTAATTGCTTCCTGCACCTGCTGGCATGTTTTCATCCATTGGTGTACAAGGGCTTCTATGTCCTTTTGAACACCAGAAATTCCAAATCTGACCTCATTTTTAAAAGTCTCTACCATTCTGCTTTCCTGCCACTGTCGATAAATTCACTCTTCCCTTGTCATTTTGCATCTTCCATGTATTTATCACACACTTGACCTGCCTACATCGACTTGAAACCTCTTATCGCCCTCCTTACACCCCATATTCTCATGAAGATTCTTGTCGCCAGCAACCTTGGAAATATTAGATTTATTTCCCTCAGCAAAACCATTGTCATATATTGTGAATAGCTAGTACACAAACACTGATCGCTGCGCTATGCCACTAGCAACCGCCTGCCCCTCCGAAACTTACCTGTGTCTTCCTATTATCCCTTTTCTCTCTCCTCATCAATTCTTTGTCCATACAAACATATTACCCCATTGGCGTGTGCTTTAATATTGCACACTAACCTCTTAGTTGGGGATTTATCGAAAACCTTCTAAAATTCCTAATACAGCACTTCCACTGGTTCTCCCTTGTTATATGCGGCTAGTTACATATCATTGTAAAAAATTACATGGTGATTTAGGTATTCATTGCAAGTTCGTGAAATATTGAACTGTTATTCGTCCTTTCTTTCCTGTCACTGTATGCTGCTCCTTGTATCTTTCCCAAGCATCTGGGCCTGAGCGTTCTGCATTTATTTACTTTTTCGAAAAATTGTCCTTTCCTATTTTTCTTCACTCCTGCTTTTCCATTATTTTTTATTAGCAAGTAGATGCCTCGCACGTTGGTTTATAAGTTGGGCTCTTTAAATATCTTTGGACAGACCTAAATAGAGTTTGTCCTTCTCATTCACAGCTTTTCCCCCTCGTTGTTTGTCAGAGAGAAAATGATCTCAGACGACCACAAGAATCTTCACACTTTTCATACATATGCTGGGCAGCGTATCACAATCTCCTTGAAAGGTGCATTGACAAAGGTGTAGGTAAATCAAATATGACGTTATTAGCGAGAAAACAGCTGATGTTCAGGGAACGGGAATGGGTCTCAAGAAGGAATTCTAAGAAAAGTAATGAACAACAAGAGATAGAATGACAACTTGTATTCGTTTATAATGTAAACAACGGACTGCAGAATAACAAATATCCAGCTCAAAGGACAATAACTATCTAATCGCAATGAAACACAATAGGCCAAATGCACTCCTTTCAACAGAATTTAAACTAAAGGGAAAGGTATCCACCAAGTTGAATGAACAGAAATAAAATGCAGCAAAGAGGACGGGAAGCGTTCGGAAGAAAAGATGAACTATGAAAATCACTTTTCGTCTAACATAACCAGCATTAGTAAAGCAGACCACAGACTATCTAATATCAACAGGGAATCAGCATTAATTCAGATTCATTAAAGGTTGGATAGAGCAACTTCGGGTAATGACAGTGAAATGGGACAAATAACTGATACATATTGTGCCTATTTTTCAGCAAGCGATATGACATTATACCATTGCAAATATAGTATATTTCAATCTCCCTTGTCGACGCTTGAAAGCCTCTCAGCCCAGGTTTCCCTCTCTATCCGTCTCAGTTATATTCTTCTGTATGTTTCGTCTTTGTTTGCTACTTGATCGCTGACACTCTCCCTGTGTCTGCGCCAATGCTCTAAATCATTACTGCTCCTGTATTATTTCTGTGCCAATGCAAACATCTCTTGTTATCATATTTTTTTGATTGTTAGCGCTGCCAAAGCAGCATTTGCTGCCCATCCCCAATTGCTTTTGTACTGCGTGGTTTCCTGGGCCTTTTCAGTGGGTAATTACTTCCGCCAACTGATTATTTGTGAGCATTACTGAGACTAGCTTCAGAATTCCTAATCATCTATTCCCTGGTTTCTCCATTACTAGTCTTGTGACTACCGCAATGCCAATTAACTGCAGTCCCCACCCTGTGTGACTTTAACTCATTTGAAAAAGCCCATCCCCTTTTATAAAGACTAGGGATAGGCAATAAAGGCTGCCTCAGCCAGCGAAGCCCACACCCCGTGAATGAGTAAAAATTAAAATCAGCATTGTCATATTAATTGGCAATGTTACATTGAAGGGCCAAATGACATACAGTTGCTTCTCTGTCTGATATTTGAATGCCTGCTATGTGCTTTGCTCATTGAATCATCTCGGTTTCTGCTTTCTTTTATTTCTGATAGTATGTTCCTGTAACTGATGCTGGATTGGTCGTCGTCATATAATATGTGAAGCATATGGATAAAATAGTAGTCAATGCTTGTGATCTGCTGCTCATAAATCGATATCGAGAACTAACACCTCTGGGAAGGCTGCATCACAGACAGGTTAAATAACATGAACATGTTTGTTTTAGAAACCATAGCAAAGAGGCAGTGGTTTGAAATCAAACAAGCTGATAAAGCTATGGAATAAATTAAATTCAAATGATAATTATCATGTGGGATTTCAACTACAACAATTAATCTGGCTAGGAATGATTGGGAAAGGAAACCTAGTGGCTTTTTTATGTACATTGAAGGGCACAACCCTTACTCAGTTAATAGGAGACCCACCAAAATTGTGTTGAAGAATTTGGATTTCGAATATAAGCCACAGGAGAAATAGATAAGGATTATAGGTGTACATAGGAAAATCATGTCAGAAATTAATCGCTTGTTGTGACAAGGTTTCTGAAAAAACAAATAGAAGCAAGAACATAAAAAAAATGATTGGGGGAAAAACCTTACATTCGGCCAATGGCAATGTAATTTCGGTAAATAAACTGGAACAGAATATTGACGAACAGAACTGAAAACATTTTTAAAATTGATCAATAGGAGAATTAATCAGGAAAAATAAAATCAAACCCAATAAAAGCAAAATAGCCAATAATAAAATACATTGATGAATCAATCAAACAGAACAAAACTAAATATAAAACCTGATGCCTGCAGTAAGTACTATGACAATAAATGAGAGAGTGACGAAAAGCAGGCCTCTCTCTCTCTCTTTCTGTTTCTCCGGCGACCCTCTTGCACATGATAAATTTTGCAGCATTTATCATCACACAATTTCTGCAAACGGACTGAACACATTTAGCAAGAAGACCTCAAAAATTACATCCCCGGCAGGATTTCATTTTCTCTCAATTTAGTCGAGGAAAGTTTCATTTTGCTTTTAACCTCGGCCTCAGATCTGCCACCCAAGTTAACCAACCATCTTCCCTAAAATCATTATTTAACATTGGAACTTGCACGAATGCATCTGCTGGCTGGATAATTGACAACTTGTTTTCACTTAATACCTGTCAGCGATTTGGGTGTATTATATGAAATATTTTCTTGAATCAAAGGGTTTTGAATCTTTGAATTTCTCTGCCGTAGAGACATGCAGGTGCTTGGCCTTTGAGTAAAATCAACACATAAATTACTAGTTGTTTTGGGTGAAAGATGTTGGGAATCTTTTAGCAATGGAGCTAAGGTAAAAGATCAGGCATGTTTAAAGTGAGTGGGTAAATGAACTACAAGGAAAAAGTAAACTTCCTCAGCTCCGACAACTGACCTTCATATGACCACATGTCTACCAAGCCTTTAACTCTGCTAACCTTCTCCATGTTTGTAGTTCATTTTTCCATAGGCTCTCTCTCTCTCTCCCTCTTGTCTTATTGAAGCTGTCTGAACTGTGTCGTGCCACAGAAAAGCGTAACGCACAAAGGGATGCAGTCAAGTTCTTATAGAAGGAGCAGGGAAATGGAACAGGTGGGGCATTTTCAACTCGTAAGGCTGGGACTCGTGCAGCGCCGCATTGCTGGTGACTCCATTATTTGCAACCTGTATTAACGATGATCTGTATTCACATTTGGTCTAGAGACAAACCACGGTGAGAATTGTAAATTTTATTGAGGGCATCAATAAGCTGCAAAGAGATAAGCCCATATTAATTGAGGAGGAATTAAGAGGACAGTCGCAGTCTGATAGTATGAATTTATAAATGTTGTCACTAAATGTACAAAACAGCAATTTTTTCAATTTTGCGATGCCTGAATTTTGATCTTGGGAAGAATTTTAGTTTATAAATACAGGAACATGGAACGCAGATTGTTTGCGTGGAGCTAAAGAATGCCATTGGGAAGGCAAACAGTATGTGTGTGTACACTGAAAAAATAAGACCACCTATCCACTATTATTTAGGGCTTTTATGAGGCCTGTTCTGGAGACATTTATGTGATTTCGATCTCCTTTATAAATAGAAGCATAGCTAGCTAGGAAGTGCTACAGCAAAGCTTCCCTCGATTGGTTCCCTGGAAGAAAGGATTTTCTAACGATGAAAAGGTGACTCAATCTGTCCTCCCTGCAGTATAGAAATATGAGCGGTGATCTTAGTGAAACATGCACGGTTTATACAGAGTAGACAGTGAGAGTTTTGCTAGCCTCAGTGGGAAACTAGTGATTTTGGGCGCATTCACAGCATAAGCAGTTCACCATTTTGGGCTGAACTGAATTGAAATTTCTGCATTCAAACGTGTGCGGATAATGGGAATTCACCAGGACAGTAGGTTTTGTCTGCTCCATCGCTCTGTCCATTCAAAGGACAGATATAGACGGTCTTTGCTCTTTCAGAGAATCAAGGGGGTATGGGGCCTTGGTGTGAAATTGAAGTTTGATGTCATAGATCTGCCATGAATGTACTGACAGCGGTTAAAGCTCCATGGATTACTTGATCCACTCTAGCTCTTATGTCTTCAGTTCTTGTGGTTAGAAATCACTGTTGCCTACATTGTAATCCATTTGTTAGTGTTTTGTTCCATTCACTTCAACTATGAATGCAACTTTGAAATCCTATGCTTTGATTTGCAATGCTTGTAATGATGCCTATATTTATGCTGTAGTCAATAGTATATTCGTGGTCTTCTAATCATCGTCTAAGTTATTAGTAACTAAAGTGAACAGTTGACATCCTTCTGAGCGCTGGTAGTCACAGCTTGCCAAACGAACTCACGGCCCATTGTCTCCAGCTTCTGTTTTCTTCCCATTGAACCATAGCCAAATTCATAATTTTCATTCAATTCTATCAGTATGATATTTAGCTAGCAAAGTCTTATGCTGGAATTTATCAGATGTCCCAAAGATGTTGATACACGTAAAGTCCATAGATATTCTAATGTCAATTACTTGAGTTATGTTCAACAAATTCAACAAATTCGTCAGTCATAACCTCCTACCATTTAAAAACCAATGATGGCTTTATCTGAATAGCAGAAATACCTCAATGTGTTTACACACGCTATACATTAGAAATACCTGCCGATAATACCCTTCAACGAAGGGATACTAGCCCAACTGGCCGATAATTCGGTGGTTTCCTTCTGACATATTTCTTAAATGGCGAAGAGAACAGGCAATACTTTCCACAATTAAGGACTGGTAGCCAAGTGTTCAAAACTGTGTAAGTTTATGTTCAGAGGCATCTACAACGAACCTGACTACATCCTTAAATGTCCGCCAATGCATTAATCCGGGCTTGAAAAATGTTCAGTGTTTACAGCTATTAATTTCTCCATTACAGTTATCCTGCTTACATTCACTTTGTTGAGCCTTTGTACTGATTCACTAATAATTTCCTTGTGATGATGGCATGTTGTATGATTTCCTTCACGGTAAGTATTTAACGAAGGTAATTATTCAGCATTTCTGCCACCTCCCTATTTTATTGAAGAATGGCGCCATTATCAGATATAACTTGTCTCGCATTGCTTCTGACTATTCATTTCCTAGAAACATGGAACATCGGAACAGGAGTTGGCCATTTGGCTCTCCAAAACCTGTTCCGCCATTTATTGTCATCATGGCTAAGCCATCAAATTAACGCCGTGGTCTCGTGCTCTTCCCACATCCCTTCAATATTTTAGCTTCCAGGAATCAATCTATTTCCTCCCCAAGCGTATTCAGTTACCTGGCCGGCAGAGAGTCCTGTAGTAGAGAATTCCATCAGTCCACCAGCCTCTGAGTGAAGATTATGTTTCCTCATCTCAGTCCTAAGTGGCCAATCCCGCACACTGAGACAGTGGCCACATTAATTTCCACGCCTCAGCCGGACGAATCATCATCACTGCAAGCAGTCTGTGCATCCAAGTCATAATGTTATACCTCCCAATGTGATCCAATCTCATTCATCTAAACTCCAGGAAATTTAGATCTAAACGGGCAAATTATACTTCATACGACAAACCTGTTATGACAGGAGTCATTCTAATGAACCTTCCCTGAACTCCGTCTGTGGCATTCGATCTTTCCGTAGGGACGCAGACCAAAACTGCACACAATACTCCCAGCTGTGGTCTCAGAAAGGGCCTATAAAGCTGCAGCAAGACATCCTTGCTCCTGTGCTCATGCCCTCTGGCAATGAAGTACCATTTGCCTTCTTAACTGCTTCCTGAAACTCCATTTTTGTTTTCAGTGATAGGTGTACAAGGAAACCTATGTCATTTTTTTAAAAATCAACACTACAAATTCTATCAACATTTAAAAAAAAAATCTCTCCCATCTTTTTTCACTACCAATGTCCATAACTTCACACTTCGTGACGTTTTCCTGCATCTGCCATCAATTTCCCACTCCGTCACCTGTCTAAAACGTCTTGAAGCCTCTTCACACCCTCCTCACCGTATTTAGCCAAAATCGCATGTGCTTTAATTTTGTGCACTAACCGCTTCATTGAAGCTTCATCAAAAACTTTCTGAAAATTCAAATACACCTCTTCCACTGGTTCTCCCTTACCCTTTCAGCGAGTTAATTCACATTGCATGGTGATTTTGGAATTACTTGCACGTTTATTTAAATATAGCTTTTTAAAATTCTTCCTTTCTGTTCTGCCACCATTTAATTCTCTGTGTATATTTCCCATGCCCCAGCCTCTGTGCTGTCTGCATTTACTTACCTAATTATTTTATTCTCCTTTCATATTCTTTCGTGACCCCCTGCTTGATCTTGTATGTGATTTTGGAAAGTAGGTGTGTTGTAAGTTTTGATATAATTTGGGGTCTGTAACCAATTAAATTATCTTTCAAAATCCTTCCAATATCGTTTGCCCTTCTCATTCACAGATTTACCCCTCGTTGTTTATCAGAGAGGAATTTACCTCAGACACATTCAACATTCCTGCCAATTTTCTTACCTATGCTGATCTGCTTATCAAAAACTTCATGGAAGTTGCATTGACAAAGATGTAAGTAAGTCAAAGATAAAATGTATAGCTAGAAAGCAGCTGATGTTCAGAGAACGGCAATGGATGTCAGGAAGGAATGTGAAAGAAAGAAATGAGAGGAAAGAGATAAAGAAATATAAACATATACATAGAAAATAGGAGCGGCAATAGGCCATTCGGCCCTTCGAGTCTGATCAGCAATTCATTATGATCAAGCTGATCATCCAACTGAATAGGCTGCTCCCACTTTCTCGCCATATCCTTTAGCTCCAAGAGCTAGCTCCAACTCCACCTTGAAAACATCAATGTCATGGCTTCAACTACTTTCTGTGGTAGCGAATTCCACAGGTCTACATTATCTTAATTTATCAACTTCGTACACTCACATTGTGACCCCTGGTTGTGGAGTTCACCACATTCGGGAACATCCTTCCTGCATTTTCACTGTCTCGTCCTGTTAAAATTTTCCAGGTTTCTAAGAGATTCCCCCTCATTATTCTGAACTTTAGCGAATATAATCCTCACCGACTCACACTCTTCTCATAAGTGAGTACCGCCATCCCGGGAATCAGTCTGGTAAACATTCGCGAAGCTCCCTCTACAGTAAGAGCATTCTTCCCCAGATAAAGAGACTAAAACTGCACACAATATTCCAGGTGTGGTCTCACCAAGGCCCTGTAAAATTGCAGGATGATATATCTGCTACTGTACACAGTACCTCGCTCTCTCTCTGATGGCCTTCATACCGTTAGCATTATTTACCACCTGATTTACATGCATGCTTCCCTTCAACGGCTGGTGTACAAGGACAACCAGATGTCGCTGCATTTTCACCTCTCTCAATTTATAGCCTTTCAGATAATAATCTTCCTACCTGTCTTTGCTACCAAAGTGGATGACTTCACATTTATCCGCATTATACTGCATCGGCCATGTATTTGACCATTCATGCAGTGTCTCCAAATCAAACTGAAGCATCTCCGCATCCTTCCCAGAGCTCACCTTCCCACTCAGTTTCATGTCAACTGCAAATTTGTAGATATTGCATTTAGTTCCCTCAACAAAATCATGTGTATAAATTGTGACAAGCTGGGGACCCATCACTGATCCCTGTGGTACCCTACTAGTAATAGCCTGCCATTCTTAAATGAAACCTACTTATTCCTACTCTTTGCTAACTGTCTGCCAACGAGTTTTCTATAAATCTCAATACATTACCCTCGGTCTTATTAGCTTTAATTTTCCACGCCAACCTCTGATGTGGGACTTTGTCGAAAGCCTGCTGAATGTCAAAATAAGCCACGTCAACTGGCTGTCCCTCATCAACTCTACGAGTTACATCCTTAAAAAAATCCAGTAGACTTGTCAACCATGATTTCCTTTTCATAAACCCATGCTGACTCTGTCTGATTCTGCCACTAATTTTTCCACACTGCTCAACTATTAAATCTTTCATAATTAACTCTGTAATTTTCCCCACTACCTCCGTCAGGCTGCCTGATCTATAATTCACTTTTTTCACTCTACCTCCGCTTTGAAATAGTGGGGTTGCATTAGCTAACCTCCATTCTTTTGGAACTCTCCCAGAGTCTATAGGATCTTGGAGGTTGACCACCAATTCATCCACTATTTTCAGGGACGCTTGCTTAAGGAATCTGGGCTGTAGATTATAAGGCCCTCATGATTTATTGGCCTTCAATCCGATCAATTTCACAAACACAATTTATCTACTAATATTGATTTATTTGAGTTCCTCGATCTCACTAAACCCTGAGTTCCCCGACATTTCCAGTATGTCATTTGTGTCCTCATTTGTGAAGACAGAGCCAAAGTATGTATTTAGTTGTTCAGTCATTTCTTTGTTCCCCTATGTAGACTCCCCTGTTTCTGACTGTAAGGGACGGACATCTGTGTTCACCAATCTTGTCCAGTTCACACACCGATAAAAAAATAGTCACGTTATGTTTTCCCTGCAAGCTTACTCTTGGACTCAATTTCCCCTTCTTAATCATACCCTTGGTCCTCTTTTTCTCTGAATTATAAACTTTTACCATTCCTCAGGTCTGCTGTTTTTTCGCATTCAATTTGTATGTCCCTTCCTTGCATCTAATGCTTTCCCTAACTGCCCTAGTAAGCCATGATTTTCCCACCTTTACTGTTTTACAGCGTGCATTATTTTCAAATTTGCACACTAGCCTTCAGAGCAATACAAGAAAATTAAGAACAAGCCGATCACAATAATGCACAATGAGCAAAATGAACAGCTTTCAGCAGAATGTAAAGGAAAGAGAAATGTACAATGAACAGTAAGAATAATACAACAAAGTGGAACCAGAAGCCTTTAGAATCAATGTCGGATCTAAAACTTTGGAAGGAAAATAAGAACGATAAACTTAACTTTTCGCCTAACATAAAATAATGGTAAAACATGCCACAGAAAAAACTACTATCAAAATGGAATCTGCAATAAGTCAGGTTCATTAAAGGACAGGCAAGATGAACTCAGATAATGGCATTAAATTGGATAAATAGCTGACGTTATTTTGCCTCATTTTTAACAGTAAATTTAACATTACACCATTACAACCGCAGCATAAATCTCATTCTCAATTATCGACGCTCCAAACCCTCTCAGTCCTGGTCTCCCTCTCCCTCAGTCTCATTTATATTCTAATGTATGTGTCCTCTTCATTTGCTACTTAATTTCTGCCCCTCTTCCTCTACCTGTGTCTGCGTTCTAAATTACGACTGCCTCTATATAGTATCTGTGCCAACACAATAAC
Organism: Carcharodon carcharias; assembly: GCF_017639515.1. NCBI lineage: Eukaryota > Metazoa > Chordata > Chondrichthyes > Lamniformes > Lamnidae > Carcharodon > Carcharodon carcharias. The sequence goes on from NW_024470559.1 coordinate 661,215, forward strand.
TTATTGTTGTATCTTAGCTGTTTCTTGGTGCCTTTGGTAAGGCCAGCATTTGTTGCCCATCCTTAATTGCCATTAAACTGAGTGGTTTGCTGAACTATTTCAGAAGGTAATTAAGGGTCTACCAGTTTGTTGTATATCTGGAGTCACATTTAGGCCATGCCACGAACGGAAAACAGGTTTCCTTTCCTAAAGGACATGATTGAACCCCATATAAATTTTGCCTCAAACATTTCAGTATGACCATTACGGAGAATGGCTTCCCAGTTCCCGATTATGAATTGAGTTACACATTCCAACAGCTCCCGTGCTGAAATGTGAACCCTGGCAGCCTGGATTACTAGGCCAGTGACAATACCGCTAAGCCATCGTCTCCTCGTGCCCCGTCCCTGTAAGACCGTAACTCCGCTTCTACAGCCCCACTTTTTAAAATATCTGCCATGGATGTGCGAAAATGGCTTTGACTCTTGCAAAATATTCCTGTAAATCTGAGGGATGTCTATGTTTGAATTTAAATTCTGCTCTACATCTGCCTCTCCCTTGACTAAGCAAAAATCCAGAACAATTTTATTCCATTTCATTTGAAGTGAATTTATTCAACCGTTTATGTATACTTGCGAGCTTGGGAGTTTGAGAATGAGGTCACACCGTCTGAGAATAAAACTCCATTACCGAGTTTGGAGCAATATCTTCAGAGAAAGGTTTGTCATCTTTGAAATTCCCCACCACAAAGCGCTGTGGATGTTCATCTGTTTGTGAATGTTTAGGACTGAAATTTCGAACGTTTGGACTATGAATCCTGTAAAGATTCTGCAGAAAGGGAGTGTTAAATATATGTCAGCATTGTTATATAATTGCCACTGCAACATCGAACGGCCAAATGGCATAACGCTGCTTATATTTCTGATATTTTCTCTTTAAATCTACCTGGTTCATTTTTTTTTGCCTTACTGCTGGCAGTCTGCCTTTGGAACTGAAGCTGTTTCATCGACTTCAAAATTTGTCTAACACATTTGAATAAACTGTTAGCAATTGCTGCTGATCAACTGCTCATAACTAGATAGGGAGAACTAGTGCTTCGGGGAACGCCGAATCATACGCAGTTTAAATAACATGAAACAGGCTTTTCTAGAAACCATCACATAGTGGCAGGTGATTAGAAAGGAACAGGTTAGCAAAGCTATGGAAAGAATAACATTCATATGATCATTGTGCTGTTGGTTTACAACTTCATCAATTAATCTGGCAAGTTGGCGGTTGGGAAATGGGGGGGACCTGGGAGGTGATTTACTGTAAGTTAGAGGGCACACTCTTTACCCAGTTATTATGAAACCCAGCAAAATTGTATTGACCGAATTAAACTTCGAACATAAACCATAGGAGAAATGAACAATCGTTTTATGTGTAAATGGGAAAAGCATCTATCAGAAATTAATAGTTCGTTCTGACAAGGATTCGGGAAAAAAAAATAGGAGCAAGAAAATCCAAAAGAAAATAATAGATTCAGTTTGGCGAAGGAGTGGAGTGGGACGGGGGAACTCGTATTCTGGCAATGGGAATGTAAATCGTGTTATTTAACTGTAACGGAATATAGACGAACAACATTGAAAGCACTTTAAAAGTGATGAGTAGTATTCAGTTGAAAAAATGTTTAACTAAAATAAGAACAAATATTGCCATTTATGAAACACACTGATAAATTAATGGAGCAGAACAAAACTAATTTTAAAGTCTTAAGCCTGTATTCTACAATGACAATAAAGGAGATGATGCCGAAAAGCAGATCTCTCTCACTCACTCTCTCTCTCTCCCTGTTTCTCACTCTCTCTCTTTCTCGTTGTCCCTCTTTCTCCGGGTCGACCTTCTAAGAGAAGATTAATATTGAATCATTTAACTTCACACAAGCACAGAAAACACATTGAAAATGTTTCACGTGATGACCTCAGCTTTTACAGTCCTGGAAATATATATTTTTTCTGTCATTATAATTCGAAGGAAGTTTCCTTTTGCTTTGAACCTCAGCCGTATATCAGCCTCACCATCTCACCCACTTCCATAGCAGGCATTGTTTTGTTATATTTAATCTTACAGGGATACATATGTGCTCGCTTATGTATAAAAATGTGTAGGATTATCTAAACCCTGGCGTTACGGGGCAAGGGACAGCCATTTATGAGGAAGATGACCACATTTTTTTCACATATTTTTCTGACACAGATAGCAGCAGATTGATCGATCGTCGAGTCTCAACAGGGTATGATTTAACAAACATTTTGATGTGATTGGGATGGAAGTCTATATGGAGACTATTAGCTTTTGATGAAAAGTAAAATATTAGATGCAACTGAATTGAATGGGGCTGCAAGCTGAGATGACGAAGTGAGCTAATCCTGCTTCTATATCATATATCCTGATGATCACATGCGTTCAATGTGTTTCGCTCTGGTCAACCTCTGTGCTTCTTTTCTCCGTATTTTTCACAGCCTGCTCTGTAACAGAAGCGATTTCGTCAGTATACAAATTTACCTTCAACATTTAAATATTTGGCATGCAATTTGTTCATGCTGAGCACAGTATTTACATGTGGGATTCACGTTCTTCAACGAAGGGAGGATCAGAGATATGTTAAACAACGCCAAGATCATTCTAAAGCCCAACTAATCTTGGAGGGAATTTAGAATGAATCATTATATCTGTGTTACAGGGCGAAATGCTTACCCCTTAGGCAAATCCACCAAATCAGTGGTCGTGAACTTAGACTTTGAAAACTCACCGACACAGATATGAGAAACCATATTAGGTTGAAATAGAGGCACTGCCAATCAGAAAACAATTAGAAATTTCGGAGCAAGATTGATAAATACACAAGGGGGAACTCAACTCCAAAATATGACTTGCTAGTAATGAGCTGATATTGTAGCAGTGAGAATGCAAATTGTGCAGGTAAATTAGAATAGAGTATTGGTGACACAGAGAGAGAGAATAGCTCTAGGAAATATATGTTTATGAGGGATTAACAGGCGCCTGGAATAATATCTTACACTAAAACAGGCAATAGACAAGATAAGAATACAAGTTCCTTGATGAATGAAAGGAGACAGCAAGAATTAAAAAAATGAGTGAAAAGCTTGCAATAACTGCAATGACAAGGAAGAAGAAGACGACAATAAGCAAATCAAGGGTTTCAGGGAGAAAACAAAAATAAAAAGGAAGGCAAAGGAAAACTTCGAAATTAAATAATGAATTAATAAATTACAGAATCAATAAAATACCCGAAAGACACAATTGACAAAGGCCAAATCAGAAAAGCACTAACAAGGATACATTCAGTAAATATGAGCTCGTGAGAAATGCCAGTTATCCTCTCCCCGCTCTCTCTCTATCTCATTCATTCCATGCCCCCCTCTCTCACTGCAACATAACCTCACACTCTCTCATTCTTTAAATCATTTTATGTTACTACAGCATAAATGACTTCATCCACCCAGTTTTCAACACATTTTTTGCGGGGGTTGGTTGTGGGGCTGTGTGGCGGGCTGGGTGCGGGGCGTATCGCCAGAATGACGGGACACACTCTGAGAATAGGAGTGTCAATTTTGGGCTCAGGTGTAGAGCATTTTCTTCTCAAAAAGGGTGATGAATCAATGGAATTCTCTTCCCCGAAGGTCTGTGGCTGTTCAACTGCTGAGTATATTCCATGCGAGAATGTAGGGTTTTTGGTAATAAAGGATAGGAAGGTACAGCAGGAAAGTTTATGAACGTGATCAGACATCATCATGTTTAAAATCAAAGGAATTTCAAAGAGCGAATTCTTTCGTGTCCGTTTAATTTCTCAGGTCATTATGTGTGCGATGCACTTTGCTCTTATACACATGTTATTCATGTATTTCTAGCAGCCTGTCAGCGTAACTGAAACGTTCTCTCCTAAATGAAAATAGACCTTAAACACTTGAATAAGTTGTCCACATTTGCTGCTGTTGGAGAAGCGCATTTACATAACAGGAACAAGTGCCTGGGGAAACTTGAATGATCGTTGGCTTGAACAGCATGAATAATGGCATTCCAGGTAGCAGAAATATTGGAAGGTTTTAAATATCAATTTAAAGGTAAAGTTAAAGATATTAACAAAGCTATGAAATGAACAACATTCATGGTTAGTAATCATAGAAATTTCAAGCAGTGCAATATTTCAGGGATGGAGGTTTGGGGAACGGGGAAAATGCAATGGGGCCTTTAGTGAGCACAGGACACACCCTAAACCATTAGACAGCGAGTCCACCAAAGCAGTGGCGATGGATTTAGACATTGGAAGCAAACCACGGCATTTAGGAGCAATCATGTAGCTGAAGATCGACGCATCATCATCAACTTAAACCTCACCATTTTTTCGGCAACGAAATAGAAAGATACGAGAAGAAAGAAGATAGAGAGAGGGAGTGGGGGTGCTGTATTCGGGATAAACTAGTCCCAATAAAAGAGAAACAAAATAGCCAACCATAAAGCATCCACATGAATAAAGGAATCCGAGCAACAGTATAACTGAAGGTAGAAATCATTCAGAGAGTAGAGTGACGATAAAGGAGATTCGGGCGGAACGCACATCAAGAGGTTAGGGAGAAATATAGAAGCGAAAGGGAAGCAGAAGCTTGGCAGTAAATCATTAATGAATAAATCAGCGAAACCCTAAAATATCCTACAAAAATAACAAAATGCAAATCAATACTGGTTTAGAGACAATATGGATGAATTAGAAAGAATAAACATAGAGGCATGGGCCGAAATATTCTACGTTTATATCTCACACGGTTTCTCTCTATCTCTCTCTCTCTCTCTCTCCTCAGTCATGATTATATCTGAAAAGCACGCCCTTATTAACACACTTTTAGAGGAGCTGAGCACGCACACGAAACATATTTTACATAAGAAAATTAGCTTTCAAACCACATTTTTAATAATCAAATTCCCTGGATGTGCCGGACTACGACAGTGGCATTAGTTCCTCGATGATGTTGCGATAATCGGGAGGGATATTGACTGATTGCGTTTAACCTCTGCCTCAGACCAGCTACCCCATCTAATCAAACATCATTCCTAAAATATTTTTATAAAATGTGAGATTGCACGAATAGACCTGTTGTCTGAATAGCTGTGAACTTATAGGTAGAAAATAACTGTCAGCGATTTAGTTGTAATATATAGTGAAATTACGTCATCAAAGAATTGAGAATCTTTGACATCCTCTACCGCAGAGAGTTGAGGCGTTTTAGTTTTTTACAAAACAAGATTCATAGACGATTTTGGTAGAAAAATAATTAAAGACGTTGGGGAAATTTTACAAGTGGAGCTAAGGTAAAAGCTCAGGCATGCTTGAAGTGAATTGGAAAGTAAGCTGCAAGGAACAAGTCGCCTCCACCAGCTCCGACAACTGAAATTCATATGACCTCATGTCTGCAGTCAGCTTCGGCCTATTAACCTGAAATGTATATTTACGTCATTTTTTCACAGCGTGTCTCTCTCTAAATGAAGCTATCTGGATTATGATGGGCCAGGCAAAGCGTAACACGCAATATCAAATTTAAATAGTCAGGATATTATCGATGGAGGATCTGTAACAGGGAGGATGCAGGGAGATGGAACAGATGGGACATTTTCAACTTGTCCGGCTGGAACTCATGAAGCACCGCAGGGATTACTGCTGGCGACTCCCCTATTTACAAACTGTGTTACCTGATGGAGAGTAATGTATACACATTTGATGTACAGACAAAACACGGTGAGAATTGTAAACTATAGGGAGGGCGCGAATAGGCTGCAAAGAGGTACACGCATTTTAAATGAAGGGGAAGCAAGGAGACAAACGGTGTCTGATATTGAAATTTAGGTATTTATATACGTTTTTAGCAAAGAAAATAAACAGAATAATTTTCAAGTTTTGAAACGTCTGAATATTGAGCTTCACAGGTACTTTATTATTACAGGAACAAGGAACAAGATCATTTGCATGGAGCTAAAGAAAGACATGGGAAGGCAAAGTAAATGTGGCCGTGTACTGCAAGGGCATTTTTGCACGAGATTAGGACAATATATAAACATTTATATAGGGCTTTGATGAGACCTGAACTGGTATAGCGTGTGTAATTTTGATATCATATCAGGAGAACCATGTTGTCCTTGAAAGTGGTACAGTAAAGGTTCACGCTGTTGGTGTCTGGGATGAAAAGGTTAACCAGTGATGAAAAGCTGAATCAATTGGGCCTCCCTGCAGGGTCGTGGAACAAGGGGTGATCTCATTGATAAATGCACGGTTTTAATAGTGGCTAACAAGAGTAGAGACTGAGAGCACCGTTTCCATTGCCTGGGAAATAGATCACATGTGTACATTCACAGGGTTACGGATCGATCATTTTAGCTCGAGACGAGTTGAAATGTCTGCATTCAGACTTTGTGGATCTTGGGGATTCCTGACACCAGTGGGTTCTGTCTGTTCCATCATGCTGTACATTCAAGGGGCTGAGACGGACAGTTTTTGCTTTTTCAGAGAATCAAGGCATATGGGGAGCTGGTGTGAAATTCAACTTGAGGCTGCAGATGAGCTATGATTGTGCTGAATAGTGATGCAAGCCCCAAACATAAACAGAAACTGCTGGAAATCTCAATAGGACGAAAAGCATCCATGGAGAGAAAGAAAAACAGAGCTAACGTTTCGATCCCTTTTTCATTTTTAATTGTTTATTTATAGCCAAATATTTTTGTTTTTTATTGGTTTAATTACATTCATTGCTTTACCCCCACCTTAGATCATGTTTTCATGCTTTACCCCAAAACAGTACCCTTCTCCACCCCACTTCGACAAATACCATCTATCACTTGTTCAAGTTGTGCTTTCCAGAGTGCACTTGTCCTACCATTAGCACATTCTTCTTGCTGACCTTAGTGCCACCATCAGCATCTCCTTTAGCCAGTATCACCATTATTAACACTTCTTTATCATTTTGTCCATGATATCTCTGACAACCTTTCCTTGGCCTCAACCTATCACTGACCTTCTATCCAGCTTCACCTGCTCTACCCCCCTTAAACATCAGATACTTCATTACATTTTTACCTCTCTTCAGCTCTGAAGAATTGCCATAAGTACTCGAAGCGTTAACTCTGTTTTAATCTCTCCACAGATGCTGTTCAACCTGCATAGCTTTCCCAGCATTTTCTAATTTTGTTTCAGGGTTCCAGCATCCACAGTATGTCTTTTATACATTAGTGGTGAAAGCACTATCAATAATATGATCTTCTGTAGCATCTATTTCTTCAATTCCTACCGTTAGAACTCACAATTGCCTATATCACAATCCACTTTTTGCAAACTTGTCCTTTCACTTCAACTATCAAAGCCTTGCTGTAATGACAAGCTTCTATTTAAATTCCTTGTTCCTGATGCCTATATTTATATCATCAGAAATTTTATATTCGTGGCCTTCCAAACTTCATCTAATTTATTAGTCACTGCAGTGAATAGTTGAGATCCTTGTGGGACACCGGGAGTCACAGCCTGCCAATCGTTATCGTTATCCATTGCCTCTGCCCTCTGCCTTCTTCCCACTGATCTCTAGCCAAAGAAATATTGCCTGCAATTGCATTAGTGTGAAACTTAGCTGACAGTCTCTTATGCAGGAGTTTAGCAGATGTAGATACACATAGAAATAATAGACACTCCTCTGTAAAACACTTGTGTAGTCACTTCAAAACATTAAATGCCATTCTTCAGGCAGAACTTACCCTTTAAAAGCAACGTTGGCTTTCTCTGATCATCTGAAACATTTCGATATGTTGACACGCACTTTTTCTCATAGTGACCTGTCGTAAGATCCCTACAACAAAGCTTAGTCCAGCTGATTTAGAATTCCCTGGTTTCCTTCTGATTTATTTCTTAAACGGCAGAGCGAAATTCAATATTTTCTAAAGTTAAGGAGAGGTAGCCAACTGAACATAATTGTATAAGTTTATAGTTAAAGAGACCTGTAGCGCTTGACTGCATCCTTTAATATCCTGCAATAAAACAATCTGGTCCTGAAAATCTGTAAGTGTTTTGTATCATTAATTTCTCCAGTACCATTCTCCTGCTGACGTGAACTATGTGGAGCCTTGTGTTTCTGATTTACTATTAATTTCCTTGGGATGCCTGGTCTTTTGAACTCCCCCTTCAAATCAAATACTACAGGAGAGCAATTAATTTGAATAGAAGCAAAACACCGATGATGCAGGAAAATCACAACAAAAAATAAAAACAAATAACCTGCAAAAATTCAGCAGGTCATATTGAATTATTCAGAATTATTTAAAATGTCTTTAATCCCGTTATTTTCATTGACAATGGCTTCAGTATCAGATGTAACTAGCCTCACATCGCTTCTGGCCATTCCATTGTTAGAAACATGGAACATCAGAGCAGGAGTAGGTCATTTCGCCGTTATAAACTGCTCTGCTATTCAAAGTCATTATGGTGATTCTTTATTGTAACTCTGCACTCTCTTGCTCTCATCAAGTTTATTAACAACTTGAGCGTCTATAAATCTATCTTTTTCCGTCTTAAATATATTCAGTGACCAGGCCAACATGGCCTTCTGTAGAGGAGAATGGCATATGTCTACCTGAACCTGAGTGAATAAGTTTCTCCTCATCTCAGTCACAAGTGTATATCCTTGACCTGAAATTGTGGCCACATTATTTCGAGGCACCGCTAGAGGAAACATCATCACTTGATGCTCCATGTCCATCCCTGTCAGAATGTTGTTCATTGAATGAGACCCTCTCCCATTCACCTAAACTCCAGCAAATACAGGCTTACGTGGCCCAATTGCTCTTCATGTGGCCGTCCTGCCATCCCAGGAATCATTCTGCTGAGCATTCGTTGCACTCACTATATGGAAATGCACAATCCCCTAGGGAGGGTGAAAAGAACTTCACACACTACTCCACGTGAGCTCTCACCAAGCGCTAGTAATGCTGCAGGAAGCCATCCAAACTCCTGTGATCAAGTCCACAGGCAATGTATTCAAAATCACCAAATCCAAAGGTTCTCCCTTAACTATTCTGCTAGTCACATACCATTGTCAAATGTTTACATGGTTATTTTGGTATTCAGTGCATGTTTCTTTAAATATTGTCCTTTTGCGATCCTTCCTTTCACATCTGTCATTTTTTTTTTTGCTCTTTGTATCTTTCCCACGCAGCTGGATCTGTGCTTATGCATTTTTTACGCCTTTATTTTATTTTCCTGCCATGTTGTTTCTTGACTCCTAGTTGCCCATGAATGTCTTTTTGGCAAGTCGATGTACTGCATATTTATATATAAGTTGGTCCCTGCAACCGCTTAAAGTATCTTTCAGCAACCCTCCAATATTGTTTGTCCTTCTCATTCACAGAATGGTACCCTCGGTGTTTGCCAAAGAGGAAATATTACCCGACAACTCAAGAATCTCCCCACTTCTCTTGCATGTGGTGGTCTGCTTAACACAATCTTCATGGAAGCTGCATTGAAAAAGATGTAATTAAGGCAAATATAAAGTTAATAACTAGTACCCAGCTGCTATTTAGGGAACGGGAATGGATCTCAGGAAGGAATGCTCAGGAAAAAATAATGAAATGCAAAGGGATAAAATAACAACGTGCATTTTTATAACGTCAACAATGGGCTTCAGAATAATACATGTTCTCCTGAAAATCAAGAAGAAGCTGATCACAATAAAGCCCGATGGCAAAAGGCACCTTTCAACAAAATTGAATGTAAAGTGAAAGGTAATTACAAAATGTAATGAATAGAAAGAAGAATAAAACAAAGAGGAGCCGGTAGCGTTTAGAATTAGGGTCAGGATAAAAATTTAGGACAGCAAAGTGGAACTAAGACATTTACTTTTCACCTTACATAACAAGAAACAGTAAAGCAGACCATAGGGAAGCTCATCTCAAGATGGACCCAGCATTATAGGTAGGAATGTGATTGCACTGGAGTGCTTGCTGAAGATATCATGAGGATGTTGCCTAGAATGAAATATTATTGTTATGAAGAGAGGTTGCAAAGATTGGTTTGTTTCCTTTGGAGCAGAGAAGGCTGAGGGGCGACCTGATCGAGGTTTACAAGATTATGAGGAGCATGGACATGGTGGAGAAGGAGCAGCTGTTCCCCTTATTTGAAGGGCCAGTCACGAGGGGACACAATTTCAAGGTGGGAGGCAGGTGGTTCAGTGGGGATATGAGGAATAACCTTTTTATCCGGAGGGTGGAGAGGGTCTGGAATAGACGGCCTGGGAGGGTGGCGAAGCCGGGTTGCCACACATCCATTGTTAACACCTGAATGAGCACTTGGCACTTGAGAAAATTCAAGGCTATGACCAAGTGCTGGTAAATGGGATTAGGTAGGTAGGTCAGGTGTTTCTCTCGTGGTGGTTGCGGACACGATGGGCCGAAGGGCCTCTTCTGCGCTGCGTGAATCTGTCATTAATTCAGGTTCATTAACGGGCGGACAAGGTATCTCAAGTCATGAGCTGAGAAACAACAGGTACTTACTTCCCCTCACGTTTAGAAATCAATGTGACTTTACACATTTACAATCACAACACTTTCCTCATTCTCCCTTCTGGACGCTTCACAATCCCTCAGACCAGATCTCCCTCTCTTTGTGTCTCATTCGCATTGATCAGGGCGTTTCCTCTTTATTTGTTGCTCTGTCTCTGCCCCTCTCCCATATCTGTGCCAACGCTCCAAATTAAGACGGCTCCTCTATCATTGTTTGTGCCAGCACAACAACTTATTGTGTTATGTTATTCTTAGGTTGATGTCACTGTCAAGGCCGGCATTTACTGCCCAACCCTAATAGCCCTTGAACCGAGTGGCTTGCAAGTCGTTTTCCGTGGGTAATTGAGGGATTAAAATTTTGTAGAAGACTTGAATTCACATGCAGGCCAGGCCACGTAGGGGTGACAGGTTTACTTTACTTAAGGGCATTAGTGACCAGATGGATTTTTACGACAACCGTTTCATTGTGACCATTGCTGGGAGCAGCTCCCCAATTCCTGTTTATCAATTGAATTTAAATTTCAGCAGCTGCCGCGCTGGAATTTGAGTTTGTCCATCTGGATAACTGGGCCTGTGACGTTACCGCTACGTCACCCTGTCTCCGCACCCCACCTCCACAACCCTGCCCAACCCCAACCCCAACCCCAACACCCCCCAAACCCCGCCCAACCCCAACCTCAACCCCCACACCCCCCAAACCCTTCCCAACCGCAAACCCAACCCCAACACCCCCCAAACCCCGCACGCTGCGTGAGCCAGCCTCAGCTGCTGCTACCACAGTTTTAAAACGAACTTTCATGCATGTGTCAAAGTGTTGTTGAGTCTTGCACGATATTGTTTTTAACCTGAGGGAAGTTAATATTTGGATTTAAATTATGCCGCAGTTCAGCCTCCCTTCCATCGCTCAGCAGAATTCCACAACTCATTTCTTTCATTTCAAATTGAAGTGAATATATTCAAAGTTTGACTATATTTGCTAGCTGGGAAATCGAAATTGAGACACATCCTCTGAGATTAAGACTCCATAACCTAGTGGTAATTTTAGGAGGAATGACTTTACACATTTTTTGTGAACTTTGGAATCATCCACCGCAAAGAGTTGTCGATGTTCAGCCGTTGTGCATATTTGGGGCTGAATGTGGTAGATTTTGGATAATAAGTCATATGAAGATAGTTCAGGAAGGGAGTGTTAATGATATATCAGCATTATCACAATGTTTGGCTGTGCAACATCAGCGAGCCGAATGTCAAACCGCTGCTTATATTTCTGATGTCTCTATGCCTGCGTTGTGCGTTGCTCTTTAAATCTTCTTGGTATTTTTCCCTTATTTCTGACAGTCTGTCTCTGTAACTGAAGCTGTTTTTGCCAAATACCAAATTTATCTGAAACATTCGAATAATTTGTAAGCAATTGCTGCTGAACTACTGATCAGAATTCCAAATCAAGAACACATTCTGAGTGAAGGCTGCGTCAGAGCCAGATTAAATAACCTGAACAATTCCATTCCAGAAACCATACAATAATAGGATATTCACCCAAATTGTGCTGACAGGTCTAGATATTGTTTAAAATCCACAGGAGAAATGAATTATCACTTTAGGTGAAAATGGGGACATCACCTGTCAGAGATTAATAGCTTGTTCTGACAAGGATTAGGAAAAAAACAATAAAAGTAAGAGAATCCCAAAAAATAATTGATTGGGGGTTGGGAGGAACTAATATTCTGTCAGTGGGAATGTCATTTGAGTAAATGGACTGGAATAGAAAATTGTCGAACAGCACAAAAAATATTTTAGCAGTTCGTGTGATCTGCAATTTCAGAGACAGTGGGATTTGGGGCCTTAGTTTTAGTGGGATTTGTGGGTACAGTGATAATGGATTGTGGGGCCTGAATGATAGTGGGAATTGTGGACTCTATGTGAATGGTATTTGGGGCCTAATTATTAGTGGGATTTGTGGAATCAGTGATAGCGGAATTTGTGGCTTTAATATTAGTGGGATATGTGGGTTCAGTGTTAGTGAGATTTGGGGCAAAACTGTTAGTGAAATTTGTCAGTAAGGGATTAGGGAAACTTGGGGCTAACTGTTAGTGGGGTTTGTCAGTTCAGTGTTAGTGGATTTTGGGGCCTAAGTGTTCTTGGGATCGATGGGGTCAGTGATTTTGGAATTTTAGAAATAACTGTGGGATTTGTCGGTTCAGTGATAGTGGAACTGGGGGTTCTCCATTATGTTGTGTTTAGGGCTCTGTGACAGTGAAATTCTAGTCGCAAGTGCTAATGGGATTTCAGGGTTCAGTGATACTGGAATTTGGTCCCTAATTGTTAGTGGTATTTGTGGGATAAGGGATAGTGGAATTTGGGGCCTAATTGTTAGTGGGATGTGTCATTTCAGCGATCATGAAATTTTGGCCCTGATTGTCAATGGCAATTGTGGCTTCAGAGTTAGTCAGATTTGAGGCCTAAGTGGTAGTCGGATTGGTGGGTTCAATGTTAGTGGAATATGTGCCTTCAGTGTTAGTGGGATTTGTGGGTTCATTGATAGTGGACTTTGGGGACTAGGCGTTCCTGAGATTTGTGGGTTCAGTGATATTGTGACTTGGGGCCTAAGTGTTCATGGGGTTTGTGGGTTTAGTGACAGTGAAATTTCGGGCTGAGATTTTAGTGGGATTTTAGGGTTCAGTGATAGTGGAATGTGGAGCTTTAATGATAGTGGGATTTGTGGGTTCAATGTAAGTGGAATTTGGGGCCTCCCTGATAGTGGGATTTGTGGGTTCAGTGTAAGTGGAATTTGGGGCCTCCCTGATAGTGGGATTTGTGGGTTCACTGTAAGTGGAATTTGGGGCCTCCATGATAGTGGGATTTGTGGGTTCAGTGTAAGTGGAATTTGGGGCCTCCCTGATAGTGGAATTTGTGGGTTCACTGTAAGTGGAATTTGGGGCCTCCATGATAGTGGGATTTGTGGGTTCAGTGATAGTGGAATTTGGGACCTCAATGTTAGTCGGATTTGTGGGTTCTTTGTTTGTGGGATTTTTGGACTAAGTGTTAGTGGCATTTGTGTGTTCAGTGACAGTGGAATTTGGGGCCAAAGTGTCAATGGGATTTGTTGGCTCAATGTTATTGGATTTTCAGGCCTAGTTTTACTGGGATTTGTGAGTTCAGGATTGGTTGAATTTGGAGCATTTTGGCAATGGGATCTGAATGTCTTAAGTGAATGTGAAAAATGGGGAAAGATGGATTAGAACAGATTCCTTTGTAAATTCTGAGAAGCTGGAAGCAGTGGAGCTCACACACAGACAAGTGTGCACACTCAGAAAGATATATTCTCTCTCACACACAAACACTCACATTTTATATGCTCTCTCTCACACAAACACATACACATTCTTTCTCTCATACAAACACACCCAGACAGATATATTCTTTCTCATACAGAGATACACATAGTCAATCTCACACAGATATGTTCTTCCTTTCTCTCTCTCACACACAACCGCCCCCCCCCAACCACAAACACACACACACACACACACACTCACACTCTCACACTCTCTCTCTCTTTCATACTCACACATGCATACACACAAACTTTCTCTCTGTCTCTCACACAAACTCAGTCACTCTCGCTCTCTAACTCTCTCACACACACACACTCAGTCACTCTCCCTCCCTCTCATTCACACACACACATACACACACACACACACACACACACATTCTCTCTCTCTCTTACTCACATACATACAGATTTGCACAGATATATTATTTCTTTGACAAAGAGCCACTCTCACACATGCAGGCCCAATCACACAATTATATTTCCGCTCACACACCAGTAAACATTCTTACTCAAACACAGACACTTACACACAGAGAGTAGCACACTTGCACAGATATATTCTTTCTTATAGACACAGACAAACAAACACACACATATCCCCTCACACACACAGCCAAACTTACACAGAAGTATTCTCTCTTCCACACACAAACACAAACAATTCCCACATGCACTCACTCACACAGATATATTCTTTCTCACACACACAGCATCACTCTCTCACACCACACCTCACACAGATATATTCTTTCTGATACATACACACACACACAGTGACATGTATATTCTCTATCACACGCACAAACATTCTCTCTCTTACAGAAACCAATTATCTCTCTCACACACGCACACACACACACACACACACATGCACAGACATGCACACACAGAAATGCACATGGGCACATTCACACAGATCTCTGTTCCCTCACGCGCACATTCTCTCCCTCACATAAACACGCCCATACAAATCTATTCTATCTCATACATACACACGGATATTCAGTAACACCCATACAGATATATTCTCTTTCTGATACAAACAAACACACACACTTTCCATATGCTGTTTCACGCACACATACATATACACACACACGTTCCCTCTCTCAGACAAACACACCGCGACAGATATATTATTTGTCATTCATAGACACACATCCACACAGATACATTCTCCATCTCCCCCTCTCACACACACATATTCTCTCTCTCTCTCGAACAAAAACACACACACTCTCTCTCCCTCTCACTCCCACTCACATTCGATCTCTTTCTCACACACACACTCACTCTCTCTCACTCACACACACACATTCTTTCTCTCTCACATACTCACACCGATATGTTATTTCTTCTACATATACACACACATACGCAAATATTTTCTCTTACTCTCACCCACACTCACACAGACATATTTTTTCAGCTTTTTGCACACACACACAATCACACACACAAACATTTATTCTCGCTCACACACGCACAGATTCTCTCTCGTTCAGACACCAATTATCTCTCTTTCATACATACACACAGATACACACACAAACAACCTTGCGCATGCATGCACACACACACACATACACACACAGTCACATTCACAAACTTTTATTCCCCTCTCGCAATCATAAACACACACACTCTCTCTCTCACACATGCATACACAAACATGCATCTGCATGCACACTCAAACAGATATATTTTCTCTCTCACACATGTGCGCACACACACACAAACACACGTGCATTTGCTGGCACATTCACACAGATATATGCATTATCTGACACATACACAAACACACACACACACTTTCCCTCTCCCACACACAATCACACACACACATGCACACAAGTAAACTCACAAATAACCTCACATACAGTCACACTCACACATATATTCTCCTTCACACACACATGCACACACAATCTATCTATCGCACACAGTCTCACATACGCACACTTGCACAGATATATTATTTCTTATAGACGCTGACACACACACGCACACATACACACACACAAATGCTCTCTCTCACACAAACGCTCGCAGATATATTATTTAATTTGCCCGCGCGCACACACACATTCTGTCTCTCTCACACACACTCACACAGATATATTCTCACATACATACAGACACATACACAATCACACACACAGTTACACTCTCACAGATATTCACACTCACACACGCATGCACACACACATATTCTCTCTTACATACACATATGAGCACAGTCACAGAGATTTATTTTATCTCACACACAAACACAGACAACCACAGAAACACACACACACAAATACCCTCACACACACACACACACTTATACCGACAGATACATTCTCTCTCTATCATGCACAAATACAAAGAAACATGCACTCACTTTCATACACACACAGTAACACTCACAAAGATATATTATCACCAGCTGATTTTAAAATTGATTATTGACCTTATCTTCACGGACCTGTCAACACATCCATAGTAAGATGTAGATATATTTTGCAGCTGAAATCACACAATACCGCCAGCAATGTGTGTGATATTTTGGAAATGCTGAAAATGTTGTTCAACATCCTTTCACTTTCTGTAAGGTCCATTTTGAAATGCTGTCATTTTTTTGATTGTATAGAAGTACCTCAGAGTGCAACATAATCTAAGTGGAAAATCTGAATATCATTGCACGGCCTGAAATGTTCTGTAACCTTCTGTCAAATATTTTATGTATAAAGATTAATTCTGCAAATAAAGAAGTGCCTGTGCATGTCTCTCCAAGATTCAATGCATTTATTCATGATTTAAGATGATATGATATAATACTTGCAGAAATAACACAAAGCAACAGACAGTGGACGCCCAATGATAGTTGAGGATCAATACACTTGAGCGCAAGACAGATTTACTCAAATGATACCAGGAAGGGATAAATTACAAAGTGTGATTACACTAAATCGGCCTGTGTTCCCAGGAATTTATAAGTATCAGGAGTGATTTCATGCATCACTTCAGCAAGCTTGGACAGAGCAGTTTGGAACTGTCATCCACAAATGAAGATTGATGCTCAGGCAAATGTTAATTTTTAAATGTAAAAGTGAACTAAATACATTCTGTCACTCTGTCCCCTGGTCTGTGTGTGTGTGTGTGTGTGTGTTTGTGTGTGTGTGTATGTGTGTGTTTGTGTGTGTGTGCTTCTCTCCCCTTTCTCTGAATCTCTCTAAAGCTCCATATACATTAATCAGACATTTTGTGTTTATTCATCGTGGCCATTTTCTTCCCAAAGTCCTTAAATTTTGTAGAGCAAACCTGTGCGAATCGAGCAGAGGGTAAATTGGCAAAGTGTGTGTGTGTGTGATTCTGACATTGTCCAGTAGAGAGCCCATTGGTAAAGCGGTGTGTGTGTGTGTGTGATTCTGAGAGGGTCCAGCAGAGGGGAGATTGGTAAAGGTGTGTGTGTGTGTGTGCGAATCTGAGAGGGTACAGCAGAAGGTAGATTGGTAAATGTGTGTGTGTGATTGTGAGAGTGTCCATCAGAGGGGAGATTCGTAAAGGTTGTGTTTGATTGTGAGAGGTTCCAGCAGAGGTTAGATTGGTAAAGATCTGTGAGTGATTGTGAGAGGGTCCAAGAGAGGGTTGATAGGTAAAGGTGTGTGAGTGATTGTGAGAGTATCCAGCAGAGGGTAGATTGGTACAAGGTCTGTGAGTGATTGTGAGAGGATCCAGCAGAGGGTAGATTGGTAAAGGTCTGTGAGTGATTGTGAGAGGTTCCAGCAGAGGGTAGATAGGTAAATGTGTGTGAGTGATTGTGAGGGGGTCCAGCAGAGGGTTGATAGGTAAAGTAGTGTCTGTGACTCTGACATTAGCCAAGAGAGGGTAGATTGAAGATATATCAGACATTTGTCCAGCCTCGGCAGTAATATCGTGCCCAGTGCATGGTGTGGCCCTTTGGAAAGCGTGTGAAGAACTTGTTAGCGTGTAGAATCATGATATAGGTTCCATGGATGATGGACATCAGTTCCTCATTCTTTCCAGTAATCCAAGATGGAATCGAGATATTTGGGCAGTACTTTTTTCCATTGGAGAAACGAATGTGGAGATGAAATTTGGTGAGATACTGAAGTAAATAGGAGCCTCGACACAGCAGACACGAAAAATCTGTTCCCATTTATGGAATGATCAGGAGGAAGAAGTCACAGCGTTCTGTTCAATTGCAAATGAATCAAGCCTTGCATGAGGCTGTTTTTACGCACCAATTGTTTTAGCTTTGGAATGCACTGAACGATAACGTGTTCAGGGTTTGGGGGAGCAGGTGGGGAATTGATACCATGTAAATTGCTCATTCGGATAGCCAGGTCAGACTCAATGGCCCGGCCGGCCTCATTCTGCACTGTAACAATGCCGCAAGTGTATTATAAGCTGGTTTAAGGTGGTCGGGGGGGTGGGCGGTTTGGGTGGGGGTCGAGAAGTGGAAGGGGTGGTGTGGTTGTAGGCACAAGCAAGCAGTGATAGGAGCCGAATTATCTGCTACTATCACTACTTGCTTGTCCCTTCAACCAGACCGCTCCCCTCCACTACTCTCCCCCCACGCAACCCACACCCACCACCCCCCACCGCCCCCCCCCCCCCCACCACCTGATACCAGCTTATATTTCACTGCTCTCCTTGGATTCACCCAGTTCTGTTGAAGGATCATGAGGACTCGAAACATCAACTCTTTTGTTCTCCGCCGATGCTGCCAGACCTGCTCAGTTTTTCCAGGTAATTCTGTTTTGTTTTGGATTTCCAGCATCCTGCAGTTTTTTTTGTTTTTATCCACATGTGTATTCCTCTTCTCTTGCCTGGGACCCAATTCTTTCCACCGTTGAGTTCCTCTGCCCATTTTGCGCTGTAGTTGGCAGCAGTGTCATAATAATCAATACGGCTCTCCTTTAAGGATCGTTGTCCCTCCTCTGGCCATGCACAAGCTGCATAACTTCATGACACAGGATTGGAAGTGATGCTCTGGCAATTGAACATCGTGCCCCCATCGCCTTTGTTCAAATAATTATATCTAATCTCAACGATTGGCTGAAGGACTGTCAGACACATTGATGCGGGGCAGGAGTTGCTGACCTGGACAAAGCGCTGTGCTTTTGGCGGAACTTGAAGCATGATTCCTATCATTTCAGCACAATCCACGGCTGTCGGGGATCTCTGATTGGATAAGGCAGCTGTGAGTCAGGACAATGCAAAGATTCCATTAAAGATTGTGGATGATGATCGTTCTTTTGTAAATTTCGATTAGTTATTTGTGATGTCAGTCACATCTCTGTAGCTCTGATTAGACCATACAGGGTTTCCTAGTTAACAGAGGCCACTGGATTTTCTGTGCGGAGCACTCTGACTGTTGAAGGCGGCTGTCAGTCACAAGGTAATGCTGCCTGATTGGGTAAAATATCTTTCTTTCACCAGCCAAAAGTTGTACATTGACAGAGGCCGCTGTCAATTAACAAGAATGATTACTTGATTGGTAAATGCAGCTGTTAGCCAGAGCGCTAACTCGCCGATTGGCTGAAATGATATCCGTCACCTGGTTGGTTTTCCTGCTTGGATGTGGTTGAGATCATTTTTTGTTAGCTCTGGGTGAACTGTTGAATTGCCTGATTTGTCGATGCAGCAGCCAGCCGCCAAGTAGACAAGTAGACTTCACTGATTGGGTTAGGCGGCAGTGAATCAATGGAAGCTGATTCCTGATTGGCAGGTGCAGCTGTCATTCATGGAATTCGCCTCTCTGAGTGAGACTTCATCCAGTGCAGGTAGAATTTTAGTTGCGCTCTCCCAGCCCTCATCTGTTAGCCAATGCCTCGCTGCTGTTTGTCGTTTATAAATTGGGAGTTTATGGACAAATATTCCATTACTGGTGCGAAGACATTGGGAGCTGCCTCTGGACTTTTCTCAGTTCCTCTGTACACTCGTTAATTGAATAATTGATGTTACTGGATATTTCACCGCGCTCTTGATCTGCTCTCTGAATTTTGACTGAGTCACCGCGTAAATGAATGTGTTTGTGCAGAAATTTAAATTGCGCAGCATCCATCCAACATACATAAAAACCACCTCAGGTTGGGTGATATAAACAAGTCTTCTAATTTTAGAATAAAAGAAGTATATAACATTCAGCAACCACAGGAGTATGAAGCTGCCAGATAAGGTGAAGAGTAAAATCATAGATTTCCTTCTGCTCTCCATCTCTGGGTCACTGCGAATCTCTCCCTTACACTGACCCCTCAGTGCCTAACGGGCTCGACTGGTCATCAAAATCCGTCCGACGGTCAGAACGTTGAGCAACAGAATTAATGTGAACGGGAGCAATGGGGTTCAAACGTTATCAAGCCAGGTATATGCCAGCCATTCGTTTTCAGTTACAGTGTTTACCTTTGTTATGCATAATAAAGGCACATTGTTGATTATCACATAAGGTTCAAATGTAAAGTACCAGGGGATGTTTTTTAAACAGAACAGAACGCAGGTTGTTGCTAGAACTGCAGTCGCAGTTTTCCCGGTGCAATATTTTGTTTTCAACTTCTGGCAACAGATGGTCACAAATCGATCAAAGGAGAAAGCGACGGTGAACCAGACAGAACAGTCTCTGGCCGCACCAATCAGGACAGACTGAACACTGCACACAGGGGTGATGTTCATGTAGCTTATTGGAAAATAATAAAATTTGATGTGGTTCAGTACGACGTCAGTGATAATGAGCAGAAGATCCGCCGTTCCCATGGCCACCAGGTATCGAGTGGTGCAGGTAGAGAGGCCACACTTTCCCAGGCACAGGATGACGATCCCCAGTAATGTAACTGCAAGAGAGGGAAGGAACAACTTCTGAAAATTACTGATTAAATGTTCCCTGTGGCTCAACTAGTCGCTGAAGAAAAGTTTTCAGCAGCAAACCTGCGAGTGGTGGAGAGCTTGAAGCCTGATGGTTGTAAAGCTTACAATTACCGGAAATGTAGTAGCCAGGGTAACGCTATTATTTAATAGGGAGGCAGAAATAAACCTGATAACTTGCAGCTTAATAGTTTGAATGCAGTACTCGGGAAATTGTTCAAATCTGTTATAAAGTGGTCGATTACAGGTTACATAGGAAATTATGTGATTTGGCAGGGTCAAACTCACGTAATGAAAGCAAAATCACATCTGACAAATCTTTTGAAGCTTATTAAGGATTTTATTTGTAGCTAAGATAGGGAGAACCAATAGATTTGGTGCATTTGTATTTTAAGATGGTTTCCTTAAGGCCCGACAAAGGACGCTTCTAAACAAATGTAGAGCGCATTAGATTGGGGTAATATACAGGTGTGGGCATGCAATTAGTTAAAGTACAGAGTACGAATGAATGGGCCATTTTTAGGATGGCTGACAATTATATATACATGTAGTACTGTGAAGAGGTTGCAAGTGCGATTCAAGAGGACATGGACAACCAATGTGTAAAGGGAAAACGTTGCAGGTGGAATATAAAGTGAGTTAATGACAACGTTTTCTAGTTTGATTTAAAAAAAAACAGAAATGTAGAGCGTGCATTGCATATTGATAAAGTGTTAACTGTGGATCTCTAATTGGATCTGGGCGTTCTTGTTCATGAGTCGCTAGGTGGTTCATGCAGCAGCAATTAGGACTGCAAAAAGTTTGTATCCATTCATAGAAAGAAGATGTCAGCACTGGAGTAAAAATGACTGGCTTCCATGGAATAGAGGTATGGCGAAGCAACTTCTGGATTATTATGTACTGTTTTGGCCTTCTGATCTAAAGAAGGATGTACTTCCGGTTCAAGGAGTGCAACCAGGAAGGGGGGTGGGGGGGAGGGGTGGGAGGCTGAGTTACTAGACAATTGCCGAGGAAGGTGGGATTGGGTTTTGAAAGGAAATTGAGGAAACTTGGCCTTCATTCTCTATAGTATCAAAGAAGGAGAGGTGGCCTCAGATTCACGTTAAAAAATATATACATGGTGCGGCAGGGTGGATGTTGATAGGACTTTTCCCCGAGCCTGTAATTCTGGGCGCAGGAGCACAGTTTCGAAATCAGGGGCATGCTATTTAAGGTTGACATGAGGAGGCATTTTTCCCACGGGGCTGGTGGATCTCAGGAGTTCTCTAACTTGCATGGCTGTGGAAGCTCAATCCTTGAACATCTTCAATGCAGGAATAAGTAGATTGCTGCATCCCAATGTCATCAAGCTTCGGGCGATTGTGGTGGAAAATAGCGTTTAGCTTTAAATGATCAATCATTACCAGTTTGAATGGCAGGGCAGTCTCTTGGGGTCGAATGCTCACCTCCTGCTCCAATTGACTATGTTCCTAACAATCTCAAGCACTTCCCCTGCCCGTCTCCAATCCGCCCAATTCCATATTGTTCGCAGTCTGGGAATTGTTCGGGCAGGCAAACACTTCCAGGAATCGGGGCTGCAATTTAAAAACTGTTAGTGACGCCGGAAGCTTTCGATTTATTGCGTTTTGCAGTTTTAATCTTGACTGGTTGTGTTTCCACCATGGAACCCACACCCCACGCAAAGACACCGGGGATTGGTAATTCGAACTATACCCCTTCCTACCAAATAACATACACTCTCTCGGTCAGCTCCCTAATTGTTGGGTCCCTGGGGATCAGCAGCCCCATCAGGTCAAGCCAAACAGACAATCAGAAGCCCTCATATTTGGGCACCCCCAGTGTCAGCCTCACACTCAGGATCAGACTCTGCTCAGGATTAGAACTCCCTCAGGATTAGAAAATTTTCAGGCATAGGCCCCTTCCCAATATAAGGACTACCTCAGCAGCAGACTGTCCTTTCCCCCAGAGCAGGCGTTCTTCCATGATTCCAGTATCAGTAGTATTTAGTATCAGACACCACGAAGATCAGTTTACTCTCAGGTTTGACCAGTCTCATTACCAGACCGCCCAAGGTTTTAAGCTAACTACTGCATCAGGCACCTCTCAATTTCAAACACAGGTCAGAAGCTAACCCATAGCAGAATCAAGCCGCATCAGGATCAGGCCCCTCTCCATGAATTCAGTGCTCCCTCAGAATCAGATATATGTCAGGATGTGACCTCTCTTTGGTTCAGAATCCCCTCATGATCCAAAACCCTCATGATGTGAACCGACCTCTGGATCAGGCCCCTTTCAATATCAAACATACCTCAGGCAGCGGTATCCAACAGAATCGAACCCCTATCCCATCCACCCTTCCTCAGTATCAGACGCCTATACAGAATAATGCACTCCTTCCCCGGGTTCAGAAACACCTCAGGTTGAGTCGTACCCTAAGGATGTACTCACGCCAGGATCAAACTTCCTTCAGTTCTGATACTCTCCCCAGTTCAAACATCCCTCGACATCAGAGCCAGTTCCCTGCAGCTGACAGCCCTCGGGATATCATCCCATCTTCATGATCAGGCTATTCCACTAGATCAGACCCTTTCGATGGCTCCTGAACTCCATCAGTGGTCGAGCCTCCTTAGGGTTGTAGCAGTTGCAGGATTAGACCACTTCCACATGGTAAGGCATCATTTCCACTGCAACGGATCATGCTCAGGATCCAAATTCCACACTGGGACAGAACCCCCTCTGTGTTTGACCCTCCTCAGGATCTGGCACCATCTCAGCGAACAGCCGCTCCCCACCCCCCCCCCCCCCCCCACACACACACACACACACACACACACACCCCTCCGTCATTATTAGAGTCTGTTTCAGATCAGGTCTGTACCCCGTGATCAGACTCATCTCGGGATCAGACAACATCAACGTTACAACCTCCTGTACATCAGACCACATACAGGTTCAAACACCACCACAGGTACATATGTCCCTCAGAAACAGAGCACTCACCAGGTTGAACATCAGTGTATAGATCAAGGCACTGTGAGGGGAGTTCTTCTATCTCCCACACCTCGAATGGCGCCTTGAGGTCGCGATTATGCTCCAGTGATCAGGACCCCAATAGTTCTTTGATCAGGTATTTTCCCGGCCCCGTGTCAGAACTTGGACCACACTCTATTCTCCGAAAACTCTCCTTCCGGTTTTGCGAACGAAGCACTCCCTTTCAGATGAGGTGTAACGGGTTACAGCAGAATGACAGAGCAGGCAGGTTGATGGAAGCATGAAAAAGGTCAGAAGGCACTAGTTGAAAAAATACATAAAATACAGGGAGAGCCCAAGTGTTTGAAACTGCCTTCCACCTGTGTACGAATTAGTTACCTCTTACCCCAAAATCAGCCCCTTACCCTCAAATCTCGCTGACTCTGGTTTGTTTTCATCGAATAGGAGCACGGGACTTACCGAAAAATGGGAAGGGTGCTTATAATGGAAGTTCTTAATGCCAGCATTGAATGCGATAGTAATTGAAATGTTTAAACTGCGGAATGAAATTGGGCTCAGGCTCACACGCAGTCGGATCATAGGAGATCAGCAAATTGACCACTGAATCAGCGTTCGGTCCTTTAACAATGTAGGCATGCCTCCATCGTGAGCAACGAATACAGTTATTGAACGGGTAAAAGTTCAATTAAATCATTCTTCCAATTGAGTGACTGTTTGTGAATTTGGAAAGTGGGACGTGGGGGGGGGGGGAGCTGTGCGGGCGCCGTTGGGGGTCAAAGGGCACGTATTTCCTCTACCACACTTGAACAGGAAGATGAAGAGGAGCAGATTTTGATTGAGGTATTCAAACGTGACGAAACTTCAAGTCTTCATGTATTAGTAATTAATAGGTTCTGGTGCTGTTTTAACTTCACAGAATTACAGAATCACAGACTCACACAGTGCAGACGAGAACCTTCAGCCCATCGAATCTGCACTACCACGTGGGAAACATGGTAATCTTTAAAGGATGTGAGGCAATCCGCCTCCATCACAGTCCCCGGAAGGGCGATCTTGACGATCAGCACCCTCTGAGTAAATTTCACTTCCTTCACGTTCCCCTAAAACTCCTGCCCCTCACCTTGAACTAATGTCCCATTGTGATAGACCCTTGAATGAAGGGGAACAGCTCCTCGTTATCCATCCTTTCGATGCCCCTTTTAAACTTGTACACCACGATCAGGTCACCCCTTATTCTTCTCTGCTCCAAGGAAAACAGCACAAACCTAGACAACCTCTCTTCATAATTTAAATGTTTCATCCCAGGCAAAATCTGGGTGAAACTCCTCTGCACCCCCTCCAGTGCAACCACATCCTTCCTACTTTGTGGTGACCAGAACTGCAAACGGTGCTTCAGCTGTGGCCTCTCCAAGTTTCTATGAAGATTCAGCATGACCACACTATTTTTGCAATCTATGCCTCGAATGCTAAGGCAAGTGTCTCATATGCCTTTTTCACCAGCACACGAACATGCCCCTCTGCCCTGAGAGATCTATGGACACAGAGGCCAAGGGAACTTTCTTCCACAGAACTTCCGATTGTCATTCCATTCATTGAATACTTCCTTCTCAAATTAATCCTTCCAAACTTTACCACCTCACACATTTCAGGTTTCAATTCTAACTGCCAATTGTCTGTCCATTTGGCAATCCTGTCCATACTTTCCTGTAGCACAAGGCACTCAAACTCACTTTTAACCTCCCGAACAATCCCTGTGTCATCTGCAAACTGAATAATCCTACCGCCCACTTACACATTGATGCTGTTAATATAAACGACAAATAATAGGAAGCCGAGCCCAGTTCCCTTTGTTGTACCACTGGACAATGGTTTCCAGTCACAAAAGCATCCTTCTGTCATCACCCTCTCACTCCTACAAATCAGCAAATTTTGATTTTGCCTTATCAAATTACCCTGCTTCACATTTCCCGTGTTTATAATTCTCCCATGTGGGAACTTGCCAAAGCTTTCCTGAAATCCATATAATCTACAAAATTGCACAAACAGCATCTAAACACCTGGTTTCCCAATCAAAATATTCAAAGAAATTTTTCAGGCATGACCTCCCTCTGATCCAGCCATGCTGATTATTCGTGTTCAAACCTTACCTCTCCGAGTCGACATTGATTCTGTCATCCAGAATTTTCTCCAATAGTTTCCCGACCACTAACGTGAGATTCACAGGCCTGGATTTCCCTAGCTTACCTCTACCACCCCTGTTAAACAGCAGAAACACAATAGCTGTTCTGGAGCCATCTGGCACAGCCTCTGTGGCCAGAGAGGAAGTCGGAATTTAGGTCCGATCCCTTGCGGCCTCCTCCCTTCCCTCACTCAGCAGTCTGGGACAAAATAATCTAGAACTGGAGATTTCTCCGCGTTTAATCCTGCCAACATGTACAATAACTTGTCACTCACTATAGCAATTTGCTCAAGAACATCGCAGACTCTCTTCCTGAGTCCGATACATGCATCCTCATTCTCTTGGGTGAAGACGGATGTGAAGAATTCATTCAAGGACTAGCGATGACCTCTGCCTCCACCCATAGATTTCCACCTTGCTCACTTATGGGCCCTAATATTCCCCTAGGTCTCCTCTTAGCCATTGATACAGTTACAGAAGATTTGGGATTTTCCCTACTTTTACCAAGTGGAGCTTTCTCATATCCCATCTATGTGGTTCTAATTACTTTATTAAGCGCCAGCACGCACCGTTTGTACACCCTAATACCTCTGCTGCTTTGCTTCCCTTGTACGTGCTAAAAGCATCTCTTTTCCTTCTCATCGTAACCTGAATATCTCTGGACATCCATGTCTCTCTGGACTTGTTAGTCATTCCTATCACCCTAGAGGGAACATGTTGAGCCTGTATCCTCCTCATTTACTTTTTGAATGCCCCCTCCCCCACTGCTCCACTGTATATTTAGCAACAAATGACTGTTCCCAGTCTATCTTGGACTGATCCTGCTTTACTTCACTAAAATCTGCTATCCCACAATGCAAAACATTTCTTTATTTTGCAGCTTGACTATTTCTTTGTCAATAACAACATTGAAACATAGCATCTTGTGATTGCTTTCACTAAAATTATCCCCCAACACGACCTCAGACAGCTGTCCAACTTAATTCCAAAAAAGTAGGTCCAGCACATTGTTGTCCCTTATTGGACCTTCTACATCTTGACATAAAAAGTTATAGTGTATTCCTTTCAAGAAACTCACTCCATCAAAGCCCATAACAGAATGACTATCCCAATTACTGTTGGGAAAGTTGAACGCACCCAACAGAATTACACCATTCTTATTGCTTTTACACGCCTCCACAAATAGTGCATATATTTGCTCCTCACTTTCCCACTAACTATGTGTGGGACAATGATAAACAGCACGTGGCTGCTCCTTTTTTATTCCTACGCTCTTCCCAGAAAGCATCATTTGATGCCACCTCCGAAATATCATCGCTCCTTCCTGCAGTAACTCAGTCCTTAATTTATAATACAATGCCTCATCCTCTTTTACCCCCTACCCTGTCTCACCTGAAGATTCTATATCACGGATTGTTGAGAAGTCAATCATGCCACTACCTGAACCACTTCTCAGTGGTGCCTACATAATGACAGTTCCACGTGTCAACCCTCTCCCTTAACTCATACGTTTTTCGTGAAATGCCCCTGGAATTAAAGTAAATGCCACCCAGCCTTGCCTTATTCCCTTGAGCTTAATGCAGCTGGACTCCCTCTGATTTGATTGCATTACCGTATTGTGATGTGACACTATTCTGCTGACTTTCTTTGCCCCTCTCCCCTTGGCGAATTGATTTGAACTCCTCCCAACAATACCAGCAACTCGCCAGCAAGGATTGTAGTGCCGCTTTTGTTCAAATGTAGGCCGTCCAGCTTGTCCAGGCCCCACCTTCGCTATAAACGGTCGCAGTGATCCAGCAATCTAAAAGCATCCCTCCTGCACTGACACGTCCGACGGTTACTCTTAATCACCACGGAAGGGAATCTGGCTTCCAGCATGACCAAACTTTTCTGTAGCATTTGTTAGGAGCTTGGACACTTTCGATCATTTGTTACAATATATTCACTGTCTTCAGCTAAGAACGCAATGTTGCAATGTTGCCCTCACGCTGAACTTAAGAAAAACGTGATTTGTGCCGTTTGTACATTGCAGCTCATCATTAAATATACCGGCCCTTATTATCTGTGAAATTGAAAACATGTAGCTGTACCTCAATTGTGTAATATGAGAAGAATGTTTTATCCAACAAGTGGATTAAACGGCTGAAGATCGTAAGACCATGGTTGAGTTTGTAGAATTTGGAGAGAGATGACATTTATAAATATGTCAAAAACTCAATGAATTCGCCCTGATTTAACAATTAGTACACACTTAAAACTATCTGGTGTGGATCAGGGTATCAGGATGAGTCGTGGAAATGGCGGGGAGGAGAATGAATCGTTTGTGCAGAAGTTAGCTTGAGGCAGAAATATTGGAGAATGATCATTTTAACGTGGAGACCAGCGAAGGTGGAAGGTGTGAATAAGGGGCATCTTATCTTAGGTCCAGCAGAAAGGGAAAGGATTGACAACAATAACCCTGGAAATATGCTGGACACAGCCGAGGGTCCTGTTAATCACCCTGGAAGGGAATCTGGCCTCGTGCGTAATAAAAGCATTTCTGTAGCTCCGTTAAGGAAAGCAAAATTACCAGAACAGTTGGAATGTAGTTGTAGAAATTGGGAAGTATTAGAACAGACTAATTACAGGAGGTGGGGAGGGAAGAAAGATGATTGAGGGTGTTTGGCAGTCGATGAGATTATAGACAATATTTATTGGCATTCAGTCTTCTAAACTCGAGTTAGATTAGTCGGGCAAAGAAAGGAAAATGTCCGAGTAGGAACATGTGAACTGGAAGAGTCGTATAAGTTAGAAGAAAATACGCAATTTACTTTAATTTCAAAGCACTGGAATGACATCAACACGGTCAGAGAAGTGAGCAGGAATCTAAGAAAGTTTGGAACAAATATTGTTCGACATTTCCCGCTGAAATGCAGCACAATCGCACACATCCAACTTGTCACAGCGGGATATTGTGAGTGTTGACAATACCAATGTGTAAACTTCAAGTCCAAGATATTCTTTACTAAAGGGCACCTGTACATAAATAAGGACGAGGAACCTGTGAGAGCTTTCATTCCGTGTCTGGAGCCAGTGATGAAGAGAGACCTTACAGCCGGAATCAATACTAAATGGAAATAGAGGAGTCAATTCCGAATGGGGTACTTGGAATTTCCCAGCAGAAGATGCTGGAGGGATTCTGTTCCGCAAACTGTGATTTTTCAGCCAATGTTGCTTCCTTTATCCCTTTGTGGGCGACTTTGATTTATTTTGGTGCAGAGAGGGAGGGATTGACATAAGCAGAAATGCAATGGACTGCAGGCGGCAGCTCCAAGCTCAGAAGGACGGAACTCACTCGCATTGAGGGACACATGGGGCAGAATGATCCAGTGGATGAGAATTCAGTGATGTAAGACTATTTGAATAATCATCAGAGATTGTAGACAAGATTTGTAAAATAGTTTCCATTCATTTTGATTTTCAAAAACTCGTCTGTCATTACTCACAAAACAAATTTGTTACTAATATCAGAGTAAGTAGAGCCAGGGACAAGCAGAAGAATTGGCAGCAAACCAGCTGCGTAGGAAGAAAACAGGGAGGAGATTATTCAGAGGTCTAGACAGATTGTTGGGATGTGCTAAATGGTGTTCCAAAAGGATCAGGGCTTTGACGATTTGCATGAATCATATGGAATTGGAAGAAAAAATAAAATGCCAAAAATTGCATTCATATCCAAATGGGAGCACGGAGAATGCAGAGGAAAAAGGCAACAATGTAATTGATGAGAAAAAAATACGAAGTAATAAACTTGTGCAATTGGCATTTCAATGGTAATTTCGAATCACTATGGTTAAACCTCAGGTACGAATTTATAGCTAATTGTCTTGTAGCCGTTAAACAGAAAACACGATATGAAGTCATTTCCCTTCATGTATCCATTTAGCAAACACATTGAACCAACAGCAAAACATATCCTGCTTTCAGACTGTTATTTTCGTAAAACACAGAGGGAGCTTAATGGAACAGACAGAACATTGACAATAAAGCAATGCATGATTTCCAGACAGAACCAAATTATAATCTCCAGTCATTGATCCATGATCAGTACAATTCAACACTGACAGATATTCCAAGTAATGCATAGTCACTGGGGTCACGTATTCCACTCTAGTTAGTGAACCACAATCAGTATAATCTACTTTGAAAGATGCCACCAGTAATACATGTTACCTGCTGTGAGGTTTACCACTGTGGTTAGTGGCAAACACTCGTACAAATCTACACTTACAGATACTCTCAGTAATAAGTTTTCAATGCTGTCAGCTATTCCACTCTGGTGACTGACGTACACTCAGTGTGATTTTAATCTGATTCCCACCGACAACTTCCTTCAGAGAGATTGCATTCACGGATGTCTGATTCAGCAGTACAAGATATCCCTCTAATGCAGCGAGTCTGTGAGTCACTAGCAGAGGCTTATTATCAGTTGTGGACATAGAATAAACCCGCAGAGATTATTCAACACATTTGAATGCACCAAATAATATATATCACCTCTCGGGTATCCTTATATTGGTGACGAAGAGGTCAGCATTTGGCTTTAAGTTACAACGACGAACAAGAAAGCAGCTCACAAAGATTTAGACAACTTCAGTAGTTTTAGTCATTTACCTGGAACACCAATAGTGGCAAGAGTCACGTAGAATATTTTAGCGAACTTATGGTATGTCATCAGCATTTTCAGTGTGAAATAATCTCGCCTTTGTGCTGCAGGTAATCTCTCTGAACACTGTATTAAACCCTGAAGTGTTAAGTTCTCAAATATATGAATTTATACCGTATGGGATCGCTTTGGGGATATTGATGATGAAATATTATTCAACATATTTCTTGTTTTTAATTGAACAAACAGATTACAACATCGAGTTCAGTGAGGCAATATAATTTTCCAGAGTTCGAGTTGCAACGTTCCAAAGCTTGGACAATTCTGATCACATGCGTTAACAAATAAAATATGAAGCTGTATTATCAAACCAGTAATTGTGCCCACTCAAGCACCATCAGGCTCAGTCTAGATCCCATGTTACTTTAGTGATGCCCTTCACTCGACTCTGGCCATTCAGTAATTAAATTCTAACTGTTGCCCGTGTCTCTCTGAGGGCTGTTCTACTGCACTGAGAGGTGCAGCTGCACTCCTCAAAAATGAGCAATTTGATAAGCAAATAAAGTGGGATATTTCTGACTATTCATGAGAAAATTCAATAAATAAATCATCTGAAGACGATTCAGCACCAGGAAATATTTGCACATTTGAAGTGATACAACAGCTTAAACTAAGGCAAACAAATAAAATAAGAATATGCAGATTACGAGGAGAGTAAACGACTAGGCCCCTCGAGCCTCTTCCGCCATTCTGTAAGTTCATGGCTAATGTGAATATAACGTGATACCTGTTGCAGATATCCTTCTGCTTTTAGATTGTAAATAATCTGTCTACGCCTTGAATAAATATTGAAATACTCGGCTTGCAATGCAGATATTTGTAAGGATGTTACAAAGGCTCGCTGCCTTACAGTGGAAAAGAATAACTCTTCCCTTTTTGTATTTGGCCACCCATTGTTTTTGTAACAGTAACACGAGAAGCATTATTACACAAACTGAAACCTCAAACAACACAAATCGTCCACCGGGTTACCAACATTTTAAACTCTACAGTGAATAGTTGAGCTTTCACGCAATGCACATCCTCTGACAGATACAAACCCTTAAACTGATATGAACTTCAAATGCATAGATATCCTCCAAACAAAATTGAGCCCCCAACAGGAACGCACCTTACCACTGACACAGACCCTCCACGTGAGACAAACCCTTCAATTGATGCAGACCCACCAGCGAAAACAGACATTGCAACAGCAACAAAATCAACAACAGGCACACACCGTTCAACAAAAGAAGGCTCTGCAACAGCTACATAGACAGAAACTTAAACAGACCCTATACATGACAGCATAGACTGAGCAATGCAGGCTGTCCCACAGACACTGACACTCCAACTGTTATCATTTTCATGCAATCATAGGATGTGGACATCGCTGCATATGCCAGCAAGAATAGCCAACCACTGATTAAACTTGAATTAAGCTGCCTTCTTGATCCAGTACAATCCATGCGGTTTTGAGTCTCCCAAGGGACTGTAACGGAAGAAGTTCCAGGATTTTGACACAGCAACTTTGAACGAAAGGTAACATACTTACAAGTCAAGATGGTGTGGAATGGGCTTCACTTGAAACGTGCTGGGACCTGTTGCCTTTCGGCTCGAATAACCATGGCTCGAATAACCATCGAGACGGCTTTAAACAAAGTAGTGGTGGGGTGATATTGGAGAGTTCTGGAGAGAAGATGCGGAGCCGAACAAACCAAAATGTTGTGGAAGCTTTGAAAGGCACGTTTTGATGCGCAGTATTGAAACCCTGAGTGTTGCAGCAAGGGGCAGAGTGTACAAACATAAAACAAAAGAGCAACAAATTGGGTCAAAGAGGAGGGGTGGGGATGTTTTTTTTTAAGCTTGTTACTTAAAATTGCGTAGTATTTGCAACAAAATAAATGAATTAACGGTACAAATAAATGTTAATAGGAATAATCTGCCAGCCATTAAGGAGACCTGGTTACAAGGATGTCAAATTTGGGGACAACATTTTCACTGGTCTGTGACTATTAGATAGAACAGTCAGTAAGGAAATGTTGATTGGAATGGCGTTGCTAGTATGAGATGGAATGTGCACAACAACAATGAAGTATCTCGGATCGTAAAATGCAGAATCCATTAAGTTGGACTTAAGATATAACACGAGGAAAGAGGCACTGCTGCTCGGGGTTCCCCAACAGTAGCTATACTTTAGGACCTAGAATAAATCAGGAAAAAATGAGGGCATAGAAAAAGTGCAGTACATTAACCATGGGTAACATTAATCTTCATGTTGTTTGGGAAAATCAAATTGGCAGGGCTGGTCACGAGCAATAATCCATCTAATATATTCTAGACAGTTTTCTAGAACACAATATTATGGATCCAACCAATGATCAGGCATTTCTATCTGGTAATGCGTATTGAGAAAGGTTTAATTACTTATTTAAGGGTAGGATATTCCATGAGAAACAGTGACCATAACATGACAGAATTTAGCATCCAGTTTAAGAGTGAAAAGCCTGAGTCAGAAACGAAAGTGCTGAACTTAAATGAGGGTAACTACAAAGGAACAAGGGCAGAGTTGGCTGGCG
Organism: Carcharodon carcharias; assembly: GCF_017639515.1. Classification (NCBI taxonomy): domain Eukaryota; kingdom Metazoa; phylum Chordata; class Chondrichthyes; order Lamniformes; family Lamnidae; genus Carcharodon; species Carcharodon carcharias. Next base: position 694,418 of record NW_024470559.1, read on the forward strand.
TGGACTGGGAAAGGTGATTAGCAGAATGGACGGTTGATCAACAATGGCAGGCGCTTAGGAACAAATTCCATGACTAAAAAATATGTATAGGCCAGTGAGGAAGATGGTTTCTAGGAAAGGGTCACCCAACCATGGTTACCCAAGGAATTTGGGGATAGTACCAATTTGAAAGAAAATAAAATATTAAAAAAAAATATACAACTTGCCAAATATCGGTGGTTAGCCGGAGGATTTGGATGTTTTGAAAAAAAAATGACCATAAACATAATAGAATGAGGGAGCAATCCTTGAATGTAAGTTTGCAGGTATTTTATAAACGGACAGTGGGAGCTTTTTTAAATCTGGAGACAGAAAGAGAGAGGCTCAGGTAAACTTAGGTCTCTCAGAGAGTGTGGGTGGGGTAATCCTTACGGGGAAGCAGGATTTGGCAAAACAAGTGAATGAATACTTTTTAATCAGCCTTCACGGTTGAGCGCACTGTTAGCTTTCCACAATTACAAATTAAGGAAGGCACCAACGGCGGAGGTGGAGGGCGGGTGGGGGCGGCGGGGTGTGTTGGGGGGGGTGGGGGGTGGATGGGGGGGTGGTGCGGTGGAGTTGGTGGTGGATAAATACAATAACTAGGACTGGAGGAAAGATCAGCTGCATCTTTTCCGCCAATTTCTGTTATCTTACCCTGAAATACTTTTTATAACCTAATCACAGTTATACCTTTGACTTTCAACGAGTTTTCCCCATTGGTGCAGACATTTTTAGAGTCCAACCTCTTTAAAATCCCTCGCAGCTACCTCTGAATTCAAAGTGTTTCTTGAACTCGTAACCTTAAGATTCACTGATTCCAAATCATACATGGAATTTGAAATGTCCTGGACGAGCCTCCGGTTTGTGATGATGTCGCAGATCACGTGGGGCAGGCGGAACAAGTTATCAAGGGAAACGAAACCTGGTCGTTCTATCGCAATTATTTTGCAATTTGCAGTTATTTCGACATGCTTGCACTGAACTCAGCAGGAATAAGCACACCGTGAATTTTAGGGGCTTTTAAAAATAAATATAAACAATTATTAACAAATTATGAAGGATTTCAAGCACATGCATGAGACTCCAATTGTTAAGATAATAAAATATTTGTTACCTAATTAACCTCAACCTCCGTTACAATCCCTTTAAACAACTGCCAAAAACAGGTTCTGGACTTTATTCAAATTCAGCAAGTTAGCACAATACCCTGAACAATGGAATTCCAAATGGCTTTTCACCAACTTCATTTTGTGGGACCGCAGACGTATACAAAATTGTAGAATGCACAAATGCAGAAGGCTTCATTAAGTCTCTTTTTTGATAATGATGGCGTTCTCCTTCCACATTGCCTTTTAATCAGCTTTATTTCTGTGTCTCTGTTTTTAACGTGCACTTAATATTGTTCAATATGTCTTTCTCATCACGTAAAATCGCCCATGTTGCCGCTATGTATTGTCAGTAACCTTTGGGAAAAAATAAACACACTTCTTAGCCTTGTTTTTTTTTCCCCTGGCTATTTGAAAACTGACTAAAGCCCTTTTAAAATACAAACACTCTTACCTTATCTAATTATGCAAATTGTCTTAACACCTTACATGCTAAGCCAGCATTAAAGTTTACTCATTAGCATGTCAAGCACCTAGCTTATTTTGATCATTTAAACTGTACTGTGCTTTACTCGATATGTAACTCGATAGAGCTGCTTCTCAATAAATCAGAAAAATCTTTAACAAAATTACGAAGTTAATTTTCATCATGGGTACAGAGAGAATGTGGAACTGAACATGAGCAAACAGCTCTTGCTGCAAACTTTAGTTTGAGGGATATAATTGGATGTGCGTTCACTGCACAGTGCAGAACTACGTAGTTGTTGCTGTCTGGCAGCTGAAGTACAAATGTGGGCGCTCATTTTAATGAATTTACGAATATTTACAAAGGCATGTTTGGTTTATCGATGTCCGAGAAGTGATTGCTTCCTTTAGGATTTAACAATTAATGACTGTTCTCAGTAAAATTAAGACATTAAAACCAAAGCAATATGTGGGAATTAATACAATGGAAAGAAAAAAAAATCTGGCCTTGTTATGGAATAAATATGAAACAGCTGGAAACATGGCTTCCCTTCTGTTGCGGGAGTTATTTGGTTGTCAACCTCTGTCCCTTTGAAACACCAATATGCCGGAGCCACGAGCTGCAATATGTTTTGACTTTTCAATGATATATAGGCGTGCCTAAGCATTGGTAATCGATGAAAGCAAAGGCTTTCCAACACATATATTCAGTAATTTTAAAAGCACTTGCAATGCATCCAAATGAAAGAATATGAGAGTTGATTTTTTTTTAAAATTGACAGTATTCTTTACGTTGTTTTTTTTCTAGGCTGTAACTAACTAACAAAGTATTGGGGAGAATTACGATGTTTGTGTTAAATTACATTAATAGGTTAATATTTAGATATTTTTGCGGACACAGTGAACCACTGTTTATTGTGTTTGACACGAAGATTTCACATGTGTAATTCGCATTTTAATAGCTAATCTACTTGAAGGACTTACGTATTTATATTTGTGAAGATTGTTTGATCAGCTGGTTCGTACTGGGAACTTTGACCATCAGAAACGGAAGACTAATTCCATCTCTTCAGAAAAAAGTGACGATTTGCTTTGTTCAGTCATATATTAGTGTTGATTCACAAACTGTTTATAGATGGAAAATAATTCTACTTGTTTCCTGTTGTTTGCAATAATAATTTATTCCTAGGTATGTTTAACAATTGCAAAACATTTACCTGCCGTTATGTCTCATGTATTTTTTTTCAAGCAAATTAATTGTAAAATTAACCTCTTGGACTGTGAAGTGGTGTGCAGCAATAAGTGTATTCCTTTTCATCTACATTGGAGGACATGGAGTTCTGGATGGCATGGATGGTGCTAACATATGGAAACATTCGTTACTGGAATTTTACCTACTACAGAGCCTATCTGCACAAAATTACAGCGTTCAATCTTCTTGGAATATTGACGATTTGGACCTTATAATGTGAACATTAAAGACTTAGGCTTAACACATTCATGGACACGATGAGAGAAAGTGCTGACAAAGGGGAGATGGAAGAATGGGAAAATAGGCGTGTTGACTTCAAAAATAGCAGGCTTAGTTTGTATTTTTCATAGAGTGTAGTTTGAATTTGTGTGGGGAAATTATGGCAATTTATCTGTCCCAGTATGACCTACGAATTGTGTCTGTTTTACAAAACCGTTGTGTTAGATGCAAAATTAATTCGTTATTTACATGGATTGACTTAAAAACTGAGTTTGTTTGAATCCAAGCAATGGACTCGGACGCATCATTTTTCTGAAAAAAACACAGTCAAATTGGTATCACGAAAATTGGTGGGTTGTTAAAAAGTGAGGAGGATAACCTTATATTACCAGAGGATATAGAAAGGCTGGTCATATGGAATGATCAGTGGCACATGGAATCTAATCCGGATAAGTGTGATATGATGCACTTGGAAAGTGTAAACAAGGCACAGAAGTACACAATGAATTACCGAGGATCAGGGTGCACATGTACAGAGATCCCTTAAGGTAACGTGGAAAGAAGATAAGGTGGTTAAGAAGGCATATGGGATACTTGCCTTTGTTAGCCGAGACATAGAATATAAGAGCAGGGAGCTTATGTCGGAACTGTATAAAATGGTGGTTAGGCTACAGCTAGAGCATTGCATGCAGTTCTGTAATCCGCATTATAGGAAGGGTGTGATTGCATTAGAGCGAGTTCAGACGAGATTTACCAGCACATTGTTTGAGCTGGAGACTTTTAGTTATCAGCAGAGATTGAATAAACTGCGATTACTTTCCCTGGACCAGAGGAGATTGAGTTGGGACATGATTGTGCAGAATAGAATTATGAGGGGCATAAATAGGGGATGTAGGAATAACCATTTCCCCTTGGTGGAGAGATCAATTGCCAGGGGGCATAGATTTAAGGAATGGGGCAGGAGTTTTAGAGGGGATGTGAGGAATATTTTTATCACTCAGAGGATGGTGGGAATCTGGAACGCATTGCCTGACAGGGTGGCTGAGGGAGAAACCCGCATAGTATTTAAGAAAAACGGAATTACCTGGAAAAACTCAGCATGTTTGGCAACATCGGCAGAGAAGAAAGAAGTTGATGTTTCGAGTCCTCATGAAATCTTTTCTCTCGACCGATGCTCCAGACCTGCTAGGTTTTTCCAGGTAATCCTGTTTTTGTTTTGGATTTCCAGCATCTGCAGATTTTTGTTTTTATCTTAGTATTTAAGAAATGTGTGGGTGTGCACTTGCAGTGCCATGGCGTACAAGACTATGGGCCTAGTGCTGGAAAAACGTGATTAGAATTGTTAGGTATTTGTTTGGCCGTTACTGACTCGATGGACCGTTGCTGATTCGATGGGCCGAAGCGCCTTTCCCTGTGCTGCAGGCCTCTATGTCTCCAAGTCCCTATGACAGTCTGCAAGTGGGATGAAACATATAGTGATATATCAAGCGAACAGCAAAATGAATTGTTGCTGTCAGTTAATGTGTTACATGTTATTGTATTTATTATATCCAGCATTATGGCTGACATTTGAAATCCTGTCAATATAAACGTAGGAATAGAAAATAGGAGCTGGAGTAGGCCATTCGGCCCGTCGTTCCTCCGGCGTCATTCAATAAAATCATAGCTGATCATCCAACTCAATGGACTGCTCCCGCTTTCTCCACTTATGCTTCGATCCATTTCGTCCCAGGAGCTATATCAAACACCTCCTTGAAAACATACAATGTTTTGGCCTCAATAACATTCTGTTGAAACGAATTCCATAGGCTCACCAGTATCAGGGTCAAGAAAACTCTATTTATCTGAGTCCCTAATGGTCTACCCCATATCCTCAGAATGTGACACCTGCTTATGGACATCCCACCATCGGGAACATCCTTCCTGCTTCTAACTTGTCTCGTGCTGTTAGTGTTTTCTAGGTTTCTATGAGATCCTCGCTCGTACATCTGAACTCCAGTGAATATAATCATAGCCAACTCAATCTCTCCTCATGTGTTGGCTCTGCCTTCCCAGGAATCAGTCTGATAAACCTTTGCTGCATTCCTCATTAGCAAGAACATCCTTCCGCAGATAAGTTAACCAAAAACTGCTTGCAATATTGCAGGTGTGGCTTCATCAAGGCGCTATATAATTGCAGCAAGACATCCTGTCCCTGAATCCTTTCACCATGAAGGCGCAGATACAATTTGCCATCTTTATCGCCTGCTGCACGTGCATGATTACCTTCAGCAACTGGTGTAGAGGACACCTAGGTCTCTTTGCATATTCTCCTCTCTCAATATATTGCAATTTAGTTAATAATCTACATTCGTGTTGTTGCTAGCACAGTGGGTAACCCCACATTTATCAAAATTTTACTACATCTGGTGTACATTTTCCCACTCACACTGTTTGTCCAAATGACAGTGACAGCCCTCCCCACTCTTTGGTCACAGCAACAGTCATCCCCACTCTGTTACCACAATGACAGTCCTTCCCAGTCTGTTAACACAGTGACAGTTCTCCCCATCCAGTTACCACAGAGCCTGTCCTCAACACACTGTTACCGCTGAGACAGTCAGGTCCTGCATGTTACCTCAGTTTTAATCCTGGCCACTCTGCTCCCTCAGTGATAATCGTTCCCAAACTGTCAATACATCGACAGTTATCATTAATCTGTTACCACAGTGACAATCCTCCATAAACTGTTAAAACAGCGACAGTCATCCCCATTCTGTTACCACAGTGACGGTCCTCTCTAATCTGTTACCACAGTGACAGGCGTCCCCTCTCTGCCACCACAGTGAGGGCCCTCACGACTCTGTTAATACATTTACTGTCATCCCCACTCTATCACAGTGACTGTCCTCCCCAATCCGTTACCACAGTAACAGCTCTCACTGTTCTGTTACCAAAGTGACAGTCGTCCCCATTCAGTAACCACAGTGACAGTCCACCCACTCTTATACCACAGTCACAGCCGTCCCCGCTCTATTGCCACAGTCATAGCGCTCCCCACTATCTTACAACAGAAAAAAGTCCTCCCCACTCTACTTCCACAGTGACAATCATCCCCACTCTGTTAACACAGTGACAGTCCTGCCCAATTTGTTAACACAGCCACAGCTCTCCCCAATCTGTGACTACAGTGACAGTTCTCCCCATTTCCTTACCACAATAGATGTCCTTGCCAACCTGCTTATTTAGACAATCCTCCCCAATCTGATACAACAACGACAGTCATGCCTATTATGTTACCACAGTGAACGTCCTGCCAAGTTCGATGCAGGATACCCAGCTATTAACTTGCTGATACAGCCGTAATATTTAGATAGAAGGCCCAGTTCAGTTTCTGGCCAATTGGAACATTCCAGCATATTTTTTCTCAGGGATCCAGCGATAGAAATGCCGTTGAATGTCAAAGGGCGATGGATAGAGAATCTCTTGATGGAGATGATAATATTTTGGCATTTCTGTGGCGCAAATGTTACTCACCACTTGTCAGACCAAGCCTGAATATTATCCATGTCTTGCTGCATTTGGAAATGGACTAATTCGATAAGAAATAACAATATGGTTTCAAACTGGAGAGCGTGGAGGCAAGAAAGACAGAAAGAGAAAGAGCGAGCCAGACAGAGAGAGAGAGAGAGAGAGCGAGAGGGAGAGAGAGAGAGAGTGAAGGAGAGAGATGGAGGCACAGATACAAAGGCCGAAACAGACAGATGGGATGGGAGACACCGAGTGAGAGGTTCGGAGCGATGGGGCGAGAGGAATTGAGGGAGGGAGAGGTGGTGAGGGAGGAAAAGAGAATGATAGAGGGATGGGCAAAGAGTGAGAGAGGCGGAAATGGAGAGTTAGAGAAAGAGAGAGAGAGCGGGATAGAGAGAAGGAGGGAGGGAGACAGACGGAAGCAAAGGAAGAAGGAGCGAGAGAGAAACGTAGAGTAAGACACTACACTGGACAGACATTCACTGGATATACAAACTTATCAAAATAAAATTAAAGTTTGCTGCTCTATAGCGCTTTTCACAATATATGGGCCTCCTGAATAGCAATGCAGGCAATAAAAATACGGTCACTCTTTTCATGTACTAAATATCTGAACTTTAAACGGATTGTTCACAGCTTCAGGAGCACCCAAATGGAGAATTTCACAAATGCCAAAATATGTGACTATGTGCCACAAATATAGAGTATTTGACTTTTTATCAGGAGCAGTGAAGTGTGTGGGTTCTAATCCCATCGGAGTAGAATTTCAAATAATGTTGTGATGAAATTATAGCTCATTCATTTATCTACCTGAGATTTTGGAATGTGCCATTCCACATGATTAAGTATGCAAGTATCTCCAGACATTTCCCACAGTAACTCGAACAAAAGAAAACTCCACAACTCCAAGAAAGGCAAATGTTAAAAATGGTTCCAGGTCGGGATCGCTCTGGTCTCCCCTCAATCACGTAGCAAACAGTGTCATGTGAAACATCACTAATCCTCAACTGAACCAACATCTCTCGAGGGGGCGACTGACAGACAGCTCAAAACAAGGATAATGTGAACCTCCAACGCTGAGTATCAAGGCCAACACTGATGTGACAGATGTAATGGACTTTACCTTAGCTCTATCCGTGCCTCCGTTCTGTTTGTATGGTTGTGTATCTTTGTTCGGACCTAACCCCACCAGATGTAATATTTTATCTCCATATACCCTGTCAAATCATTCAATAATTCTAAATATTTCAGTTGGACCAGCCCTCAATTACCGAGATTCAAGGCATCATAAGACTAGTCTTTGGAATGGGCCATCATCATTTGAGATTGAAATAACTGCTGAACTTCTGCTGCTCCAACTCCAAGGCCACTTTAACCTTCCTGAGGTGTGTTGCCCAGAACTGGACACAATGGTGTAAATGGGGTCTAAGGAGAATGTTACATTACTGTAGCATGAGTTCCAATCCGTTGCATTCCATTATCCATGGTCCATTTTTTTTTTTTTGCATTCCTGTCCAATAGTGTTTAATGATCTCTGGACAGGGCACTCTGCTCTTCCATGATTTCAGCTTCTCAGCACAAAAAAAACCTGCTCAAGCTTAAGTATGTTTAAATAATTGGACCCTGTCTTTAGATTTAATTTGCTAAAGCTTGCTCACTCAATAAACGTACCAAGAAAGTTTCAAATGAAATGTTTTCCCCAAGGATAATGTTAAGTAAGAAAATAAAAGATAGTGTTAAGACTTTCTCCTCCTTTGCCTTTAACTTTTTCAGTTGCTGTTTCAGCCAGTGCGAAACCAGAGAATGGAAGGGAGGGAGAGAAATATCATACTGTCTTTCATGAATCCTATTTGATCGTCATTCATGTAAAATTTGAGTAAAAAATCTCAAACGCTAATTTTCACTTTTGTTAAAGACTGAACACATCGGGAATCTTGAGTGACACATTCACATTCATTGGAATCCAGGCCAGTTTGATGCAAAATGTATGCACACAGGCAGAAACAATTAATTAAACATACCCACAAACTAGCAACAAAGATCAAAAGCAGATCAAATTTTCGTTTCAACATATTGGCCTTGCAGTTGCTTCGTCATCTGTTGGATTCTCAGAATGCAGCCTCACCCATTGTTCCCAGCCATGAAATTTGGTGTTCACGTTCCGACTGTGCAGCGAGGTGTGCAATGATGGAAATTCAGCTTCTTTAAGCGAAATATAGTTATATCACATCAGGCCAGGATCTGTTTGGAATGGACCAATATAATGTAGTGCCCAACGAAATAAATTTGTTCAAAACGGAAACCCAGAAGGTAATCTTGAATCTGTTATGTGGTTGTCGAACATTCTACCAATGGGAAAAAACGATATAAGATTAAAAAAAAACGCCTGGGAGGATTTTAAATGCATGCACAAAGTATTCTCTTTACCTTCTTCATTAAAAGAAGGAAATTCCTGGTTGTTGTTATTCTATTTGTCAATCCACATACGGAAGCTCTCAGCACTGACACATTTCATTAATCCTCCACATTCTCTCCAATGTCTTCGTTGTCTACTTACAAATTTACCCCAGCCCTCGCCAGGATCATATAATCCACATTACAACGTGATATGCCTCCATTTCTTTGAATCCCATCTATGTTATTTTGTTTTTGTGGAAACTAACATTGCAATTCATTGTCGATCAGAACTGGCTTTCCTCAATTTTAATCTTGTTAAAAATGTCAAAAAAAGTCCGAAAATTCTGCTTTAAATAATCCTTTGTGAAATTCTTCAATCAGTCCATGGACAACCCGCTCCCGCATTTCACTTATTGCTGCTACTATTTCTGCTAACCCTAGTTCATTATCACAAAGCCTTCCCCCTTTTCCTTTAAACTGTCTTCCACAAATGTGCTCACTTTGCCCACTGACAACGAGCAAATGTCGTATTTTACATCTAACTCTTGTTAAAGATGGGGCCGAGAAAGAATGGATGTACTTAATGTTGATAAATCTCGATGACCATGTGTGATGCAGCTGAGGATGTTGTCTGATCTATTAGTTGAATTTGCGAAGACAATGGCCAGAGTCTTCCGAATGTTGTTTGTTATGTTTAATGGAAAGTTACAAACACTTTCTAATTGCAGGAAACGACAAGTGAATTAGTGCTGAGCAAAATCTAATGTCCCATAAACTCAGTCTTCTATATTGTTGTTGATCTTAATGAACAAGCCATCATCGATGTGATGCTGGATTTCTGTTCTAAATATGAGATCACTGCCTCCTGGGAACACATCAGTGATCTGCAACATACATACTCAGCGAAACTCATTTAACCTCTCACTTGACCTTCATCTCAACTCCAACATTTTGATATGGGTGTACAGGAAAAAAAACAACGTCCTTCCCCGTAGCCCTCCACAATGGACTGGATAAAATTCCAAGCTCTTATCCGGCTTGAGTCACATTGCTCCACCAACATGTTCACTTCAAAAACACTCCTGGAATCTCTTTCCAGAATCTCCGACCTACTGTTCTCTCTTCAAAAAACATTGTTCCCGGTGAGAAGTCAATCCTAAGAATAGGGTCTCGGCATGCCGAGTTAAACGATGACATGGATCTCCACCACTGAATAAAAAGACCAACACGGCTTGATATCTGAAAGTGGGAATCGTCATTGACGCTGCCATATATTTTTCTTTTTTAACTGGCAGCTAAAGAATGTGCCTGAACCTCAGACCAAAGACTGACATTTGCAGAATGAACGCAACATTCACATAAAGCATTATATTGAGGGCCACAGAATGATACCACGTAGTCACACACAGCAGTAGAGACTGACATAGATGGAATTGATGCCGCAGTCAGATAGAATGCGCAGTGAATCTCGAATCAACGTAAAAGAGAAGGAATGAGAGATACAGAACCCGAAGAACACCCAAATTCTTTCAGAGGAGCAGAAACGAAAAGGCACAACATGATTCTCACATTCGCCTAGAGTGCCATGAACTGACAAATAATAAATCCCACTCCCTCACACATTATCAGAGACTAATGGACACAAATTCCAATATACATTTGTGAAAACAGAGAAAGAAAGTTTAGGAACGATTCACCCCCACACACATATAATCACACTGATAGATGTGTAATGATTCTGAGATGCACAAGTTGAACCAGAAGCTGACAAACAAAATAATGATTTCACCAGTCAGTTAAAATACCAATGACTTTTGAGTAAAGGTTGAACAATATCTTCACACCGAGCTCTTCTGACTGAAATTTGCTGAATGAAATGTACACTTTAATATGGCTTCAGAGTGTCCTAGAAGGATATTCATTCCCAACAACAAAGAGAGTGCCACAGAATAATTTTAACACTAATTTGACGAACCAGGGTCTCACAAATATAGAACGGATGGGACATTCTTATGCTGATAACACACTCACATAGAGTACCGGATACAGCGGGACACAGGCTGAAGCCTACATTGCACACAATAACACTGACTGAAACAGAACGAGTTCCAAGCTCAGTAAAATGATCAGTCTGACACATTAATTATGTTGTGCACACGCACATCGAATGCCACTTGGAATAGAATGGTGAGATTGTGCAAAGTGTGGATCATTTGCTATATATTGTGGGCCACCACTAGACAGGTAGATAAAGATGATAGAAATCACCATGTCCTCCAATCTGTCAAATCAGCCTTCAATCGACTGAGAAAGAAAATATTTGAGGGCCAGTTCCGTGACAATATCGGTAGCAATGACTATTCTAAATTTCCTTCTGGAACTGTCATAACACTGAGGATATGCTCCATCGTGACATGTGTCACTCACACCGTGCAAAATGGCATAGCTTTCGAATAGGTCTATTAACTCAGACTGGGCTTCGATGAGGAAGCATCAGTGTTGCATTCAGCCACAGCCGGTAACCCCATGGCTCGGCAAATGACCCACTTTACCAAAGCCATCAAGTTGGCGAATAGACCATGTTTCCATCAGAAATGGAGGAGGCCATGCTACAGTGGCACCATGTGCATGGACAAATGAGTTACAAACCTAGTGAAGCTACAATAAAGGGCTAGTTACATGCCAAACATTAGAAGCATAATTTGATGCTCAGAGCTGAGTGAATCAACAACAGAAGCTCAAATCTAATTTTGGAGCCTTGCAACATCCACTGATGAAATGTGGTGAAAAACTAATCAACTGACTGAAGGAGGAGGCGCCACAAAAATCCAGCCCAATGAAGGTTGAGCGGAGGATATTGGCACAAAAACAAGGCTGAAGCATTTGGAATCTCTTCAGCTGGAAGTGCCGAGTGAATGATTCATCTCAGCCTTCCCCTGGGAACTTTAGAATGAGAGATGCAAGTCTTCAGGCATTCGATTTAATCCAATGGCATCAGTTGGCGCCTGAACCACTGAATGCTGCAACAGCCATGGACTGAGAGAAAAAACTGCAGAAATATTAGTGAAGTCATTTGCTCCAGAACGAGCTGCAATCTTAGCCAAGCTTTTCTGCAATGTCTGCAAAAGTGTCATCAACCCGGTAATGATGAATATTGCCCAAAGTTGTCTTTTCCACAAAAAGCAAGACAAGTCAAATTTGGCCTTTTGTCAATCTATCAGTCCCCTCCCGATCAGTAGTTAGGTATTGGAAGAGGGTTCTGGACGATTTAGTTAGCAGCATTTTTACTTGTGAGGAAGATCATGTCTTTGTAATGTAATCGAATATTTTACGGGAGTAACAAGGATGATTGACGGGGGTGATAAGGTGAATGTAATCTACGTGGATTTTAGTAAGGCATTTGGCCAGCCCCCAAATGGCAGACTCGTCAGGAAAGCAAAAAGCAATGGGAGAAAGGAAAATGTTCTCAATTGGATCCAAAATTTGCTCTGCGACAGGACACGCAGTGTAATGGTCGATATTTGCTTTTTAATGGAAAGCTTTTCAGATGTCATTCCACAGGACTCCGTTTTGAAACCCCTTCCGCTTGTGGTATAGATTTACTTATTATTAATATATCGGATGAGGGCATCGCTGGCTCGTCAAACATTCATTTCTCCGTTCCTAAGAGACCTTGAGGAAGTGGTGAGGAGCTGTTTTCTTGAACTGCTGCAGTCCGTGCGAATTCGGTACTGCCACACTACTGTTAGCGATGGAGGTCCAGGGTCATGACCCTGCGACATGATGGCAAAGTGGGAGGCATCATCGGATATCTAGCGATGTTACAAATAAAGGCTGTACATTTGATAGAGTAATCAATAGATGTTCTTTCCATAATGATATCAATGGTTTAGCTGCGTGTTCAGAAATGTTCCAAATGAAACGTATCCGTAAGCATGTGAACTAATGAATTTGGGGATGGCAAACAAAAGCGAGAGAATAGACAATAAACTGGCGATACAGAGAGGGGTTGGGGATGTGAGGTAACTTTGAGCACATGTCCACATGTCCCTGATGTTGGTAGTATATGTGTAAAAGTAGGTCAAGAAAACATATGGACTAAATTATTTTCTTAAACAATATATTGAATACAAAAACAGAGGCATAATGTTGGAACTGTATTAAACGCTGTTTAGGCCACTCCTGGAATTTTGTGTGCAGTTCTGGTATTCATGTTACAGGAAGGGAACTGTTGCCCTGGGCAGAGCATAGAGGAGATACACAAGATTGTTACCTGAGCTTGAAACTTGCAACAAAGAGGAAAAGTTTTATAGGAATGAGTTACTTTCCTCAGATCACAGGAAGCAGAGTGGGTGACTTAACTGATATGAAAGGTGATGAGGGTCGGGTTAGGGTAGAGAGGAAATACCTGTTTGCATTAGCACAGACATCACTTTCCTGCGGTCACAGATGTAAGGGGATTGGATGAGCGATTCGAGGGGCTTGAGGAAAAAATTCTTCATCCAGAGGCGGCTGGGTGTTTGGAATTCGCTCCCTGGTTTGGTGGTGGAGGAACAAACACTCAAGTCATTTAGAGGGTACCTGGGTCAACAACTGAAGTGCTGTAAATTGCAAGATTTTGGGCCAGTTGCTGGAAGGCGGGATTGGATGCTCGATTAGATTTAATGCATTCTTCTTTCGTCCGGCGCAGACATGATGGGCTGAATGAACTATTTCTGTGCCACAAGTTTCCTATAGTTCTATGAGAAGAGGAAGAAAAAAAATTGACAGCAGAACATAACAGCAGAGAGTATTTTCAACATTAGGGAACATTTTACAGAACAAGGAAACATTTTGCACAAGATGGATCGTGTTTTAACTGCCAGGAACACATTTGCACAACATGGATTCATTTCAAACAACCATAATAAAGGTGTGTCAATGGCAGAGTCACAGATCCATGACAGAGAAATCAATTGCACTGCAGAGAGCACAGTTACACAACAGGGAATTTATTTATAAACAGGCCCGTCTTTGTTTCACGCAAAACACCTTCTAATAAATGATCAATCACTCCTCATTACTATCTTGCTGGTTTTCTATGCACCATTTTCCTGTTTGCCATTGTGTGTGTCCTGATCCAGTCTTATTGCACTTTTGTGTGTCTTCACTGTGTGTTCTGTTCGCGGTGGTATCAAGTAGAATTGTTTACTTAGGGTGAGGTTCAGGACACTTCTGCTTTTTTTAAAAAAATAAGCAACGGGATTAATATTAGTAAACAGAAGGGAGCTGTCGCGGCAAACAGAGTGGTTTAGCGGAAGTGAGATGTTCTCAGATATCAATGGATCAAATCCATTCTGTGCTGTTTATGTTCCAATTCTCACAAAAGAGTAACGTTGGCTGCGATTCAAGTTGTTGCAGTTTTCTTTACTCTAAACGTCTATCAGCCTCTTAGTTCCAGTGAACAATTCAATCTGCAACCAATCTATCAAATCACTTTCATTCGCACACGGAAACAAGAATTAAGTACTGCATAAATACTCCAGTTGAGTTTTTTCGCTTTCTCTCAGTCAACTTCAGGCCATTGTACGAATGGCATTCCCCTGTTCATCGTTGGCATCTGATTGTCTGAACAACAGAACTAATAATCCATTTATTGACTGGAGAGAAACCGTGAGTTAAGCAACAGATGGTTGGTGCACGGAGTGCAGGGAATACAGCAACTCACGGGCAGCCACTACATACATGGGTTATTCAGTGCAGGCAAGTCCATTTACAGTTCAAATACCCATGGACCTATCACAATGAGAGCTAAGAATGGAGTGGCGCTTACCAAGGACAGAGATGTAGCAGCACTCATTGGAAAGAGCCCTTCTCCAATTTCCTCAACAGAGAGCCAGTCCTCGATATGAGTGCCCTCGACCACACTCCACAGTCTGCTGCCCACCACCAGCTTAACACAATCCCAGTCCGACATGTGGTTGTAAAGGTCATCCGTCACCTTAGAGGCAACAAGGCTTCTGGAGCTGGAATAATCCCTTACTAATTAAGAAAATAAGGAGGAGAAGTACTTTTCAAACTTTTATTTGATCTCTTCTGCCACTTCTGTAAGGAGAAGACCTTGTCAGTGAATTCCTGCGATGTTGTAATTGTGACCAGCTTCAAAATAGGAGACCAAGCTATAGCAACTATAGTGGGTACCTCTGCTGTCCAGCAAGGATATGGTCGCTGCGAGAGTGCTTCTCAATTGCCTTCACTCCATGCCTGAATATATCCTACCAGAGGCTCAATGCGGATTCTATCCATGAAGTGGCAGAGTGGAAATAATACTTACAGGAAGACAGATCCAAGAAAACATGAAGGAAGCAGCAGCAACCTCTAATCACGGCCTTGTCTGACCAATGGAACGCTCCCAAACTATAAAACTAGACGGACTGTGGAGCATCCTCAACCTGCAGCAGCATGACATGCAAGCCATGATCCTCACCAACGCATCTGTCACAGACCCACACTGGTGCAAAGTGGAGTCAAGCAAGCCTGCATCATTGCGCCAAGGCTCTTTTCCACTGCAGCACACCACCCCAGCGCCATGAAGCTCCCCGCCAGAGTGGAGCTGCTTTACATGACGAGCAGGAAACGAAACAACCTACGCCACCTGCATTCCAGAACTGAGATCACCACAACCTCTGTCATCAAACTGCAGCGAACTGACGGCGCTTGTGTATGCGCACACTCAGAGACAGTGCTCGAAACTAACAATGGCACATGCACGGACACGGGTGAAATAATGCGCTTTAGGCTAAAAATGCAAAGGTCCTCTACATGGCTTCCCCCACTGCCCCCACTGCCAGATGCGCCACCTAGCCCTCCTCCTCTGAGCAACCTCGATGATGATGCTCCGCCTGAAACCATTGGACATAATAACGTAGGAGCATCCTCTCAGCTAGTGCAAATATCAACAGTGAGACCAAAGAGTATTGCCTCCAGTGTGCCAGCACACAGCTCGGCCGACTGTGAAAGAGTGCTTGATGACAAAGACCTCAATCTCGGTCTAATGGTCTTCATGGCTGCAGTGCTACCAGTCCTCCTGTCTGCCTCAGAGGCATGGGCAGCGTACAGCAGATACTTTAAACCCCTGGAGAAATATCACCCGGGGATTGGCAGTGTACAGCAGTCACGTTAAACCCCTGGAGAAATATCATCCACGGATTGGCAGTGTACAGCAGAGACCTTAAGCATCTGGAGGAATATAAACCGCAGATGGGCAGAGCACAAGTGACACCTTAAATCCCTGGAGAAATGTCACCCTTGGTGCCTCCACAAAATCCTGGCACATTCAATAGCAGGACACATGCACCAATATCAGTTTCCCTTCTCAGACCAACTTGCCCATTTTCGAATCAGAGGTTATGATTAACCTGCCGTCTTGGAAGGGCCACAACATCCTCATGCCTGACACAAGACCTCCAAAACATATTCTCTTCTCCAAGCTTCATCATCATAAGCGATCAGCTCAAGGGCAGAAGAAATGATCAATGGATGTCCTCAAATCCTCCCTGATAAAATGCAGCATCCCCGCTGATTTGTGTGAATTTCGTGTTCGAGGCTGCCCAAAATGGAGAAGAAGCTTTTGCGAAGGTGCCAAATGTTTGACACGGCTCCGATGGCCCAGGTAGAAGTCAAATGCCAACAGAGCAAAGACCAGATCAAAATCCGCGAAACCCTTTCACCCACCTCATCAAACACAATCTGCCCAACATGTGGCAGAGTCTGCAGTTCCAGCACTGTACCTGTTAGGAACCTCAGGGCCAACAGCACCGCACTGGAAGGAAGTAATTCTCAGCCACGATGGGCTGTCTAAGACTGGAGGCTAAACACTGTGAGGATCTCTGTGTGATGAATTGATGATGCACGAAGTTTTCAGTTTTTACTCATTGATATCCTTAGAATATTATCCAGTTTTGACGTTCACTTGTTCTCTGTTGTCAATTCCTCGAATACTTCACCCGATTTTCTGCTGTCCAATGGAGCTCAGTAGAATTCTCAAAAAATATTGTCTTCTCCTCGCAGCGTTCGAATCACGATGCGTTTTATTAACTAGGTTTAATAAATAATTTGCATCAGCCAGCTTCCAGAAAAGGCAATGTGATAACGACAAGATAGTCTGTTTTAAAGAAGAGTTAAATGAAGAATACATATTGGCTTCGTTACCATGTAATAACTCTTGTGCGCTTCTCCTAAATGTCACTTTGGCAATTTTACATGAGACGGCAGATGGCACCTCAGTTTGCCTTTGCATCTCGAAGCTGCAACCTGTAACAGCGAAGATTAGCTCAGCACTGGACTGAAGTGTCAGGCCGACATTCTCCTTGTGATTCTGCAGAGAGTTTTGAACTCACAACCTCCTGCCTGTAAAAGCAGGATAGTAATTGACTGTATTATAGTTCACAGAATAAGATATGGAAAGAAGATATTGTGCTCTGCGAGTAGAGGCAGCACCAGTTTCATATTTGGAGACGTGTTAAAGAGAATGAGAGATAAACACTCATAGTTGAAAGATATGGAATTTTGAATGGTAGGGGCAGAGGGCATAACCGGAATTTCGATTCAACATTCAAAATCAGGAAACATTGCCTTAGTATTAATGATTGGATTTGATAAGGCATCAGAGGCTAACTGAACTTGATGATAAAAATTGCAACATTCTCGTTCACACAGAGAGGAAATGATGGTCGCTGACCCCCACGTTTGTCCCAGCAATGAAGCAGACAACGTGACAACATTGAGAAGCTCAAAGGATCAAAAGGGAAACTCATCATGCAATTGTCCCTCAAGAAAATAAGCAACACCTGTTATGGTGTGAGAGTATTTGGTGCATATATCAATTCTGCACTGATTGGATGAGGTTATGTTTCATTATCACCATTATGTGAGTGAGTAAAACGAGAACCATGAGTTTTCCACAGCTCCCAGAGTTTCTAGAACAGGCTAATTATGTACCACAGTATTCTGCAAAATCCCACAGAGGGGAAGTAAGGATATCTGGCAATACCAAGCAAAAAACCACGTTAGAAGTTGAGACCCCATCTTCCTCCTGGGAAGGTTATGAACAATCTAACCACATAATTAACAATATGAAATGGCAGCTTTACCCGGAGAGATGGAATGAATGTTAATCCCTCATCCAGATTCACTGAAACAGTTTATCCAGTCATTAATTAGGTTATTGTCTGTGGGAAATTTAAGAGCACATTTTAACAGGGTTTCCATTTACCAAGACGCCCCACCCTGCCTCACTCACACCCTCCACCCAGTCCTGTACACATCATCCACCCAGCCGTGCCCACATCATCCACCCAACCCTGCCCACATCATCCACCCAGCCCTGTACACATCATCCACCCAGCCCTGCCCACATCATCCACCCAACCCCACTCATTCTATCCACAGAGCCATGCCCACATCATCGACCCAGCCCTGCCCACAACAGCCACCCAGCCCCATTCACACTATCCACACAGCCATACCCACACCCTCCACCCATGCCTGCCCAGATCATCCACCCGGCACTGCCCACACCATCCACCCAGCCATGTACACACCATACACCCAGCCCTGTACACATCATCCACCCAGCCCTGTACACACCAGACAACCAGCCCTGCCCTCATCATCCACCCAGCCCTGTACACACCATACACTAAATCCTGTACAAACCATGCACCCAGCCCTGTACAACCCATACACCCAGCCCTACACAGACCATAGACGCAGCCCTGTACACACCATACACCCAGCCCTGTACACTCCCTCCACCCAGCCCTGTACACACCATACACCCAGCCCTGTACACAGCATACACCCAGCCCTGTACACACCATACACACAGCCCTGTACACACCATACACCCAGCCCTACACACACCATACACCCAGCCCTGTACACACCATACACCCAGCCCTGTACACACCATACACCCAGCCCTGTACACACCATACACCCAGCCCTGTACACACCATACACCCAGCCCTGTACACACCATACACCCAGCCCTGTACACACCATACACCCAGCCCTGTACACACCATACACCCAGCCCTGTACACACCATAAACCCAGACCTGTACACACCATACACCCAGCCCTGTACACACCATACAGCCAACCCTGTACACACCATACACCCAGCCCTGTACACACCATACACCCAGCCCTGTACACACCATACACCCAGCCCTACACACACCATACACCCAGCCCTGTACACACCATACACCCAGCCCTGTACACACCATACACCCAGCCCTGTACACACCATACACCCAGCCCTTCACACACCATACACCCAGCCCTGTACACACCATACACCCAGCCCTGTACACACCATACACCCAGCCCTGTACACACCATACACCCAGCCCTGTACACACCATACACCCAGCCCTGTACACACCATACACCCAGCCCTGTACACAACATACACCCAGCCCTGTACACACCATACACCCAGCCCTGTACACACCATACACACAGCCCAGCAAACACCATACACCCAGCCTTGTACACACCATTCACACAGCCCAGTACACACCATACACCCAGCCCTGTACACACCATACACCCAGCCCTGTACACACCATACACCCAGCCCGACACACCATACACCCAGCCCTGTACACATCATACACCCAGCCCTGTACACACCATACACACAGCCCTGTACACACCATAAACCCTGCCCTGTACACACCATACACCCAGCCCTACACACACCATACACCCAGCCCTGTACACACCAAACACCCAGCCCTGTACACACCATACACCCAGCCCTGTACAGACCATACACCCAGGCCTGTACACACCATACAACAAGCCCTTTACACACCATACACCCAGCCCTGTACACACCATACACCCAGCCCTACACAGACCATACACACAGCCCTGTACACACCATACACCCAGCCCTACACACACCATACACCCAGCTCTACACACACCATACACCCAGCCCTGTACACACCATACACCCAGCCCTGTACACACCATACACCCAGCCCTGCACACACCATACACCCAGCCCTGTACACACCATACACCCAGCCCTGTACACACCATCCACCCAGCCCTGCACACACCATACACCCAGCCCTGTACACACCATACACCCAGACCTGTACACACCATACACCCAGCCCTACACACCATACACCCAGCCCTGTACACATCATACACCCAGCCCTGTACACACCATACACCCAGCCCTGTACACAGCATAAACCCAGCCCTGTACACACCATACACCCAGCCCTACAAACACCATACACCCAGCCCGGTACACACCAAACACCCGGCCCTCTACACACCATACACCCAGCCCTGTACACACCATACACCAAGCCCTGTACACACCATACACCCAGCCCTGTACACAGCATACACCCAGCCCTGTACACACCATACACCCAGCCCTACACACACCATACACACAGCCCTCTACACACCATACACCCAGCCCTACACACACCATACACCCAGCTCTACACACACCATAAACCCAGCAATGTACACACCATACACCCAGACCTGTACACACCATACACCCAGCCCTGTACACACCATACACCCAGCCCTGTACACAACATACACCCAGCCCTGTACACACCATACACCCAGCCCTGTACAAACCATACACCCAGCCCTCCACACCATACACCCAGCCCTGTACACATCATACATCCCGCCCTGTACACACCATACACCTTCGTGTACACACCATACACCCAGCCCTGTACACACCATACACCCAGCCCTGTACACACCATACACCCAGCCCTGTACACACCATCCACCCAGCCCTGTACAAACCATACACCCAGCCGTGTACACACCAAACACCCAGCCCTGTACACACCATACACCTAGCCCTGTACACACCATACACCCAGCCCTGTACACAACATAAACCCAGCCCTGCACACACCATACACCCATCCCTGTACACACCATACACCCAGCCCTGTACACACCATACACCCAGCCCTCTACACACCATAAACCCAGCCCTGCCCACATCATCCACCCAGCCCTGCCCACATCATCCACCCAGCCCTGTACACACCATACACCCAGCCCTGTACACACCATACACCGAGCCCTGTACACCCCATACACCCAGCCCTGTACACACCATACACCCAGCCCTACACACACCATACACACAGCCCTGTACACACCATACACCCAGCCCTGAACACACCATACACCCATCCGTGCACACACCATACACCCAGCCCTGTACACACCATACACCCAACCCTGTACACACCATACACCCAGCCCTGTACACACCATACACCCAGCCCTGTACACACCATACACCCAGCCCTGTACACACCATACACCCAGCACTACACACACCATACACCCAGCCCTGTACACACCATACACCCAGGCCTACACACACCATACACACAGCCCTGTACACACCATAGACCAAGCCCTACACAAACCATACACCCAGCCCTGTACACAACATACACCCAGCCCTGTACACCCCATACACCCAGTCCTGTACACAGCATACACAAAGCCCTGTACACACCATGCACACAGCCATGCACACACCATACACCCAGCCCTACACACACCATACACCCAGCCCTGTACACACCATACACCCAGCCCTGTACACCCCATACACCCAGCCCTGTACACACCTTACACCCAGAACTGTACACACCATACACCCAGCCCTACACACACCATATACCCAGATCTACACACACCATACACCCAGCCCTTTACACACCATACACCCAGCCCTGTACACCCCATACACCCAGCCCTGTACACACCTTACACCCAGAACTGTACACACCATACACCCAGCCCTACACACACCATATACCCAGATCTACACACACCATACACCCAGCCCTTTACACACCATACACCCAGCCCTGTACACACCATACACCCAGCCCTGTACAAACCATACACCCAGCCCTGTACACACGATACACCCAGCCCTGTACACACCATACACCCAGCCCTGTACACACCATACACCGAGCACTGTACACACCATACACCCAGCCCTGTAAACACCATACACCCAGTCAAACACACCATACACCCAGCCCTGTACACATCATACACCCAGCCCAGTACACACCATACACCCAGCCCTGTACACACCATACACCCAGCCCTGTACACACCATACACCCAGCCCTGTACACACCATACACCCAGCAGTACACACACCATACACCCAGCCCTGTACACACCATACAGCCAGCCCTGTACACACCATACACCCAGCCCTGTACACACCATCCACCCAGCCCTGTACACACCATACACCCAGCCCTGTACACACCAAACAGCCAGCCCTGTACACACCATACACCAAGCCCTGTACACACCACACACCCAGCCCTGTACACACCATACACCCAGCCCGGTACACACCATACACCCAGCCCTGTACACACCATACACCCAGCCCTGTACACACCATACACCCAGCCCTGTACAAACCATACACCCTGCCCTGTACACAACATACACCCAGCCCTGTACACACCATACACCAAGCCCTGTACACACCATACACCCAGCCCTGTACACACCATACACCCAGCACTGCCGACACCATACACCCAGCCCTACGCACACCATACACTCAGCCCTGTACACACCATACACCCAGCCCTTTACACAACATACACCCAGCCCTGTACACACCATACACCCACCCCTGTACACACCATACACCCAGCCCTAAACAAACCATACACACTGCCCTGTACACACCATACACCCAGCCCAACGCACACCATACACCCAGCTCCACACACACCATACACCCAGCCCTGTACACACCATACACCCAGCCCTGTACGCACCATACACCCTGCCCTGTACACACCATACACACAGCCCTGTTCACAACATACACCCAGCCCACCACACCACACACCCAGCCCTGTACACAACATACACTCCGACCTTTACACACCATACACCTTCGTGTACACACCATACACCCAGCCCTGAACACACCATACACCCAGCAGTGCACACACCATACACCCAGCCCTGTACACACCATACACCCAACACTGTACACACCATGCACCCAGCCCTGTACACACCATACACCCAGCCCTGTACACACCATACACCCAGCCCTGTACACACCATACACCCAGCACTACACACACCATACACCCAGCCCTGTACACACCATACACCCAGCCCTACACACACCATACACACAGCCCTGTACACACCATAGACCAAGCCCTACACAAACCATACGCCCAGCCCGGTACACACCATACACCCAGCACTGTACACCCCATAAACCCATTCCTGTACACAGCATACACAAAGCCCTGTACACACCATGCACACAGCGCAGCACACACCATACACCCAGCCCTACACACACCATACACCCAGCCCTGTACACACCATACACCCAGCCCTGTGCACCCCATACACCCAGCCCTGTACACACCATACACCCAGAACTGTACACACCATACCCCCAGCATACACACACCATACACCCAGATCTACACACACCATACAC
Source organism: Carcharodon carcharias (assembly GCF_017639515.1). Classification (NCBI taxonomy): domain Eukaryota; kingdom Metazoa; phylum Chordata; class Chondrichthyes; order Lamniformes; family Lamnidae; genus Carcharodon; species Carcharodon carcharias. The sequence continues at coordinate 717,975 of NW_024470559.1, forward strand.
CCAGCCCTTTACACACCATACACCCAGCCCTGTACACACCATACACCCAGCCCTGTACAAACCATACACCCAGCACTGTACACACGATACACCCAGCCCTGTACACACCATACACCCAGCCCTGTACACACCATACACCGAGCACTGTACACACCATACACCCAGCCCTGTACACACCATACACCCAGCCAAACACACCATACACCCAGCCCTGTACACATCATACACCCAGCCCAGTACACACCATACACCCAGCCCTGTACACACCATACACCCAGCCCTGTACACACCATACACCCAGCCCTGTACACACCATACACCCAGCCCTGTACACACCATACACCCAGCACTACACACACCATACACCCAGCCCTGTACACACCATACAGCCAGCCCTGTACACACCATACACCCAGCCCTGTACACACCATCCACCCAGCCCTGTACACACCATACACCCAGCCCTGTACACACCAAACACCCAGCCCTGTACACACCATACACCCAGACCTGTACACACCATACACCCAGCCCTGTATACACCATACACCCAGCCCGGTACACACCATACACCCAGCCCTGTACACACCATACACCCAGCCCTGTACACACCATACACCCAGCCCTGTACACACCATACACCCTGCCCTGTACACAACATACACCCAGCCCTGTACACACCATACACCAAGCCCTGTACACACCATACACCCAGCCCTGTACACACCATACACCCAGCACTGCCGACACCATACACCCAGCCCTACGCACACCATACACTCAGCCCTGTACACACCATACACCCAGCCCTTTACACAACATACACCCAGCCCTGTACACACCATACACCCAGCCCTGTACACACCATACACCCAGACCAGTCCACACCATACACCAAGCCTGTACACACAATACACCAGCCATACACACCATACACCCAGCCCTGTACACACCATACACCCAGCCCTGTACACACCATACACCCAGCCCTGTACACACCATACACCCAGCCCTGTACACACCATGCACCCAGCCCTGTACTCACCAAACACCCAGCCCTGTACACACCATACACCCAGCCCTGTACACACCATACACCCAGCCCTGTACACACCATACACCCAGCCCGGTACACACCATACACCCAGCCCTGTACACATCATACACCCAGCCCTGTACACAACATTCACCCAGCCCTGTACACACCATACACCAAGCCCTGTACACACCATACACCCAGCCCTGTACACACCATACACCCAGCCCTGTACACACCATACACCCAGCCCTGTACACACCATACACCCAGCCCTGTACACACCATACACACAGCCCTGTACACACCATACACCCAGCCCTACACACACCATACACACAGCCCTGTACACACCATAGACCAAGCCCTACACAAACCATACACCCAGCCCTGTACACACCATACACCCAGCACTGTACACCCCATAAACCCATTCCTGTACACAGCATACACAAAGCCCTGTACACACCATGCACACAGCGCAGCACACACCATACAACCAGCCCTACACACACCATACACCCAGCCCTGTACACACCATACACCCAGCCCTGTGCACCCCATACACCCAGCCCTGTACACACCATACACCCAGAACTGTACACACCATACAACCAGCCCTACACACACCATACACCCAGATATACACACACCATACACCCAGCCCTTTACACACCATACACCCAACCCTGTACACACCATGCATCCAGCCGTGTACACACCAAACACCCAGCCCTGTACACACCATACACCTAGCCCTGTACATACCATACACCCAGCCCTGTACACAACATAAACCCAGCCCTGTACACACCATACACCCATCCCTGTACACACCATACACCCAGCCCTGTACACACCATACACCCAGCCCTGTACACACCATACACCCAGCCCTGTACACACCATACACCCAGCCCTGTACACACCATACACCCAGCCCTGTACACACCATACACCCAGCCCTGTACACACCATACACCCAGCCCTGTACACACCATACACCCAGCCCTGTACACACCATACACCCAGCCCTGTACACACCATACACCCAGCCCTGTACACACCATACACCCAGCCCTGTACACACCATACACCCAGCCCTGTACACACCATACACCCAGCCCTGTACACACCATACACCCAGCCCTGTACACACCATACACCCAGCCCTGTACACACCATACACCCAGCCCTGTACACACCATACACCCAGCCCTGTACACACCATACACCCAGCCCTGTACACACCATACACCCAGCCCTGTACACACCATACACCCAGCCCTGTACACACCATACACCCAGCCCTGTACACACCATACACCCAGCCCTGTACACACCATACACCCAGCCCTGTACACCCCATACACCCAGCCCTGTACACACCATCCACCCAGCCCTGTACACACCATACACCCAGCCCTACACACACCATACACCCAACTCTACACCCACCATACACCCAGCCCTGTACACAACATACACCCAGCCCTGTACACACCATACACCCAGCCCAGTACACACCATACACCCAGCCCTGTACACACCATACACACAGCCCAGCAAACACCATACACCCAGCCTTGTACACACCATTCACACAGCCCAGTACACACCATACACCCAGCCCTGTACACACCATACACCCAGCCCTGTACACACCATACACCCAGCCCGACACACCATACACCCAGCCCTGTACACATCATACACCCAGCCCTGTACACACCATACACACAGCCCTGTACACACCATAAACCCTGCCCTGTACACACCATACACCCAGCCCTACACACACCATACACCCAGCCCTGTACACACCAAACACCCAGCCCTGTACACACCATACACCCAGCCCTGTACACACCATACACCCAGCCCTGTACACACCATACACCCAGCCCTGTACACACCATACACCCAGCCCTGTACACACCATACACCCAGCCCTACACAGACCATACACCCAGCCCTGTACACACCATACACCCAGCCCTACACACACCATACACCCAGCCCTGTACACACACCATACACCCAGCCCTGTACACACCATACACCCAGCCCTGTACACACCATACACCCAGCCCTGTACACACCATACACCCAGCCCTGTACACACCATACACCCAGCCCTGTACACACCATCCACCCAGCCCTGCACACACCATACACCCAGCCCTGTACACACCATACACCCAGCCCTGTACACACCATACACCCAGCCCTGTACACACCATACACCCAGCCCTGTACACATCATACACCCAGCCCTGTACACACCATACACCCAGCCCTGTACACAGCATAAACCCAGCCCTGTACACACCATACACCCAGCCCTACAAACACCATACACCCAGCCCGGTACACACCAAACACCCGGCCCTCTACACACCATACACCCAGCCCTGTACACACCATACACCAAGCCCTGTACACACCATACACCCAGCCCTGTACACAGCATACACCCAGCCCTGTACACACCATACACCCAGCCCTACACACACCATACACACAGCCCTCTACACACCATACACCCAGCCCTACACACACCATACACCCAGCTCTACACACACCATAAACCCAGCCCTGTACACACCATACACCCAGACCTGTACACACCATACACCCAGCCCTGTACACACCATACACCCAGCCCTGTACACAACATACACCCAGCCCTGTACACACCATACACCCAGCCCTGTACAAACCATACACCCAGCCCTCCACACCATACACCCAGCCCTGTACACATCATACACCCCGCCCTGTACACACCATACACCTTCGTGTACACACCATACACCCAGCCCTGTACACACCATACACCCAGCCCTGTACACACCATCCACCCAGCCCTGTACAAACCATACACCCAGCCGTGTACACACCAAACACCCAGCCCTGTACACACCATACACCTAGCCCTGTACACACCATACACCCAGCCCTGTACACAACATAAACCCAGCCCTGTACACACCATACACCCATCCCTGTACACACCATACACCCAGCCCTGTACACACCATACACCCAGCCCTGTACACACCATAAACCCAGCCCTGCCCACATCATCCACCCAGCCCTGCCCACATCATCCACCCAGCCCTGTACACACCATACACCCAGCCCTGTACACACCATACACCGAGCCCTGTACACCCCATACACCCAGCCCTGTACACACCATACACCCAGCCCTACACACACCATACACACAGCCCTGTACACACCATACACCCAGCCCTGAACACACCATACACCCATCCGTGCACACACCATACACCCAGCCCTGTACACACCATACACCCAACCCTGTACACACCATACACCCAGCCCTGTACACACCATACACCCAGCCCTGTACACACCATACACCCAGCCCTGTACACACCATACACCCAGCACTACACACACCATACACCCAGCCCTGTACACACCATACACCCAGGCCTACACACACCATACACACAGCCCTGTACACACCATAGACCAAGCCCTACACAAACCACACACCCAGCCCTGTACACACCATACACCCAGCTCTGTACACCCCATAAACCCATTCCTGTACACAGCATACACAAAGCCCTGTACACACCATGCACACAGCCCAGCACACACCATACACCCAGCCCTACACACACCATACACCCAGCCCTTTACACACCATACACCCAGCCCTGTACACACCATACACCCAGCCCTGTACAAACCATACACCCAGCCCTGTACACACGATACACCCAGCCCTGTACACACCATACACCCAGCCCTGTACACACCATACACCGAGCACTGTACACACCATACACCCAGCCCTGTAAACACCATACACCCAGCCAAACACACCATACACCCAGCCCTGTACACATCATACACCCAGCCCAGTACACACCATACACCCAGCCCTGTACACACCATACACCCAGCCCTGTACACACCATACACCCAGCCCTGTACACACCATACACCCAGCACTACACACACCATACACCCAGCCCTGTACACACCATACAGCCAGCCCTGTACACACCATACACCCAGCCCTGTACACACCATCCACCCAGCCCTGTACACACCATACACCCAGCCCTGTACACACCAAACACCCAGCCCTGTACACACCATACACCAAGCACTGTACACACCACACACCCAGCCCTGTACACACCATACACCCAGCCCGGTACACACCATACACCCAGCCCTGTACTCACCATACACCCAGCCCTGTACACACCATACACCCAGCCCTGTACAAACCATACACCCTGCCCTGTACACAACATACACCCAGCCCTGTACACACCATACACCAAGCCCTGTACACACCATACACCCAGCCCTGTACACACCACACACCCAGCACTGCCGACACCATACACCCAGCCCTACGCACACCATACACTCAGCCCTGTACACACCATACACCCAGCCCTTTACACAACATACACCCAGCCCTGTACACACCATACACCCACCCCTGTACACACCATACACCCAGCCCTAAACAAACCATACACACTGCCCTGTACATACCATACACCCAGCCCAACGCACACCATACACCCAGCTCCACACACACCATACACCCAGCCCTGTACACACCATACACCCAGCCCTGTACGCACCATACACCCTGCCTGTACACACCATACACACAGCCCTGTTCACAACATACACCCAGCCCACCACACCACACACCCAGCCCTGTACACAACATACACTCCGACCTTTACACACCATACACCTTCGTGTACACACCATACACCCAGCCCTGAACACACCATACACCCAGCCGTGCACACACCATACACCCAGCCCTGTACACACCATACACCCAGCCCTGCACACACCATACACCCAGCCCTGTACACACCATACACCCAGCCCTGTACACACCATAGAGCCAGCCCTGTACACACCATCCACCCAGCCCTGTACACACCATACACCCAGCCTGTACACACCATACACCCAGCCCTGTACACACCATACACCCAGCCCTGTACACACCATACACCAGCCCTGTACACACCATACACCCAGCCCTGTACACACCATACACCCAGCCCTGTACACACCATACACCCAGCCCTGTACACACCATACACCCAGCCCTGTACACACCATACACCCAGCCCTCTACACACCATACACCCAGCCCTGTACACACCATACACCCAGCCCTGTACACACCATACACCCAGCCCTGTACACACCATACACCCAGCCCTGTACACACCATACACCCAGCCCTGTACACACCATACACCCAGCCCTTACACACCATACACCCAGCCTGTACACACCATACACCCAGCCCTGTACACACCATACACCCAGCCCTGTACACACCATACACCCAGCCCTGTACACACCATACACCCAGCCCTGTACACACCATACACCCAGCCCTGTACACACCATACACCCAGCCCTGTACACACCATACACCCAGCCCTGTACACACCATACACCCAGCCCTGTACACACCATACACCCAGCCCTGTACACACCATACACCCAGCCCTGTACACACCATACACCCAGCCCTGTACACACCATACACCCAGCCCTGTACACACCATACACCCAGCCCTGTACACACCATACACCCAGCCCTGTACACACCATACACCCAGCCCTGTACACACCATACACCCAGCCCTGTACACACCATACACCCAGCCCTGTACACACCATACACCCAGCCCTGTACACACCATACACCCAGCCCTGTACACACCATACACCCAGCCCTGTACACACCATACACCCAGCCCTGTACACACCATACACCCAGCCCTGTACACACCATACACCCAGCCCTGTACACACCATACACCCAGCCCTGTACACACCATACACCCAGCCCTGTACACACCATACACCCAGCCCTGTACACACCATACACCCAGCCCTGTACACACCATACACCCAGCCCTGTACACACCATACACCCAGCCCTGTACACACCATACACCCAGCCCTGTACACACCATACACCCAGCCCTGTACACACCATACACCCAGCCCTGTACACACCATACACCCAGCCCTGTACACACCATACACCCAGCCCTGTACACACCATACACCCAGCCCTGTACACACCATACACCCAGCCCTGTACACACCATACACCCAGCCCTGTACACACCATACACCCAGCCCTGTACACACCATACACCCAGCCCTGTACACACCATACACCCAGCCCTTACACACCATACACCCAGCCCTGTACACACCATACACCCAGCCCTTACACACCATACACCCAGCCCTGTACACACCATACACCCAGCCCTGTACACACCATACACCCAGCCCTGTACACACCATACACCCAGCCCTGTACACACCATACACCCAGCCCTGTACACACCATACACCCAGCCCTGTACACACCATACACCCAGCCCTGTACACACCATACACCCAGCCCTGTACACACCATACACCAGCCCTGTACACACCATACACCCAGCCCTGTACACACCATACACCCAGCCCTGTACACACCATACACCCAGCCCTGTACACACCATACACCCAGCCCTGTACACACCATACACCCAGCCCTGTACACACCATACACCCAGCCCTGTACACACCATACACCCAGCCCTGTACACACCATACACCCAGCCCTGTACCACACAATACACCCAGCCCTGTACACACCATAGACCCAGGCCTGTACACACCATACACCCAGCCCTGTACACACCATACACCCAGCGCTGCCCACACCATACACCCAGCACTGCCCACACCATACACTCAGCCCTGTACGCACCATACACCCAGCCCTGTACACACCATACACCCAGCCCTGTACACACCATACAACCAGCCCTGTACACACCATACACCCAGCCCTGTACACACCATACACCCAGCCCTGTACACACCATACACCCAGCCCTGTACACACCATACACCCAGCCCTGTACACACCATACACCCAGCCCTGTACACACCATACACCCAGCCCTGTACACACCATACACCCAGCCCTGTACACACCATACACCCAGCCCTGTACACACCATACACCCAGCCCTGTACACACCATACACCCAGCCCTGTACACACCATACACCCAGCCCTGTACACACCATACACCCAGCCCTGTACACACCATACACCCAGCCCTGTACACACCATACACCCAGCCCTGTACACACCATACACCCAGCCCTGTACACACCATACACCCAGCCCTGTACACACCATACACCCAGCCCTGTACACACCATACACCCAGCCCTGTACACACCATACACCCAGCCCTGTACACACCATACACCCAGCCCTGTACACACCATCCACCCAGCCTACACACACATACACCCAGCCCTGTACACACCATACACCCAGCCCTGTACACACCATACACCCAGCCCAGTACACACCATACACCCAGCCCTGTACACACCATACACCCAGCCCTGTACACACCATACACCCAGCCCTGTACACACCATACACCCAGCCCTGTACACACCATACACCCAGCCCTGTACGCACCATACACCCAGCCCTGTACACACCATACACCCAGCCCTGTACACACCATACACCCAGCCCTGTACACCCCATACACCCAGCCCTGTACACCCCATACACCCAGCCCTGTGCACCCCATACACCCAGCCCTGTACACACCATACACCCAGCTCTACACACACCATACACCCAGCCCTGTACACCCCATACACCCAGCCCTGTACACCCCATACACCCAGCCCTGTACACACCATACACCCAGCCCTGTACACCCCATACACCCAGCCCTGTACACACCATACACCCAGCCCTGTACACACCATACACCCAGCCCTGTACACACCATACACCCAGCCCTGTACACACCATACACCCAGCCCTGTACACACCATACACCCAGCCCTGTACACACCATACACCCAGCCCTGTACACACCATACACCCAGCCCTGTACACACCATACACCCAGCCCTGTACACACCATACACCCAGCCCTGTACACACCATACACCCAGCCCTGTACACACCATACACCCAGCCCTGTACACACCATACACCCAGCCCTGTACACACCATACACCCAGCCCTGTACACACCATACACCCAGCCCTGTACACACCATACACCCAGCCCTGTACACACCATACACCCAGCCCTGTACACACCATACACCCAGCCCTGTACACACCATACACCCAGCCCTGTACACACCATACACCCAGCCCTGTACACACCATACACCCAGCCCTGTACACACCATACACCCAGCCCTGTACACACCATACACCCAGCCCTGTACACACCATACACCCAGCCCTGTACACACCATACACCCAGCCCTGTACACACCATACACCCAGCCCTGTACACACCATACACCCAGCCCTGTACACACCATACACCCAGCCCTGTACACACCATACACCCAGCCCTGTACACACCATACACCCAGCCCTGTACACACCATACACCCAGCCCTGTACACACCATACACCCAGCCCTGTACACACCATACACCCAGCCCTGTACACACCATACACCCAGCCCTGTACACACCATACACCCAGCCCTGTACACACCATACACCCAGCCCTGTACACACCATACACCCAGCCCTGTACACACCATACACCCAGCCCTGTACACACCATACACCCAGCCCTGTACACACCATACACCCAGCCCTGTACACACCATACACCCAGCCCTGTACACACCATACACCCAGCCCTGTACACACCATACACCCAGCCCTGTACACACCATACACCCAGCCCTGTACACACCATACACCCAGCCCTGTACACACCATACACCCAGCCCTGTACACACCATACACCCAGCCCTGTACACACCATACACCCAGCCCTGTACACACCATACACCCAGCCCTGTACACACCATACACCCAGCCCTGTACACACCATACACCCAGCCCTGTACACACCATACACCCAGCCCTGTACACACCATACACCCAGCCCTGTACACACCATACACCCAGCCCTGTACACACCATACACCCAGCCCTGTACACACCATACACCCAGCCCTGTACACACCATACACCCAGCCCTGTACACACCATACACCCAGCCCTGTACACACCATACACCCAGCCCTGTACACACCATACACCCAGCCCTGTACACACCATACACCCAGCCCTGTACACACCATACACCCAGCCCTGTACACACCATACACCCAGCCCTGTACACACCATACACCCAGCCCTGTACACACCATACACCCAGCCCTGTACACACCATACACCCAGCCCTGTACACACCATACACCCAGCCCTGTACACACCATACACCCAGCCCTGTACACACCATACACCCAGCCCTGTACACACCATACACCCAGCCCTGTACACACCATACACCCAGCCCTGTACACACCATACACCCAGCCCTGTACACACCATACACCCAGCCCTGTACACACCATACACCCAGCCCTGTACACACCATACACCCAGCCCTGTACACACCATACACCCAGCCCTGTACACACCATACACCCAGCCCTGTACACACCATACACCCAGCCCTGTACACACCATACACCCAGCCCTGTACACACCATACACCCAGCCCTGTACACACCATACACCCAGCCCTGTACACACCATACACCCAGCCCTGTACACACCATACACCCAGCCCTGTACACACCATACACCCAGCCCTGTACACACCATACACCCAGCCCTGTACACACCATACACCCAGCCCTGTACACACCATACACCCAGCCCTGTACACACCATACACCCAGCCCTGTACACACCATACACCCAGCCCTGTACACACCATACACCCAGCCCTGTACACACCATACACCCAGCCCTGTACACACCATACACCCAGCCCTGTACACACCATACACCCAGCCCTGTACACACCATACACCCAGCCCTGTACACACCATACACCCAGCCCTGTACACACCATACACCCAGCCCTGTACACACCATACACCCAGCCCTGTACACACCATACACCCAGCCCTGTACACACCATACACCCAGCCCTGTACACACCATACACCCAGCCCTGTACACACCATACACCCAGCCCTGTACACACCATACACCCAGCCCTGTACACACCATACACCCAGCCCTGTACACACCATACACCCAGCCCTGTACACACCATACACCCAGCCCTGTACACACCATACACCCAGCCCTGTACACACCATACACCCAGCCCTGTACACACCATACACCCAGCCCTGTACACACCATACACCCAGCCCTGTACACACCATACACCCAGCCCTGTACACACCATACACCCAGCCCTGTACACACCATACACCCAGCCCTGTACACACCATACACCCAGCCCTGTACACACCATACACCCAGCCCTGTACACACCATACACCCAGCCCTGTACACACCATACACCCAGCCCTGTACACACCATACACCCAGCCCTGTACACACCATACACCCAGCCCTGTACACACCATACACCCAGCCCTGTACACACCATACACCCAGCCCTGTACACACCATACACCCAGCCCTGTACACACCATACACCCAGCCCTACACACCATACACCCAGCCCTGTACACACCATACACCCAGCCCTGTACACACCATACACCCAGCCCTGTACACACCATAAACCCAGCCCTGTACACACCATACACCCAGCCCTGTACACACCATACACCCAGCCCTGTACACACCATACACCCAGCCCTGTACACACCATACACCCAGCCCTGTACACACCATACACCCAGCCCTGTACACACCATACACCCAGCCCTGTACACACCATACACCCAGCCCTGTACACACCATACACCCAGCCCTGTACACACCATACACCCAGCCCTGTACACACCATACACCCAGCCCTGTACACACCATACACCCAGCCCTGTACACACCATACACCCAGCCCTGTACACACCATACACCCAGCCCTGTACACACCATACACCCAGCCCTGTACACACCATACACCCAGCCCTGTACACACCATACACCCAGCCCTGTACACACCATACACCCAGCCCTGTACACACCATACACCCAGCCCTGTACACACCATACACCCAGCCCTGTACACACCATACACCCAGCCCTGTACACACCATACACCCAGCCCTGTACACACCATACACCCAGCCCTGTACACACATACACCCAGCCCTGTACACACCATACACCCAGCCCTGTACACACCATACACCCAGCCCTGTACACACCATACACCCAGCCCTGTACACACCATACACCCAGCCCGTACACACCATACACCCAGCCCTGTACACACCATACACCCAGCCCTGTACACACCATACACCCAGCCCTGTACACACCATACACCCAGCCCTGTACACACCATACACCCAGCCCTGTACACACCATACACCCAGCCCTGTACACACCATACACCCAGCCCTGTACACACCATACACCCAGCCCTGTACACACCATACACCCAGCCCTGTACACACCATACACCCAGCCCTGTACACACCATACACCCAGCCCTGTACACACCATACACCCAGCCCTACACACCATACACCCAGCCCTGTACACACCATACACCCAGCCCTGTACACACCATACACCCAGCCCTGTACACACCATACACCCAGCCCTGTACACACCATACACCCAGCCCTGTACACACCAAACACCCAGCCCTGTACACACCATACACCCAGCCCTGTACACACCATACACCCAGCCCTGTACACACCATACACCCAGCCCTGTACACACCATACACCCAGCCCTGTACACACCATACACCCAGCCCTGTACACACCATACACCCAGCCCTGTACACACCATACACCCAGCCCTGTACACACCATACACCCAGCCCTGTACACACCATACACCCAGCCCTGTACACACCATACACCCAGCCCTGTACACACCATACACCCAGCCCTGTACACACCATACACCCAGCCCTGTACACACCATACACCCAGCCCTGTACACACCATACACCCAGCCCTGTACACACCATACACCCAGCCCTGTACACACCATACACCCAGCCCTGTACACACCATACACCCAGCCCTGTACACACCATACACCCAGCCCTGTACACACCATACACCCAGCCCTGTACACACCATACACCCAGCCCTGTACACACCATACACCCAGCCCTGTACACACCATACACCCAGCCCTGTACACACCATACACCCAGCCCTGTACACACCATACACCCAGCCCTGTACACACCATACACCCAGCCCTGTACACAGCATACACCCAGCCCTGTACACACCATACACCCAGCCCTGTACACACCATACACCCAGCCCTAACACACCATACACCCAGCCCTGTACACACCATACACCCAGCCCTGTACACACCATACACCCAGCCCTGTACACACCATCCACCCAGCCCTGTACACACCATACACCCAGCCCTGTACACACCATACACCCAGCCCTGTACACACCATACACCCAGCCCTGTACACACCATACACCCAGCCCTGTACACACCATACACCCAGCCCTGTACACACCATACACCCAGCCCTGTACACACCATACACCCAGCCCTGTACACACCATACACCCAGCCCTGTACACACCATACACCCAGCCCTGTACACACCATACACCCAGCCCTGTACACACCATACACCCAGCCCTGTACACACCATACACCCAGCCCTGTACACACCATACACCCAGCCCTGTACACACCATACACCCAGCCCTGTACACACCATACACCCAGCCCTGTACACACCATACACCCAGCCCTGTACACACCATACACCCAGCCCTGTACACACCATACACCCAGCCCTGTACACACCATACACCCAGCCCTGTACACACCATACACCCAGCCCTGTACACACCATACACCCAGCCCTGTACACACCATACACCCAGCCCTGTACACACCATACACCCAGCCCTGTACACACCATACACCCAGCCCTGTACACACCATACACCCAGCCCTGTACACACCATACACCCAGCCCTGTACACACCATACACCCAGCCCTGTACACACCATACACCCAGCCCTGTACACACCATACACCCAGCCCTGTACACACCATACACCCAGCCCTGTACACACCATACACCCAGCCCTGTACACACCATACACCCAGCCCTGTACACACCATACACCCAGCCCTGTACACACCATACACCCAGCCCTGTACACACCATACACCCAGCCCTGTACACACCATACACCCAGCCCTGTACACACCATACACCCAGCCCTGTACACACCATACACCCAGCCCTGTACACACCATACACCCAGCCCTGTACACCCCATACACCCAGCCCGGTACACACCATACACCCAAACCTGTACACACCATACACCCAGCCCTGTACACACCATACACCCAGCCCTGTACACACCATACACCCAGCCCTGTACAAAACCATACACCCAGCCCTGTACACACCATACACCCAGCCCTGTACACACCATACACCCAGCCCTGTACACACCATACACCCAGCCCTGTACACACCATACACCCAGCCCTGTACACACCATACACCCAGCCCTGTACACACCATACACCCAGCCCTGTACACACCATACACCCAGCCCTGTACACACCATACACCCAGCCCTACACACCATACACCCAGCCCTGTACACACCATACACCCAGCCCTGTACACACCATACACCCAGCCCTGTACACACCATACACCCAGCCCTGTACACACCATACACCCAGCCCTGTACACACCATACACCCAGCCCTGTACACACCATACACCCAGCCCTGTACACACCATACACCCAGCCCTGTACACACCATACACCCAGCCCTGTACACACCATACACCCAGCCCTGTACACACCATACACCCAGCCCTGTACACACCATACACCCAGCCCTGTACACACCATACACCCAGCCCTAAACAAACCATACACACAGCCCTGTACACACCATACACCCAGCCCATCACACACCATACACCCAGCCCTGTGCACACCATACACCCAGCCCTGTACACACCAAACACCCTGCCCTGTACACACCATACACCCAGCCCTGTACACACCATACACCCAGCCCTGTACACACCATACACCCAGCCCTGTACACACCATACACCCAGCCCTGTACACACCATACACCCAGCCCTGTACACACCATACACCCAGCCCTGTACACACCATACACCCAGCCCTGTACACACCATACACCCAGCCCTCTACACACCATACACCCAGCCCTGTACACACCTGACAGCCAGCCCTGCCCACAACTTCAACCCAGCCCTGTACACATTATACACCCAGAAATGTACACATCATCCACCCAGCCCTGTACACACCATACACCCAGCCCTGTACACACCATACACCAGCCCTGTACACACCATACACCCAGCCCTGTACACCCCATACACCCAGCCCTGTACACACCATACACCCAGCCCTGCCCACATCATCCACCCAGCCCTGTACACACCATCCACCCAGCCCTGCACACACCATACACCCAGCCCTGTACACACCATACACCCAGCCCTGTACACACCATACACCCAGCCCTGTACACACCATACACCCAGCCCTGTACACACCATACACCCAGCCCTGTACACACCATACACCCAGCCCTGTACACACCATACACCCAGCCCTGTACACCCCATACACCCAGCCCTGTACACACCATACACCCAGCCCTGTACACACCATACACCCAGCCCTGTACACACCATACACCCCAGCCCTGTACACACCATACACCCAGACCTTTACACACCATAAACCCTGCCCTGTACATACCATACACACAGCCCTGCCCACACCATACACCCAGCCCTGTACACACCATACACCCAGCCCTGTACACACCATACACCCAGCCCTGTACACACCATACACCCAGCCCTGTACACACCATACACCCAGCCCTGTACACACCATACACCCAGCCCTGTACACACCATACACCCAGCCCTGTACACACCATACACCCAGCCCTGTACACACCATACACCCAGCCCTGTACACACCATACACCCAGCCCTGTACACACCATACACCCAGCCCTGTACACACCATACACCCAGCCCTGTACACACCATACACCCAGCCCTGTACACACCATACACCCAGCCCTGTACACACCATACACCCAGCCCTGTACACACCATACACCCAGCCCTGTACACACCATACACCCAGCCCTGTACACACCATACACCCAGCCCTGTACACACCATACACCCAGCCCTGTACACACCATACACCCAGCCCTGTACACACCATACACCCAGCCCTGTACACACCATACACCCAGCCCTGTACACACCATACACCCAGCCCTGTACACACCATACACCCAGCCCTGTACACACCATACACCCAGCCCTGTACACACCATACAACCAGCCCTGTACACACCATACACCCGGCCCTGTACACACATACACCCAGCCCTGTACACACCATACACCCAGCCCTGTACACACCATACACCCAGCCCTGTACACACCATACACCCAGCCCTGTACACACCATACACCCAGCCCTGTACACACCATACACCCAGCCCTGTACACACCATACACCCAGCCCTGTACACACCATACACCCAGCCCTGTACACACCATACACCCAGCCCTGTACACACCATACACCCAGCCCTGTACACACCATACACCCAGCCCTGTACACACCATACACCCAGCCCTGTACACACCATACACCCAGCCCTGTACACACATACACCCAGCCCTGTACACACCATACACCCAGCCCTGTACACACCATACACCCAGCCCTGTACACACCATACACCCAGCCCTGTACACACCATACACCCAGCCCTGTACACACCATACACCCAGCCCTGTACACACCATACACCCAGCCCTGTACACACCATACACCCAGCCCTGTACACACCATACACCCAGCCCTGTACACACCATACACCCAGCCCTGTACACACCATACACCCAGCCCTGTACACACCATACACCCAGCCCTGTACACACCATACACCCAGCCCTGTACACACCATACACCCAGCCCTGTACACACCATACACCCAGCCCTGTACACACCATACACCCAGCCCTGTACACACCATACACCCAGCCCTGTACACACCATACACCAAGCTCTGTACACACCATAAACACAGCTCTGTACACACCATACACCCAGCCCTGTACACACCATACACCCAGGCCTAAAGACACCATACACCCAGCCCTGTACACACCATACACCCAGCCTTTACACACCATACACCCAGCCCTGTACACACCATACACCCAGCCCTGTACACACCATACACCCAGCCCTGTACACACCATCCACCCAGCCCTGTACACACCATACACCCAGCCCTGTACACATCATCCACCCAGCCCTGTACACACCATACACCCAGCCCTGTACACACCATACACCCAGCCCTGTACACACCATACACCCAGCCCTGTACACACCATACACCCAGCCCTGTACACACCATACACCCAGCCCTGTACACACCATACACCCAGCCCTGTACACACCATACACCCAGCCCTGTACACACCATACACCCAGCCCTGCCCACACCATACACCCAGCCCTGTACACACCATACACCCAGCCCTGTACACACCATACACCCAGCCCTGTACACACCATACACCCAGCCCTGCCGACACCATACACCCAGCCCTACACACCATACACCCAGCCCTGAACATCCCATACACCCAGCCCTGTACACACCATACACCCAGCCCTGTACACACCATAAACAGAGCCGTACACACACCATACACACAGCCCTGTACACACCATACACCCAGCCCTGTACACACCATACACCCAGCCCTGTACACACCATACACCCAGCCCTGTACACACCATACACCCAGCCCTGTACACACCATACACCCAGCCCTGTACACACCATACACCCAGCCCTGTACACACCATACACCCAGCCCTGTACACACCATACACCCAGCCCTGTACACACCATACACCCAGCCCTGTACACACCATACACCCAGCCCTGTACACACCATACACCCAGCCCTGTACACACCATACACCCAGCCCTGTACACACCATACACCCAGCCCTGTACACACCATACACCCAGCCCTGTACACACCATACACCCAGCCCTGTACACACCATACACCCAGCCCTGTACACACCATACACCCAGCCCTGTACACACCATACACCCAGCCCTGTACACACCATACACCCAGCCCTGTACACACCATACACCCAGCCCTGTACACACCATACACCCAGCCCTGTACACACCATACACCAGCCCTGCCCACACCATCCACCCAGCCCTGTACACACCATACACCCAGCCCTGTACACACCATACACCCAGCCCTGTACACACCATACACCAAGCCCTGTACACACCATACACCCAACCCTGTACACCCCATACACCCAGCCTTGTACACACCATACACCCAGCCTGTACACACCAGACACCCAGCCCTGTACACACCATACACCCAGCCCTGTACACACCATACACCCAGCCCTGTAAACACCATACACCCAGCCCTGTACACATCATCCACCCAACCCTGTACACACCCTCCACCCAGCCCTGTACACATCATCCACCCAGCCCTGTACACACCATACACCCAGCCCTGTACACACCATACACCCAGCCCTGTACACACCATACACCCAGCCCTGTACACACCATACACCCAGCCCTGTACACACCATACACCCAGCCCTGTACACACCATACACCCAGCCCTGTACACACCATACACCCAGCCCTGTACACACCATACACCCAGCCCTGTACACACCATACACCCAGCCCTGTACACACCATACACCCAGCCCTGTGCACCCCATACACCCAGCCCTGTACACACCATACACCCAGCCCTGTACACACCATACACCCAGCCCTGTACACACCATAGACCCAGCCCGGTACACACCATACACCCAGCCCTGTACACGCCATACACCCAGCCTGTACACACCATACACCCAGCCCTGTGCACCCCATACACCCAGCCCTGTACACACCATACACACAGAACTGTACACACCATACACCCAGCCCTGTACACACCATACACCCAGCCCTGTACACACCATACACCCAGCCCTGTACACACCATACACCCAGCCCTGTACACACCATACACCCAGCACTGTACACACCATACACCCAGCCCTGTACACACCATACACCCAGCCCTGTACACACCATACACCCAGCCCTGTACACACCATACACCCAGCCCTGTACACACCATACACCCAGCCCTGTACACACCATACACCCAGCCCTGTACACACCATACACCCAGCCCTGTACACACCATACACCCAGCCCTGTACACACCATACACCCAGCCCTGTACACACCATACACCCAGCCCTGTACACACCATACACCCAGCCCTGTACACACCATACACCCAGCCCTGTACACACCATACACCCAGCCCTGTACACACCATACACCCAGCCCTGTACACACCATACACCCAGCCCTGTACACACCATACACCCAGCCCTGTACACACCATACACCCAGCCCTGTACACACCATACACCCAGCCCTGTACACACCATACACCCAGCCCTGTACACACCATACACCCAGCCCTGTACACACCATACACCCAGCCCTGTACACACCATACACCCAGCCCTGTACACACCATACACCCAGCCCTGTACACACCATACACCCAGCCCTGTACACACCATACACCCAGCCCTGTACACACCATACACCCAGCCCTGTACACACCATACACCCAGCCCTGTACACACCATACACCCAGCCCTGTACACACCATACACCAGCCCTGTACACACCATACACCCAGCCCTGTACACACCATACACCCAGCCCTGTACACACCATACACCCAGCCCTGTACACACCATACACCCAGCCCTGTACACACCATACACCCAGCCCTGTACACACCATACACCCAGCCCTGCTACACACCATACACCCAGCCCTGTACACACCATACACCCAGCCCTGTACACACCATACACCCAGCCCTGTACACACCATACACCCAGCCCTGTACACACCATACACCCAGCCCTGTACACACCATACACCAGCCCTGTACACACCATACACCCAGCCCTGTACACACCATACACCCAGCCCTGTACACACCATACACCCAGCCCTGTACACACCATACACCCAGCCCTGTACACACCATACACCCAGCCCTGTACACACCATACACCCAGCCCTGTACACACCATACACCCAGCCCTGTACACACCATACCCCAGCCTTGTACACACCATACACCCAGCCCTGTACACACCATACACCCAACCCGTTACACACCATACACCCAGCCCTATACACACCATACACCCAGCCCTGTACACACCATACACCCAGCCCTGTACACACCATACACCCAGCCCTGTACACACCATACACCCAGCCCTGTACACACCATACACCCAGCCCTGTACACACCATACACCAGCCCTGACACACCATACACCCAGCCCTGTACACACCATACACCAGCCCTTACAACACCTTACACCCAGCCCTGTACACACCATACACCCAGCCCTGTACACACCATGCACCCAGCCCTGTACACACCATACACCCAGCCCTGTACACACCTTAAACCCAGCCCTGTACACTCCATACACCCAGCCCTGTACACACCATACACCCGCCCTGTACACACCATACACCCAGCCTGTACACACCATACACCCAGCCCTGTACACCCCATACACCCAGCCCTGTACACACCATACACCTAGCCCTGTACACACCATACACCCTGCCCTGTACACACCATACACCCAGCCCTGTACACCCCATACACACAGGCCTGTACACACCATACACCCAGCCATGTACACACCATACACCCATCCCTAAACACACCATACACCCAGCCCTGTACACACCATACACCCAGCCCTGTACACACCATACACCAGCCCTGTACACACCGTACACCCAGCCCTGTACACACCATACACCCAGCCCTGTACACCCCATACACCCAGCCCTGTCTACACCATACACCCAGCCCTGTACACACCATACACCCAGCCCTGTACACACCATACACCCAGCCCTGTACACACCATACACCCAGCCCTAACACACCATACACCCAGCCCTGTACACACCATAGACCCAGCCCGGTACACACCATACACCCAGCCCTGTACACACCATACACCCAGCCTGTACACACCATACACCCAGCCCTGTGCACCCCATACACCCAGCCCTGTACACACCATACACACAGAACTGTACACACCATACACCCAGCCCTACACAAAATACACCCAGCCCTGTACACACCATACACCAAGCCCTGTACACACCATACACCCAGCCCTGTACACACCATACACCCAGCCCTGTACAAGTCATACACCCAGCCCTGTACACACCATACACCCAGCCCTGTACACACCATACACCCAGCCCTGTACACACCATACACCCAGCCCTGTACACACCATCACCCAGCCCTGTACACACCATACACCCAGCCCTGTACACACCAGAAACCGAACCCTGTATACACCATACACCCAGCCCTGTACACACCATCCACCCAGCCCAACACACACCATACACCCAGCCCTGTACACACCATACACCCAGCCCTCTACACCCCATACACCCAGCCCTGTACACACCATACACCCAGCCCTGTACACACATACACCCAGCCCTGTACACACCATACACCCAGCCCTGTACACACCATACACCCAGCCCTGTACACACCATACACCCAGCCCTGTACACACCATACACCCAGCCCTGTACACACCATACACCCAGCCCTGTACACACCATACACCCAGCCCTGTACACACCATACACCCAGCCCTGTACACACCATACACCCAGCCCTGTACACACCATACACCCAGCCCTGTACACACCATACACCCAACCCTGTACACCCCATACACCCAGCCTTGTACACACCATACATCCAGCCTGTACACACCAGACACCCAGCCCTGTACACACCATAGACCCAGCCCTGTACACACCATACACCCAGCCCTGTACACACCATACACCCAGCCCTGTACACAGCATCCACGCAGCCCTGTACACACCATACACCCAGCACTGTACACATCATACAACCAGCCCTGTACACACCATACACCCAGCCCTGTACACAAAATACACCCAGCCCTGTACACACCATACACCCAGCCCTGTACACACCATACACCCAGCCCTGTACACACCATACACCCAGCCCTGTACACACCATACACCCAGCCCTGTACACACCAAACACCCAGCCCTGTACACACCATACACCCAGCCCTGTACACACCATACACCCAGCCCTGTACACACCATAAACCCAGCCCTGTTCCACAACCATACACCCAGCCCTGACACACCATCCACCCAGCCCTGTACACACCATACACCCAGCCCTGTACACACCATACACCCTGCCCTGTACACACCATACACCCAGCCCTGTACACACCATACTCCCAGCCCTGCCCACATCATCCACCCAGCCCTGTACACATCATCCACCCAGCCCTGTACACACCATCCACCCAGCCCTGTACACACCATACACCCAGCCCTGTACACACCATACACCCCAGCCCTGTACAACCCATACACCCAGCCCTGACACACCATACACCCAGCC
Organism: Carcharodon carcharias; assembly: GCF_017639515.1. Classification (NCBI taxonomy): domain Eukaryota; kingdom Metazoa; phylum Chordata; class Chondrichthyes; order Lamniformes; family Lamnidae; genus Carcharodon; species Carcharodon carcharias. Next base: position 740,788 of record NW_024470559.1, read on the forward strand.
TGTACACACCATACACCCAGCCCTGTACACACCATACACCAGCCCTGTACACACATCACCCAGCCCTGTACACACCATACACCCAGCCCTGTACACACCATACACCCAGCCCTGTACACACCATACACCCAGCCCTGTACACACCATACACCAGCCCTGTACACACCATACACCCAGCCCTGTACACACCATACACCAGCCCTGTACACACCATACACCCAGCCCTGTACACACCATACACCCAGCCCTGTACACACATACACCCAGCCCTGTACACACCATACACCCAGCCCTGTACACACCATACACCCAGCCCTGTACACACCATACACCCAGCCCTGTACACACCATACACCCAGCCCTGTACACACCATACACCCAGCCGTACACACACCATACACCCAGCCCTGTACACACCATCCACCCAGCCCTGTACACACCATACACCCAGCCCTGTACACCCCATACACCCAGCCCTGTACACACCATACACCCAGCCCTGTACACACACCATACACCCAGCCCTGTACACACCATACACCCAGCCCTGTACATACCATTCACCCAGCCCTGTACACACCATACACACAGCCCTACACACACCATACACCCAGCCCTGTACACACCATACACCCAGCCCTCTACACACCATACACCCAGCCCTGTACACACCATACACCCAGCCCTACACACTCCATACACACAGCCCTGTACACACCATACACCCAGCCCTGTACACACCATACACCCAGCCCTACACACACCATACAGACAGCCCTTTAAACACCATACACCCAGCCCTACACACCATACACCCAGCCCTGTACACACCATACCCCCAGCCCTGTACACACCATACACCCAGCCCTGTGCACATATTAACCCAGCCCTGTACACACCATACACCCAGCCCTGTACACACCATACACCCAACCCTGTACACCCCATACACCCAGCCCTGTACACAAAATACACCCAGCCTGTACACACCAGACACCCAGCCCTGTACACACCATAGACCCAGACCTGTACAGACCATACACCCAGCCTGTACACACCATACACCCAGCCTGTACACACATACACCCAGCCCTGTACACACCATACACACAGCCCTGTACACACCATACACCCAGCCCTGTACACACCATACACCCAGCCCTGTACACACCATACACATTCCCTACACACACCATACACACAGCCCTGTACACACCACAAACCCAGCCCTGAGCACACCATACAGCCAGCCCTGTACACACCATACACCCAGCCCTGTACACACCATACAACCAGCACTACACACACCATACACCCAGCCCTGTAAACACCATACACCCAGCCCTACACACACCATACACACAGCCCTGTACACACCATACACCCTGCCCTGTACACAACATACACCCAGCCCTGTACACACATTACACCCAGCCCTGTACACACCATACACCCAGCCCTAAACAAACCATAAACACAGCCCTGTACACACCATAAACCCAGCCCAACACACACCATGCACCCAGCTCCACACACACCATACACCCAGCCCTGTACACACCATACACACAGCCCTACACACACCATACACCCAGCCCTGTACACACCATACACCCGCCCTTTACACACCATACACCCAGCCCTGTACACACCATACACCCAGCCTGTACACACCATACACCCCAGCCCTGTACACACCATACACCAGCCCTGTACACACCATACACCCAGCCCTGTACACACATACACCCAGCCTCTACACACACCATACACCCAGCCCTGTAAACACCATACACCAAGCCCTGTACAAACCTAAACCCAGGCCTGTACACACCATACACCCAGCCCTGTACACACCATACACCTAGCCCTGCAGACACCATACACCCAGCCCTGTACACACCATACACCCAGCCCTGTACACACCATACACCCAGCCCTGTACACACCATACACCCAGCCCTGTACACACCATACACCCAGCCCTGTACACACCATACACCCAGCCCTGTACACACCATACACCCAGCCCTGTACACACCATACACCCAGCCCTGTCAACACCATACACCCAGCCCTGTACACCCCATACACCCAGCCTGTACACACCATACAGCCAGCCCTGTACACACATCCACCAGCCCTGACACACCATACACCCAGCCTGTAACACACCATACACCCAGCCCTGTACACCCATACACCCAGCCCTGTACACACCATACACCCAGCCCTGTACACACCATACACTCCAGCACCTGTACTCACCATACACCCAGCCCTGTACACACCATCACCCAGCCCTGTACACACCATACACCCAGCCCTGTACACACCAGAAACCGAACCCTGTATACACCATACACCCAGCCCTGTACACACCATACCCTCAGCCCTGTACACACCATACACCAGGCCCTGTACACGCCATACACCCAGCCCTGTAGACACCATACACCCAGCCCTGTACACCACATACACCCAGCCCTATCCACACCATACACCCAGTCCTGTACACGCCATACACCCAGCCCTGTACACACCATAAATCCCAGCCCTGTACACACCATACACCCAGCCCTGTACACACCATACACCAGCCCTGTACACACCATACACCCAGCCCCTGTACACACCATACACCCAGCCCTGTACACACCATACACCCAGCCCCTGTACACACCATACACACCAGCCTGTACACACCATACCACCCAGCCCTGTACACACCATACACCCAGCCCTGTACACACCATACACCCAGCCCTGTACACACCATACACCCAGCCCTGTACACACCATACACCCAGCCCTGTACACACCATACACCCAGCCCTGTACACACCATACACCCAGCCCTGTACACACCATACACCCAGCCCTGTACACAACATACACCCAGCCCTGTACACACCATACACCCAACCCTGTACACACCATACACCCAGCCCTGTACACACCATACCCCAGCCCTGTACACACCATACACCCAGCCCTGTACACACACCATACACCCAGCCCTGTACACACCATACACCAGCCCTGTACACACCATACACCCAGCCCTGTACACACCATACACCCAGCCCTGTACACACATACACCCAGCCCTGTACACAACCATACACCCAGCCCTGTACACACCATACACCGCCAGCCCTGTACACACCATACACCCAGCCCTGTACACACCATACACCCAGCCTGAAACACCATACACCCAGCCCTGTACACACAAAAAACCGGCCCAGTACACACCATACACCCAGCCCTGTACACACCATACACCCAGCCCTGTACACACCATACACCCAGCCCTGTACACACCATACACCCAGACCTACACACACCATACACCCAGCCCTGTACACACCATACACCCAGCCCTGTACACACCATACACACAGCCCTGTACACACCATACACCCAGCCCTGTACACACCATACACCCAGCCCTGTACACACCATACACCCAGCCCTGTACACACCATACACCCAGCCCTGTACACACCATACACCCAGCCCTGTACACACCATAACCCAGCCCTGTCACAACATACACCCAGCCCTGTACACATCATACACCCAGCCTGTACACACCATACACCCAGCCCTGTACACACCCATACACCCAGCCCTGTACACACCATACACCTGCCCCTGTACACACCATACACCCAGCCCTACACACCATACACCCAGCCCTGTACACACCATACCCCAGCCTGTACCACACCATACACCCAGCACATTTACACACCATACACCCAGCCCTGTACCACACCATACACACATGCCCTGTACACACATACACCCAGCCCTGTACACACCATACACCCAGCCCTGTACACACCATACACCCAGCCCTGTACACACCATACACCCAGCCCTGTACACACCATACACCCAGCCCTGTACACACCATACACCCAGCCCTGTACACACCATACACCCAGCCCTGTACACACCATACACCCAGCCCTGTACACACCATACACCCAGCCCTGTACACACCATACACCCAGCCCTGTACACACCATACACCCAGCCCTGTACACACCATACACCCAGCCCTGTACACACCATACACCCAGCCTGTACACACCATACACCCAGCCCTGTACACACCATACACCCAGCCCAGTACACACCATACACCCAGCCCTGTACACACCATACACCAGCCCTGTACACAACCATACACCCAGCCCTGTACACACCATCCACCCAGCCCTACACACACCATACACCCAGCCCTGTACACGTCATACACTAGCCCTGTACACACCATACACCCAGCCCTGTACACACCATACACCCAGCCCTGTACACACCATACACCCAGCCCTGTACACACCATACACCCAGCCCTGTACACACCATACACCCAGCCATGTACACACCATTCCACCCAGCCCTGTACACACCATACACCCAGCCCCTGTACACACCATACACCCAGCCCTGTACGACACCATACACCCAGCCCTGTACACACCATACACCCAGCCCTGTAGAAAACCATACACCCAGCCCTGCCCACACCATACACCCAGCCCTGTACACACCATACACCCAGCCCTGTAACATCATACACCCAGCCCTGTACACATCATACACCCCAGCCCTGCTACACCATACACCAGCCCTGACCCACATCATACAACCAGCCCTGTACACACACCATACACCCAGCCCTGTACACACCATACACACAGCCCTGTACATAAAATTCACCCAGCCCTGTACACACCATACACACAGCCCTACACACACCATACACCCCAGCCTGTACACCTCATACACCCAGCCCCTGTACACCCCATACACCAGCCTGTACACACCATACACCAGCCCTGTGCACACCATACACCCAGCCCTGTACACACCATACACCCAGCCCTGTACACACCATACACCCAGCCCTGTACAAACCATACACCCAGCCCTAATCACACCATTACACCAGCCCTGTACACACCATACACCCAGCCCTGTAAACACCATACACCCAGCCCTGTACACACCTTACACCCAGCCCTGTACACACCATACACCCAGCCATACACACCATACACCCAGCCCTGTACACACCATACACCCAGCCCTGTACACACCATACACCCAGCCCTGTACACACCATACACCCAGCCCTGTACACACCATACACCCAGCCCTGTACACACTATACAACCAGCCCTGTACACCCCGTACACCCAGCCCTGTACACCCCATACACCCAGCCCTGTACACACCATACACCCAGCCCTACACACACTATCCACCCAGCCTGTACACACCATACACCCAGCCCTGTACACACCATACACCCAGCCCTGTACACACCATACACCCAGCCCTGTACACACCATACACCCAGCCCTGTACACACCATACACCCAGCCCTGTACACACCATACACCCAGCCCTGTACACACCATACACCCAGCCCTGTACACACCATACACCCAGCCCTGTACACACCATACACCCAGCCCTGTACACACCATACACCCAGCCCGGTACACACCATACACCCAGCCCTGTACACACCATACACCCAGCCCTGTACACACCATACACCCAGCACTACACACCATACACCCAGCCCTGTACCCATCATACACCCAGCCTGTACACACCATACACCCAGCCCTGTGCACCCCATACACCCAGCCCTGTACACACCATACACACAGAACTGTACACACCATACACCCAGCCCTGTACACACCATACACCCAGCCCTGTACCACCATACACCAGCCCTGTACACACCATACACCCAGCCCTGTACCACACCATACACCCAGCCCTGTACACACCATACACCCAGCCCCTGTACACACCATACACCCAGCCCTGTACACACCATACACCCAGCCCTGTACACACCATACACCCAGCCCTGTACACACCTACACCCAGCCCTGTACACACCATACACCCAGCCCTGAACACACCATACACCCAGCCCTGGCCACACCATACACCCAGCCCTGTACACACCATACACCCAGCCCTGTACACACCATACACCCAGCCCTGTTCACAACATACACCCAGCCCACCACACCACACACCCAGCCCTGTACACAACATACACCCAGCCCTGTACACACCATACACCCAGCCGTGTACACACCATACACCCAGCCCTGTACACACCATACACCCAGCCCTGTACACACCATACACCCAGCCCTGTACACCATCCACCCAGCCCTGTATACACCATACATCCAGCCCTGTACACACCATTACACCAGCCCTGTACACACCATAAACCCAGCCCTGTACACACATACACCCAGCCCTAGCACACACATACACCCAGCCCTGTACACACATACACCCAGCCCTGTACACACCATACACCCAGCCTGTACACACCATACACCAGCCCTGTACACACCATACACCCAGCCCTGTACACACCATACACCCAGCCCTGTACACACCATACACCCAGCCCTGTACACACCATACACCCAGCCCTGTACGCACCATACACCCAGCCCTGTACACACCATACACCCAGCCCTACACACACCATACACCCAGCCCTGTACACACCATAAAGCCAGCCCTGCCCACATCATCCACCCAGCACTGCCCACATCATCCAGCCAGCCCTGTACACACCATACACACAGCCCTGTACATGCCATACACCCAGCCCTGTACACACCATACACCCAGCCCTGTACACACCATGCACCCAGCCCTGTACGCACCATACACCCAGCCCTGTACACACCATACACCCAGCCCTGTACACACCATACACCCAGCCCTGTACACACCATACACCCAGCCCTGTACACACTATACACCCAGCCGCGAACACACCATACACCCAGCCCTGTACACACCATACACCCAGACCTGTACACACCATACACCCAGCCCTGTACACACCATACACCCAGCCCTGTACACACCATACACCCAGCCCGGTACACACCATACACCCAGCCCTGTACACACCATTACACCCAGCCTGTACACAACATACACCCAGCCCTGTACACACCCATACACCAAAGCCCTGTACACACCATACACCCAGCCCGTACACACCATACACCCAGCCCTGTACACATCATACACCCAGCCCTGTACACACCATACACCCAGCCCTGTACACACCATACACCCAGCCTTGTACACACCATACACCCAGCCTGTACACACCATACACCCAGCCCTGTACACACCATACACCCAGCCTGTACACACCATACACCCAGCCCTGTACACACATACACCCAGCCCTGTACACACCATACACCCAGCCCTGAGACACCATACACCCAGCCCTGTACACACCATACACCCAGCCCTGTACACACCATACACCCAGCCATTCACACACCATACACCCAGCCCTGTACACAGCATACACCAGCCTGTACACACCATACACCCAGCCCTGTACACACCATACACCCAGCCCTGTACACACCATACACCCAGCCCTGTACACACCATACACCCAGCCCTGTACACACCATACACCCAGCCCTGTACACACCATACACCCAGCCCTGTACACACCATACACCCAGCCCTGTACACACCATACACCCAGCCCTGTACACCCCATACACCCAGCCCTGTACACACCATACACCCAACCCTGTACACACCATACACCCAGCCCTGTACACACCATCCACCCAGCCCTGTACACACCATACACCCAGCCCTGTACACACCATACACCCAGCCCTGTACACACCATACACCCAGCCCTGTACACCCCATACACCCAGCCCTATCCACACCATACACCCAGTCCTGTACACCCCATACACCCAGCCCTGTACACACCATACACCCAGCCCTGTACACACAATACACCCAGCCCTGTACACACCATACACCCAGCCCTGTACACACCATACACTCCCGACCTGTACACACCATACACCCAGCCCTGACACACCATACACCCAGCCCTGTACACACCATACACCCAGCCCTGTACACACCATACACCCAGCCCTGTACACACCATACACCCAGCCCTGTACACACCATACACCCAGCCCTTGTACACACCATACACCCAGCCCTGTACACACCATACACCCAGCCCTGTACACACCATACACCCAGCCCTGTACACACCATACACCCAGCCCTGTACACACCATACACCCAGCCCTGTACACACCATACACCCAGCCCTGTACACACCATACACCCAGCCCTGTACACACCATACACCCAGCCCTGTACACACATAACACCCAGCCCTGTACACACCATACACCCATCCCTGTACACACCATACACCCAGCCCTGTACACACATACACCCAGCCCTGTACACACCATACACCCAGCCCTGTACACACCATACACCAAGCCCCTGTACACACCACTACACCCAGCCCTGTACAACACCATAAACCAGCCTGTACACACCATACACCCAGCCCTGCACCACACCATACACCCAGCCCCTGTGCACACCATACACCCAGCCCTGTACACTTCATAAACCCACGCCCTGTACACACATACACCAAGCCTGTACACACATACACCCAGCCCTGTACACACCATACACCCAGCCCTGTACACACCATACACCCAGCCCTGTACACACCATACACCCAGCCCTGTACACACCATACACCCAGCCCTGTACACACTATACACCCAGCCCTGTACACACCATACACCCAGCCCTGTACACACCATACACCCAGCCCTACGCACACCATACACCCAGCCCTGTACACACCATACACCCAGCCCTGTACACACCATACACCCAGCCCTGTACACACCATACACCAGCCCTGTACACACCATACACCCAGCCCTGTACACACCATACACCCAGCCCGGTACACACCATACACCCAGCCCTGTACACACCATACACCCAGCCCTGTACACACCATACACCCAGCCCTGTACACACCATACACCAGCCCTGTACACACCATACACCCAGCCCTGTACACACCAAACACCCAGCCCTGTACACACCATACACCCAGCCCTGTACACACCATACACCCAGCCCTGCACACACCATACACCCAGCCCTGTACACACCATACACCCAGCCCTGTACACACCATACACCCAGCCCTGTACACACCATACACCCAGCCCTGTACACACCATACACCCAGCCCTGTACACACCATACACCCAGCCCTGTACACACCATACACCCAGCCCTGTACACACCATACACCCAGCCCTGTACACACCATACCACCCAGCCCAGTACACACACATACACCCAGCCCTGTACCCACCATACACCCAGCCCTGTACACACCATACACCAGCCCTGTACACACCATACACCCAGCCCTGTACACAACCATACACCCAGCCCTACACACCATACACACCAGCCCTGTACACACCATACACCCAGCCCTGTACACACCATACACCCAGCCCTGTACACACCATACACCCAGCCCTGTACACACCATACACCCAGCCCTGTACACACCATACACCCAGCCCTGTACACACCATACACCCAGCCCTGTACACACCATACACCCAGCCCTGTACACACCATACACCCAGCCCTGTACACACCATACACCCAGCCCTGTACACACCATGCACCCAGCCCTGTACACACCATACACCCAGCCCGCGACACACCATCCACCCAGCCCTGTACACCCCATACACCCAGCCCGGTACACACCATACACCCAAAACTGTACACACCATACACCCAGCCCTGTACACACCATACACCCAGCCCTGTACACACCATACACCCAGCCCTGTACACACCATACACCCAGCCCTGTACACACCATACACCCAGCCCTGTACACACCATACACCCAGCCCTGCCGAAATCATCCACCCAGCGCTGCCCACACCATACACCCAGCCCTGCCCACACCATTCACCCAGCCCTACACACACCATACACCCAGCCCTGTACACACCATACACCCAGCCCTGTACACACCATACACCCAGCCCTGTACACACCATACACCCAGCCTTGTACACACCATACACCCAGCCCACCACACACCATCCACCAGCCCTGTCCACACCATACACCCAGCCCTGTACACACCATACACCAGCCCTGTACACACCATACACCAGCCCTGTACACACCATACACCCAGCCCTGTACACACCATACACCCAGCCCTGTACACACCATACACCCAGCCCTGTACACACCATACACCCAGCCCTGTACACACCATACACCCAGCCCTGTACACACCATACACCCAGCCCTGTACACACCATACACCCAGCCCTGTACACACCATACACCCAGCCCTGTACACAACATACACCCAGCCCTGTACACACCATACACCCAGCCCTGTACACACCATACACCCAGCCCTGTACACACCATACACCCAGCCCTGAACACACCATACACCCAGCCCTGTACACACCATACACCCAGCCCTGTACACACCATACACCCAGCCCTGTACACACCATACACCCAGCCCTGTACACACCATACACCCAGCCCTGTACACACCATACACCCAGCCCTGTACACACCATACACCCAGCCCTGTACACACCATACACCCAGCCCTGTACACACCATACACCCAGCCCTGTACACACCATACACCCAGCCCTGTACACACCATACACCCAGCCCTGTACACACCATACACCCAGCCCTGTACACACCATACACCCAGCCCTGTACACACCATACACCCAGCCCTGTACACACCATACACCCAGCCCTGTACACACCATACACCCAGCCCTGTACACCCCATACACCCAGCCCTGTACACACCATACACCCAGCCCTGTACACACCATACACCCAGCCCTGTACACACCATACACCCAGCCCTGTCCACACCATACACCCAGCCCTGTACACACCATACACCCAGCCCTCTACACACCATACACCCAGCCCTGTACACACCATACACCCAGCCCTGTACACACCATACACCCAGCCCTGTACACACCATACACCCAGCCCTGTACACACCATACACCCAGCCCTGTACACACCATACACTCAGCCCTGTACACACCATACACCCAGCCCTGTACACATCATACACCCAGCCCTGTACACACTATACACCCAGCTGCGAACACACATACACCCAGCCCTGTACACACCATACACCCAGCCCTGTACACACCATACACCCAGCCCTGTACACACCATACACCCAGCCCTGTACACACCATACACCAAGCCCTGTACACACCATACACCCAGCCCTGTACACACCATACACCCAGCCCTGTACACACACCATACACCCAGCCCTGTACACACCATACACCCAGCCCTGTACACACCATACACCCAGCCCTGTACACACCATACACCCAGCCTTACACACACCATACACCCAGCCCTGTACACACCATACACCCAGCCCTGTACACACCATACACCCAGCCCTGTACACACCATCCACCCAGCCCTGTACACACCATACACCCAGCCCTGTACACACCATACACCCAGCCCTGTACACACCATACACCCAGCCCTGTACACACCATACACCCAGCCCTGTACACACCATACACCCAGCCCTGTACACACCATACACCCAGCCCTGTACACACCATACACCCAGCCCTGTACACACCATACACCCAGCCCTGTACACACCATACACCCAGCCCTGTACACACCATACACCCAGCCCTGTACACACCATACACCCAGCCCTGTACACACCATACACCCAGCCCTGTACACACCATACACCCAGCCCTGTACACACCATACACCCAGCCCTGTACACACCATACACCCAGCCCTGTACACACCATACACCCAGCCCTGCCCACACCATACACCCAGCCATGTACACACCATACACCCAGCCCTGTACACACCATACACCCAGCCCTGTACACACCATACAACCAACCCCTACCCACACCATACACCCAGCCCTGTACACACCATACACCCAGCACTGTACACACCATACACCCAGCCCTGTACACCCCATACACCCAGCCCTGCACACACCATACACCCAGCCCTGTACACACCATACACCCAGCCCTGTACACACCATACACCAGCCCTGTACACACCATACACCCAGCCCCTGTACACACCATACACCCAGCCCTGACACACCATACACCCAGCCCTGACACACCATACACCCAGCCCTGCACACACCATACACCCAGCCCTGTACACACCATACACCCAGCCCTAAACACACCATACACCCAGCCCTGTACACACCATACACCCAGCCCTGTACACAACATACACCCAGCCCTGCACACATCATCCACGCAACCCTGTACACACCCTCCACCCAGCCCTGCCCACACCATACACCCAGCCCTGTACACACCATTCAACCAGCCCTGTACACACCATACACCCAGCCCTGTACACACCATACACCCAGCCCTGTACACACCATACACCCAGCCCTGTACACACCATACACCCAGCCCTGTACACACCATACACCCAGCCCTACACACACCATACACCCAGCCCTGTACACACCATACACCCAGCCCTACACACACCATACACCCAGCCCTGTACACACCATACACCAAGCCCTGTACACACCATACACCCAGCCCTGTACACACCATACACCCAGCCCTGTACACACCATACACCCAGCCCTGTACACACCATACACCCAGCCCTGTACACACCATACACCCAGCCCTGTACACACCATACACCCAGCCCTGTACACACCATACACCCAGCCCTACACACACCATACACCCAGCCCTGTACACACCATACACCCAGCCCTGTACACACCATACACCCAGCCCTGTACACACCATACACCCAGCCCTGTACACACCATACACCCAGCCCTGTACACACCATACACCCAGCCCTGTACACACCATACACCCAGCCCTGTACACACCATACACCCAGCCCTGTACACACCATACACCAAGCCCTGTACACACAATACACCCAGCCCTGTACACACCATACACCCAGCCCTGTACACACCATACACCCAGCCCTGTACACACCATACACCCAGCGCTGCCCACACCATACACCCAGCCCTGTACACACCATACACCCAGCCCTGTACACACCATACACCCAGCCCTGTACACACCATACACCCAGCCCTGTACACACCATACACCCAGCCCTGTACACACCATACACCCAGCCCTGTACACACCATACACCCAGCCCTGTACCACACATACACCCAGCCCTGTACACACCATACACCCAGCCCTGTACACACCATACACCCGCCCTGTACACACCATACACCCAGCCCTTACACACCATACACCCAGCCCTGTACCACACCATACACCAGCCCTGTACACAAAATACACCCAGCCTGTACACACCAGACACCCAGCCCTGTACACACCATACACCCAGCCTGACACACCATACACCAGCCCTGTACACACCATAAACCCAGCCCTGTACACACCATACACCAGCCCTGTACACACCATACACCCAAGCCCTGTACACACCATACACCCAGCCCTGTACACACCATACACCCAGCCCTGTACACACCATACACCCAGCCCTGTCCCACATATCAACCAGCCCTGCCACCCACCATCCACCCAGCCCTGTACACACCATACACCCAGCCCTGTACACACCATACACCAGCCCTGTACACACCATACACCCAGCCCTGTACACACCATACACCCAGCCTGCGACACCCATACACCCAGCCCTGTCCCACCATACACCCAGCCTGTACACACCATACACCAGCCCTGTACACACCATACACCCAGCCCTGTACACACCATACACCCAGCCCTGTACACCCCATACACCCAGCCCTATCCACACCATACACCCAGCCCTGTACACACCATACACCCAGCCCTGTACACACCATACACCCAGCCCTGTACACACCATACACCCAGCCCTGTACACACCATACACCCAGCCCTGTACACACCATACACCCAGCCCTACACACACCATACACCCAGCCCTGTACACACCATACACCCAGCCCTGTACACACCATACACCCAGCCCTGTACACACCATACACCCAGCCCTGTACACACCATACACCCAGCCCTGTACACACCATACACCCAGCCCTGTACACACCATACACCATGCCTGGTACCGCACCATACACCCAGCCCTGTACACACGATACACCCAGCCCTGTACACACCATAAAACCCTGCCCTGTACACCACCATACACCGAGGCACTGTACACACCCATACACCCAGCCTCGAACACACCATACACCCAGCCCAGAACACACCATTCACCCAGGCCTGTACACACCATACACCCAGCCCAGTACACCACATACACCCAGCCCTGTACACACCATACACCCCTGCCCTGTACACACCATACACCCAGCCCTGTACACACCATACACCCAGCACTACACACACCATACAACCAGCCCTGTACACACCATACACCCAGCCCTGTACTCACCATACACCCAGCCCTGTACACACCCAACACCCACCCCTGTACACACCATACACCCAGCCCTGTACACACCAAACACCCAGCCCTGTACACACCATACACCCAGCCCTGTACACACCATACCCCAGCCCAGTCCCCCTACACAGCCCTGTCATAACACTCAGCCCTGTACACACCATAGACCAATGCCCTACACAACCATAACCCAGCCCGTACCCACCACACACCCAGCTACAGACACCCCATAAACCCAGCCCTCTACACACATACCACAAAGCCCTTGGACACACCATCACACACCAGCATGCTCACACCATACACCCCAGCCCTGTACACACTCCATCACCCAGCCCGTACACCACCCATACACCAGCCCTGCACCACCATACACCTCAGCCCCTGTACACATCCATACACACAGACTTACACACACCATCCACCCTGCCCTACACACACCATACCACCCAGACTGACACACACCATACACCCAGCCCTAGACACACCATACACCCAGCCCTGTACACACCATACACCCAGCCCTGTCAACCATACACCCCAGCACTGTACACACCATACACCCAGCCCTGTACACACCATACACCCAGCCCTGTACACACCATACACCTTCGTGTACACACCATACACCCAGCCCTGAACACACCATACACCCAGCCGTGCACACACCATACACCCAGCCCTGTACACACCATACACCCAACCCTGCACACACCATACACCCAGCCCTGTACACACCATACACCCAGCCCTGTACACAACATAGAGCCAGCCCTGTACACACCATCCACCCAGCCCTGTACAAACCATACACCCAGCCGTGTACACACCAAACACCCAGCCATGTACACACCATACACCTAGCCCTGTACATACCATACACCCAGCCCTGTACACAACATAAACCCAGCCCTGTACACACCATACACCCATCCCTGTACACACCATACACACAGCCCTGTACACACCATACACCCAGCCCTGTACACACCATAAACCCAGCCCTGCCCACATCATCCCCCCAGCCCTGCCCACATCATCCACCCAGCCCTGTACACACCATACACCCAGCCCTACACACACCATACACCCAGCCCTGTACACACCATACACCCAGCCCTGTACACAACATACACCCCGACCTGTACACACCATACACCTTCGTGTACACACCATACACCCAGTCCTGTACACACCATACACCCAGCCCTGTACACAACATACAGCAAGCCCTGTACACACCATCCACCCAGCCCTGTACAAACCATACACCCAGCCGTGTACACACCAAACACCCAGCCCTGTACACACCATACACCTAGCCCTGTACATACCATACACCCAGCCCTGTACACAACATAAACCCAGCCCTGTACACACCATACACCCATCCCTGTACACACCATACACCCAGACCTGTACACACCATAAACCCAGCCCTGTACACACCATAAACCCAGCCCTGCCCACATCATCCACCCAGCCCTGCCCACATCATCCACCCAGCCCTGTACACACCATACACCCAGCCCTACACACACCATACACCCAGCCCTGTACACACCATACACCCACCCCTGTACACACCATACACCCAGCCCTGCCCACATCATCCACCCAGCCCTGCCCACACCATCCACCCAGCCCTGTACACACCATACACACAGCCCTGTACACACCATACACCCAGCCCTGTACACACCATACACCCAGCCTTGTACACACCATACACCAAGAACTGTACACCCCATACACCCAGCCCTGTACACACCATACACCCAGCCCTGTAAGCACCATACACACAGCCCTGTACACACCATACACCCATCACTGTACACACCATACACCCAGCCCTGTACACACCATACACCCAGCCCTGTACACCCCATACACCCAGCCCTGTACACACCATCCACCCAGCCCTGTACACACCATACACCCAGCCCTACACACACCATACACCCAGCCCTGTACACACCATACACCCAGCCATGTACACACCATACACCCAGCCCTGTACACACCATACACCCAGCCCTGTACACACCATACACCCAGCCCTGTACACACCATACACCCAGCCCTGTACACACCATAAACCCAGCCCAGTACACACCATACACCCAGCCCTATACACACCATACACCCAGCCCTGTACACACCATACACCCAGCCCGACACACCATACACCCAGCCCTGTACACATCATACACCCAGCCCTGTACACACCATACACCCAGCCTGTACACACCATACACCCCAGCCCTGTACACACCATACACCCAGCCCTACACACACCATACACCAGCCCTGTACACACCAAACACCCAGCCCTCGTACACACCATACACCCAGCCTGTACGCACCATACACCCAGCCCTGTACACACCATACACCCAGCCCTGTACACACCATACAACCAGCCCTGTACACACCATACACCCAGCCCTACACACCATACACCCAGCCCGGTACACACCATACACCCAGCCCGGTACACACACATACACCCAGCTCTACACACCATACACCCAGCCCTGTAAACAACATACACCCAGCCCTGTACACACCATACACCCAGCCCTGCACACACCATACACCCAGCCCTGTACACACCATACACCCAGCCCTGTACACACCATACACCCAGCCCTGTACACACCATACACCCAGCCCTGTACACACCATACACCCAGCCCTGTACACACCATACACCCAGCCCTGTACACACCATACACCCAGCCCTGTACACACCATACACCCAGCCCTGTACACACCATACACCCAGCCCTACACACACCATACACCCAGCCCTGTACACACCATACACCCAGCCCTGTACACACCATACACCCTGCTCTGTACACACCATACACCCAGCCCTGTACACCCCATACACACAGGCCTGTACACACCATACACCCAGCCATGTACACACCATACACCCAGCCCTAAACACACCATACACCCAGCCCTGTACACCCCATACACCCAGCCCTGTACACACCATACACCCAGCCCTGTACACCATACACCCAGCCCTGTACACACCATACACCCAGCCCTGTACACACCATACACCCAGCCCTGTACACACCATACACCCAGCCCTGTACACACCATACACCCAGCCCTGTACACACCATACACCCAGCCCTGTACACACATACACCCAGCCCTGTACACACCATACACCCAGCCCTGTACACACCATACACCCAGCCCTGTACACACCATACACCCAGCCCTGTACACACCATAAACCCAGCCCTGTACACACCATACACCCAGCCCTGTACACACCATACACCAGCCCTGTACACACCATACACCCAGCCCTGTACCACACCATGCACCCAGCCCTGTACACACCATACACCCAGCCCTGTACACACCATACACCCAGCCCTGTACACACCATACACCCAGCCCTGTACACACCATACACTCAGCCCTGTACACACCATACACCCAGCCCTGTACACACCATACACCCAGCCCTGTACACACCATACACCCAGCCCTGTACACACCAAACACCCAGCCCTGTACACACCATACACCCAGCCCTGTACACACCATACACCCAGCCCTGTACACACCATACACCCAGCCCTGTACACACCATACACCCAGCCCTGTACACACCATACACCCAGCCTGTACACACCATACACCCAGCCCTGTACACACCATACACCCAGCCCTGTACACACCATACACCCAGCCCTGTAAACACCATACACCCAGCCCTGTACACACCATACACCCAGCCCTGTACACACCATACACCCAGCCCTGTACACACCATACACCCAGCCCTGTACACACCATACACCCAGCCCTGTACACACCATACACCCAGCCCTGTACACACCATACACCCAGCCCTGTACACACCATACACCCAGCCCTGTACACACCATACACCCAGCCCTGTACACACCATACACCCAGCCCTGTACACACCATACACCCAGCCCTGTACACACCATACACCCAGCCCTGTACACACCATACACCCAGCCCTGTACACACCATACACCCAGCCCTGTACACACCATACACCCAGCCCTGTACACACCATACACCCAGCCCTGTACACACCATACACCCAGCCCTGTACACACCATACACCAGCCCTGTACACACCATACACCCAGCCCTGTACACACCATACACCCAGCCCTGTACACACGATCCACCCAGCCCTATACACACCATACACCCAGCCCTGTAAACAGCATACACCCAGCGCTGTACACACCATACACCCAGCCCTTACACACCATACACCCAGCCCTGTACACACCATACACCCAGCCCTGTACACACCATACACCCAGCCCTGTACACACCATACACCCAGCCCTGTACACACCATACACCCAGCCCTGTACACACCATACACCCAGCCCTGTACACACCATACACCCAGCCCTGTACACACCATACACCCAGCCCTGTACACACCATACACCCAGCCCTGTACACACCATACACCCAGCCCTGTACACACCATACACCCAGCCCTGTACACACCATACACCCAGCCCTGTACACACCATACACCCTGCCCTGTACACACCATACACCCAGCCCTGTACACCCCATACACCCCAGCCCTGTCACAACATACACCCAGCCCTGTACACACCACCACCCAGCCTGTACACACCATACACCCAGCCTGTACACACCATACACCCGAGCCCTTAACACACCATACACCCAGCCCTGTACACACCATACACCCAGCCCTGTACACACCATACACCAGCCCAGTACAAACCATACACCCAGCCCTGTACACACCATACACCCAGCCCTCTACACATACCACCCAGCCCTGTACACACCATACACCAGCCCTGCACACACATACACCCAGCCCTGTACACAACCATACACCCAGCCCTCTACACACCATACACCCA
The DNA here is from genome assembly GCF_017639515.1 of Carcharodon carcharias. Taxonomy (NCBI): domain Eukaryota; kingdom Metazoa; phylum Chordata; class Chondrichthyes; order Lamniformes; family Lamnidae; genus Carcharodon; species Carcharodon carcharias. Next base: position 760,212 of record NW_024470559.1, read on the forward strand.
ACCTGTACACACCATACACCCAGCCCCTTGTACACACCATACACCCAACCCTGCACACACCATACACCCAGCCCTGTACACACCATACACCCAGCCCTGTACACAACATAGAGCCAGCCCTGTACACACCATCCACCCAGCCCTGTACACACCATACACCCAGCCTGCCCACACCATACACCCAGCCCTTTACACAACATACACCCAGCCCTGTACACACCATACACCCAGCCCTGTACACACCATACACCCAGCCCTAAACAAACCATACACACTGCCCTGTACACACCATACACCCAGCCCAACGCACACCATACACCCAGCTCCACACACACCAGACACCCAGCCCTGTACACACCACACACCCAGCCCTGTACACAACATACACCCCGACCTGTACACACCATACACCTTCGTGTACACACCATGCACCCAGCCCTACACACACCATACACCCAGCCCTGTACACACCATACACCCAGACCTGTACACACCATACACCCAGCCCTGTACACACCATACACCCAGCCCTGTACAAACCATACACCCAGCCCTGTACACATCATACACCCCGCCCTGTACACACCATACACCTTCGTGTACACACCATACACCCAGCCCTGTACACACCATACACCCAGCCCTGTACACACCATACACCCAGCCCTGTACACACCATACACCCAGCCCTGTACACACCATACACCCAGCCCTGTACACACCATACACCCAGCCCTGTACACACCATACACCCAGCCCTGTACACACCATTCACCCAGCCCTGTACACACCATACACCCAGCCCTGTACACACCATACACCCAGCCCTGTACACACCATACACCCAGCCCTGTACACACCATACACCCAGCCCTGTACACACCATACACCCAGCCCTGTACACACCATACACCCAGCCCTGTACACACATACACCCAGCCCTGTACACACCATACACCCAGCCCTGTACACACCATACACCCAGCCCTTACACCACCATACACCCAGCCCTGTACACACCATACACCCAGCCCTGTACACACCATACACCCAGCCCTGTACACACCATACACCCAGCCCTTGACACACCATACACCCAGCCCTGTACACACCATACACCCAGCCCTGTACACACCATACACCCAGCCCTGTACACACCATACACCCAGCCCTGTACACACCATACACCCAGCCCTGTACACACCATACACCCAGCCCTGTACACACCATACACCCAGCCCTGTACACACACCATACACCCAGCCCTGTACACACCATACACCCAGCCCTGTACACACCATACACCCAGCCCTGTACACACCATACACCCAGCCCTGTACACACCATACACCCAGCCCTGTACACACCATACACCCAGCCCTGTACACACCATACACCCAGCCCTGTACACACCATACACCCAGCCCTGTACACACCATACACCCAGCCCTGCTCACACCATACACCCAGCCCTGTACACACCATACACCCAGCCCTGTACACACCATACACCCAGCCCTGTACACACCATACACCCAGCCCTGTACACACCATACACCCAGCCCTGTACGCACCATACACCCAGCCCTGTACACACCATACACCCAGCCCTGTACACACCATACACCCAGCCCTGTACACACCATACACCCAGCCCTGTACACACCATACACCCAGCCCTGTACACACCATACACCCAGCCCTGTACACACCATACACCCAGCCCTGTACACACCATACACCCAGCCCTGTACACACCATACACCCTGCCCTGTACACACCATACACCCAGCCCTGTACACACCATACACCCAGCCCTGTACACACCATACACCCAGCCCTGTACACACCATACACCCAGCCCTGTACACACCATACACCCAGCCCTGTACAAACCATACACCCAGCCCTGTACACACCATACACCCAGCCCTGTACACACCATACACCCAGCCCTGTACACACCATCCACCCAGCCCTGTACACACCATACACCCAGCCCTGTACACACCATACACCCAGCCCTACACACCATACACCCAGCCCTGTACACACCATACACCCAGCCCTGTACACACCATACACCCAGCCCTGTACACACCATACACCCAGCCCTGTACACACCATACACCCAGCCCTGTACACACCATACACCCAGCCCTGTACACACCATACACCCAGCCCTGTACACACCATACACCCAGCCCTGTACACACCATACACCCAGCCCTGTACACACCATACACCCAGCCCTGTACACACCATAGACCCAGCCCGGTACACACCATACACCCAGCCCTGTACACGCCATACACCCAGCCTGTACACACCATACACCCAGCCCTGTACACACCATACACGCAGCCCTGCCCACATCATCAACCCAGCCCTGTACACACCATACACCCTGCCCTGTACACATCATCCACCCAGCCCTGTACACACCATACACCCAGCCCTGTACACACCATACACCCAGCCCTGTACACACCATACACCCAGCCCTGTACACACCATACACCCAGCCCTGTACACACCATACACCCAGCCCTGTACACACCATACACCCAGCCCTGTACACACCATACACCCAGCCCTGTACACACCATACACCCAGCCCTGTACACACCATACACCCAGCCCTGTACACACCATACACCCAGCCCTGTACACACCATACACAGAGACCTACACACACCATACACCCAGCCCTGTACACACCATACACCCAGCCCTGTACACACCATACACCCAGCCCTACACACCATACACCCAGCCCTGTACACACCATACACCCAGCCCTGTACACACCATACACCCAGCCCTGTACACACCATACACCCCAGCGCTGTACAAACCATACACCCAGCCCTGTACACACCATACACCCAGCCCTACACACACCATACACCCAGCCCTCTACACACCATACACCCAGCCCTGTACACGCCATACACCCAGCCCTGTACACACCATACACCCAGCCCTGTACACACCATACACCCAGCCCTGTACACACCATACACCCAGCCCTGTACACACCATACACCCAGCCCTGTACACACCATACACCCAGCCCTGTACACACCATACACCCAGCCCTGTACACACCATACACCCAGCCCTGTACACACCATACACCCAGCCCTGTACACACCATACACCAGCCCTGTACACACCATACACCCAGCCTGTACACACCATACACCCAGCCCTGTACACACCATACACCCAGCCCTGTACACACCATACACCCAGCCCTGTACACACCATACACCCAGCCCTCTACACACCATACACCCAGCCCTGTCACACCATACACCCAGCCCTGTACACACCATACACCCAGCCCTGTACACACCATACACCCAGCCCTGTACACAAACCATACACCCAGCCCTGTACACACCATACACCCAGCCCTGTACACACCATACACCCAGCCCTGTACACACCATACACCCAGCCCTGTACACACCATACACCCAGCCCTCCACACCATACACCCAGCCCTGTACACACCATACACCCAGCCCTGTACACACCATACACCCAGCCCTGTACACACCATACACCCAGCCCTGTACACACCATACACCCAGCCCTGTACACACCATACACCCAGCCCTGTACACACCATACACCCAGCCCTGTACACACCATACACCCAGCCCTGTACACACCATACACCCAGCCCTGTACACACCATACCCCCAGCCCTGTACACACCATACACCCAGCCCTGTACACACCATACACCCAGCCCTGTACACACCATACACCCAGCCCTGTACACACCATACACCCAGCCCTGTACACACCATACACCCAGCCCTGTACACACCATACACCCAGCCCTGTACACACCATACACCAAGCCCTGTACACACCATACACCCAACCCTGTACACCCCATACACCCAGCCCTGTACACACCATACACCCAGCCTGTACACACCAGACACCCAGCCCTGTACACACCATAGACCCAGACCTGTACAGACCCTACACCGAGCCCTGTACACACCATTATCCCAGCCCTGCCGAAATCATCCACCCAGCCCTGTACACACCATACACCCAGCCCTGCCTACACCATACACCCAGCCCTGTACACACCATACACCCAGCCCTGTACACACCATACACCCAGCCCTACACACACCATACACCCAGCCCTGTACAAACCATACACCCAGCCCTGAACACACCATACACCCATCCGTGCACACACCATACACCCAGCCCTGTACACACCATACACCCAACCCTGTACACACCATACACCCAGCCCTGTACACACCATACACCCAGCCCTGTACACACCATACACCCAGCCCTGTACACACCATACACCCAGCACTACACACACCATACACCCAGCCCTGTACACACCATACACCCAGCCATACACACACCATACACACAGCCCTGTACACACCATAGACCAAGCCCTACACAAACCATACACCCAGCCCTGTACACACCATACACCCAGCTCTGTACACCCCATAAACCCATTCCCTGTACACAGCATACACAAAGCCCTGTACACACCATGCACCAGCCCAGCACACACCATACACCCAGCCCTACACACACCATACACCCAGCCCTGTTCACACCATACACCCAGCCCTGTACACACCATACACCCAGCCCTGTACACACCATACACCCAGCCCTGTACACACCATACACCCAGCCCTGTACACACCATACACCCAGCCCTGTACACACCATACACCCAGCCCTGTACACACCATACACCCAGCCCTGTACACACCATACACCCAGCCCTGTACACACCATACACCCAGCCCTGTACACACCATACACCCAGCCCTGTACACACCATACACCCAGCCCTGTACACACCATACACCCAGCACTGTACACACCATACACCCAGCCCTGTACACACCATACACCCAGCCAAACACACCATACACCCAGCCCTGTACACACCATACACCCAGCCCTGTACACACCATACACCCAGCCCTGTACACACCATACACCCAGCCCTGTACACACCAAACACCCAGCCCTGTACACACCATACACCCAGCCCTGTACACACCATACACCCAGCCCTGTACACACCATACACCCAGCCCTGTACACACCATACACCCAGCCCTGTACACACCATACACCCAGCCCTGTACACACCATACACCCAGCCCTGTACACACCATACACCCAGCCCTGTACACACCATACACCCAGCCCTGTACACACCATACACCCAGCCCTGTACACACCATACACCCAGCCCTGTACACACCATACACCCAGCCCTGTACACACCATACACCCAGCCCTGTACACACCATACACCCAGCCCTGTACACACCATACACCCAGCCCTGTACACACCATACACCCAGCCCTGTACACACCATACACCCAGCCCTGTACACACCATACACCCAGCCCTGTACACACCATACACCCAGCCCTGTACACACCATACACCCAGCCCTGTACACACCATACACCCAGCCCTGTACACACCATACACCCAGCCCTGTACACACCATACACCCAGCCCTGTACACACCATACACCCAGCCCTGTACACACCATACACCCAGCCCTGTACACACCATACACCCAGCCCTGTACACACCATACACCCAGCCCTGTACACACCATACACCCAGCCCTGTACACACCATACACCCAGCCCTGTACACACCATACACCCAGCCCTGTACACACCATACACCCAGCCCTGTACACACCATACACCCAGCCCTGTACACACCATACACCCAGCCCTGTACACACCATACACCCAGCCCTGTACACACCATACACCCAGCCCTGTACACACCATACACCCAGCCCTGTACACACCATACACCCAGCCCTGTACACACCATACACCCAGCCCTGCACACACCATACACCCAGCCCTGTACACACCATACACCCAGCCCTGTACACACCATACACCCAGCCCTGTACACACCATACACCCAGCCCTGTACACACCATACACCCAGCCCTGACACACCATACACCCAGCCCTGTACACACCATACACCCAGCCCTGTACACACCATACACCCAGCCCTGTACACACCATACACCCAGCCCTGTACACACCATACACACAGAACTGTACACACCATACACCCAGCCCTACACACCATACACCCAGCCCTGTACACAACATACAGCCAGCCCTGTACACACCATCCACCCAGCCCTGTACAAACCATACACCCAGCCGTGTACACACCAAACACCCAGCCCTGTACACACCATACACCTAGCCCTGTACACACCATACACCCAGCCCTGTACACAACATAAACCCAGCCCTGTACACACCATACACCCATCCCTGTACACACCATACACCCAGCCCTGTACACACCATACACCCAGCCCTGTACACACCATAAACCCAGCCCTGCCCACATCATCCACCCAGCCCTGCCCACATCATCCACCCAGCCCTGTACACACCATACACCCAGCCCTACACACACCATACACCCAGCCCTGTACACACCATACACCCAGCCCTGTACACACCATAAACCCAGCACTGCCCACATCATCCACCCAGCCCTGCCCACATCATACACCCAGCCCTGTACACACCATACACCCAGCCCTGTACACACCATACACCCAGCCCTGTACACACCATACACCCAGCCCTGTACACACCATACACCCAGCCCTGTACACACCATACACCCAGCCCTGTACACACCATACACCCAGACCTGTACACATCATACACCCAGCCCTGTACACACCATACACCCAGCCCTGTACACACCATACACCCAGCCCTGTACACACCATACACCCAGCCCTGTACACACCATACACCCAGCCCTGTACACACCATACACCCAGCCCTGTACACACCATACACCCAGCCCTGTACACACCATACACCCAGCCCTGTACACACCATACACCCAGCCCTGTACACACCATACACCCAGCCCTGAACACACCATACACCCAGCCCTGTACACACCATACACCCAGCCCTGTACACACCATACACCCAGCCCTACACACACCATACACCCAGCCCTGTACACACCATACACCCAGCCCTGTACACACCATACACCCAGCCCTGTACACACCATACACCCAGCCCTGTAAAAACCATACACCCAGCCCTGTACACACCATACACCCAGCCCTGTACACACCATACACCCAGCCCTGTACACACCATACACCCAGCCCTGTACACACCATACACCCAGCCCTGTACACACCATCCACCCAGCCCTGTACACACCATACACCCAGCCCTGTACACACCATACACCCAGCCTGTACACACCATACACCCAGCCCTGTACACACCATACACCCAGCCCTGTACACACCATACACCCAGCCCTGTACACACCATACACCCAGCCCTACACACTCCATACACCCAGCCCTGTACACACCATACACCCAGCCCTGTACACACCATACACCCAGCCCTGTACACACCATACACCCAGCCCTGTACACACCATACACCCAGCCCTAAACAAACCATACACCCAGCCCTGTACACACCATACACCCAGCCCTGTACACACCATACACCCAGCCCTGTACACACCATACACCCAGCCCTGTACACACCATACACCCAGCCCTACACACACCATACACCCAGCCCTGTACACACCAAACACCCAGCCCTGTACACACCATACATCCAACCCTGTACAGACCATACACCCAGCCCTGTACACACCATAAACCAAGCCCTGTACACACCATACACCCAGCCCTGTACACACCATACACCCAGCCCTACACACACCATACACCCAGCCCTGTACACACCATACACCCAGCCGTACACACACCATACACCCAGCCTACTACACACCATACACCCAGCCCTGTACACACCATACACCCAGCCCTGTACACACCATACACCCAGCCCTGCACACACCATACACCCAGCCCTGTACACACCATACACCCAGCCCTGTACACACCATCCACCCAGCCCTGTACACACCATACACCCAGGCCTGTACACGCCATACACCCAGCCCTACACACCATACACCCAGCCCTGTACACATCATACACCCAGCCCTGTACACACCATACACCCAGCCCTGTACACACCATACACCCAGCCCTGTACACACCATACACCCAGCCCTGTACAGACCATACACCCAGCCCTGTACACACCAAACACCCAGCCCTCTACACACCATACACCCAGCCCTGTACACACCATACACCCAGCCCTGTACACACCATACACCCAGCCCTGTACACAACATACACCCAGCCCTGTACACACCATACACCCAGCCCTACACACACATAGACACCAGCCCCTTACACACCATACACCCAGCCCTACACACACCATACACCCAGCCCTGTACACACCATACACCCAGCCCTGTACACACCATACACCCAGACCTGTACACACCATACACCCAGCCCTGTACACACCATACACCCAGCCCTGTACACAACATACACCCTGCCCTGTACACACCATACACCCAGCCCTGTACACACCATACACCCAGCCCTCCACACCATACACCCAGCCCTGTACACATCATACACCCAGCCCTGTACACACCATACACCCAGCCCTGTACACACCATACACCCAGCCCTGTACACAACATACACCCAGCCCTGTACACACCATACACCCAGCCCTGTACACACCATACACCCAGCCCTGTACACACCATACACCCAGCCCTGTACACACCATACACCCAGCCCTGTACACACCATACACCCAGCCCTGTACACACCATACACCCAGCCCAGTACACACCATACACCCAGCCCTGTACACAACATACACCCAGCCCTGTACACACCATACACCCAGCCCTGTACACACCATACACCCAGCCCTGTACACATCATACACCCAGCCCTGTACACACCATACACCCAGCCCTGTACACACCATACACCCAGCCCTGTACACACCATACACCCAGCCCTGTACACACCATACACCCAGCCCTGTACACACCATACACCCAGCCCTGTACACACCATACACCCAGCCCTGTACACACCATACACCCAGCCCTGTACACACCATACACCCAGCCGTTCATCACACCATACACCAGCCGCTGCACACACCATACACCCAGCCCTTACACACAGCATACACCCAGCCCTGTACACTACATACACCCAGCCCTGTACACACCATTACACCCAGCCCTGTACACACCTACACCACACATACTGTACACACCATACACCCAGCCCTGTACCACCATACACCCAGCCTACACACCCCATACACACAGCCCTGTACACACCATACACCTAGCCCTGTACACAAAATATACACCAGCCCTGTACAAACCATACACCCAGCTCTGTACACACGATACACCTCAGTCGCTGTACACACCATACACCCAGCCCTGTACACACCATACACCCAGCCCTGTACACACCATACACCCAGCCCTGTACACACCATACACCCAGCCCTGTACACACCATACACCCAGCCCTGTACACACCATACACCCAGCCCTGTACACACCATACACCCAGCCCTGTACACACCATACACCCAGCCCTGTACACACCATACACCCAGCCCTGTACACACCATACACCCAGCCCTGTACACACCATACACCCAGCCCTGTACACACCATACACCCAGCCCTGTACACACCATACACCCAGCCCTGTACACACCATACACCCAGCCCTGTACACACCATACACCCAGCCCTGTACACACCATACACCCAGCCCTGTACACACCATACACCCAGCCCTGTACACACCATACACCCAGCCCTGTACACACCATACACCCAGCCCTGTACACACCATACACCCAGCCCTGTACACACCATACACCCAGCCCTGTACACACCATACACCCAGCCCTGTACACACCATACACCCAGCCCTGTACACACCATACACCCAGCCCTGTACACACCATACACCCAGCCCTGTACACACCATACACCCAGCCCTGTACACACCATACACCCAGCCCTGTACACACCATACACCCAGCCCTGTACACACCATACACCCAGCCCTGTACACACCATACACCCAGCCCTGTACACACCATACACCCAGCCCTGTACACACCATACACCCAGCCCTGTACACACCATACACCCAGCCCTGTACACACCATACACCCAGCCCTGTACACACCATACACCCAGCCCTGTACACACCATACACCCAGCCCTGTACACACCATACACCCAGCCCTGTACACACCATACACCCAGCCCTGTACACACCATACACCCAGCCCTGTACACACCATACACCCAGCCCTGTACACACCATACACCCAGCCCTGTACACACCATACACCCAGCCCTGTACACACCATACACCCAGCCCTGTACACACCATACACCCAGCCCTGTACACACCATACACCCAGCCCTGTACACACCATACACCCAGCCCTGTACACACCATACACCCAGCCCTGTACACACCATACACCCAGCCCTGTACACACCATACACCCAGCCCTGTACACACCATACACCCAGCCCTGTACACACCATACACCCAGCCCTGTACACACCATACACCCAGCCCTGTACACACCATACACCCAGCCCTGTACACACCATACACCCAGCCCTGTACACACCATACACCCAGCCCTGTACACACCATACACCCAGCCCTGTACACACCATACACCCAGCCCTGTACACACCATACACCCAGCCCTGTACACACCATACACCCAGCCCTGTACACACCATACACCCAGCCCTGTACACACCATACACCCAGCCCTGTACACACCATACACCCAGCCCTGTACACACCATACACCCAGCCCTGTACACACCATACACCCAGCCCTGTACACACCATACACCCAGCCCTGTACACACCATACACCCAGCCCTGTACACACCATACACCCAGCCCTGTACACACCATACACCCAGCCCTGTACACACCATACACCCAGCCCTGTACACACCATACACCCAGCCCTGTACACACCATACACCCAGCCCTACACACACCATACACCCAGCCCTGTACACACCATACACCCAGCCCTGTACACACCATACACCCAGCCCTGTACACACCATACACCCAGCCCTGTACACACCATACACCCAGCCCTGTACACACCATACACCCAGCCCTGTACACACCATACACCCAGCCCTGTACACACCATACACCCAGCCCTGTACACACCATACACCCAGCCCTGTACACACCATACACCCAGCCCTGTACACACCATACACCCAGCCCTGTACACACCATACACCCAGCCCTGTACACACCATACACCCAGCCCTGTACACACCATACACCCAGCCCTGTACACACCATACACCCAGCCCTGTACACACCATACACCCAGCCCTGTACACACCATACACCCAGCCCTGTACACACCATACACCCAGCCCTGTACACACCATACACCCAGCCCTGTACACACCATACACCCAGCCCTGTACACACCATACACCCAGCCCTGTACACACCATACACCCAGCCCTGTACACACCATACACCCAGCCCTGTACACACCATACACCCAGCCCTGTACACACCATACACCCAGCCCTGTACACACCATACACCCAGCCCTGTACACACCATACACCCAGCCCTGTACACACCATACACCCAGCCCTGTACACACCATACACCCAGCCCTGTACACACCATACACCCAGCCCTGTACACACCATACACCCAGCCCTGTACACACCATACACCCAGCCCTGTACACACCATACACCCAGCCCTGTACACACCATACACCCAGCCCTGTACACACCATACACCCAGCCCTGTACACACCATACACCCAGCCCTGTACACACCATACACCCAGCCCTGTACACACCATACACCCAGCCCTGTACACACCATACACCCAGCCCTGTACACACCATACACCCAGCCCTGTACACACCATACACCCAGCCCTGTACACACCATACACCCAGCCCTGTACACACCATACACCCAGCCCTGTACACACCATACACCCAGCCCTGTACACACCATACACCCAGCCCTGTACACACTATACACCCAGCCCTGTACACACCATACACCCAGCCCTGTACACACCATACACCCAGCCCTGTACACACCATACACCCAGCCCTGTACACACCATACACCCAGCCCTGAACACACCATACACCCAGCCCTGTACACACCATACACCCAGCCCTGTACACACCATACACCAGCCCTGTACACACCATACACCCAGCCCTGTACACACCATACACCCAGCCCTGTACACACCATACACCCAGCCCTGTACACACCATACACCCAGCCCTGTACACACCATACACCCAGCCCTGTACACACCATACACCCAGCCCTGTACACACCATACACCCAGCCCTGTACACACCATACACCCAGCCCTGTACACACCATACACCCAGCCCTGTACACACCATACACCAGCCCTGTACACACCATACACCCAGCCCTGTACACACCATACACCCAGCCCTGTACACACCATACACCCAGCCCTGTACACACCATACACCCAGCCCTGTACACACCATACACCCAGCCCTGTACACACCATACACCCAGCCCTGTACACACCATACACCCAGCCCTGTACACACCATACACCCAGCCCTGTACACACCATACACCCAGCCCTGTACACACCATACACCCAGCCCTGTACACACCATACACCCAGCCCTGTACACACCATACACCCAGCCCTGTACACACCATACACCCAGCCCTGTACACACCATACACCCAGCCCTGTACACACCATACACCCAGCCCTGTACACACCATACACCCAGCCCTGTACACACCATACACCCAGCCCTGTACACACCATACACCCAGCCCTGTACACACCATACACCCAGCCCTGTACACACCATACACCCAGCCCTGTACACACCATACACCCAGCCCTGTACACACCATACACCCAGCCCTGTACACACCATACACCCAGCCCTGTACACACCATACACCCAGCCCTGTACACACCATACACCCAGCCCTGTACACACCATACACCCAGCCCTGTACACACCATACACCCAGCCCTGTACACACCATACACCCAGCCCTGTACACACCATACACCAGCCCTGTACACACCATACACCCAGCCCTGTACACACCATACACCCAGCCCTGTACACACCATACACCCAGCCCTGTACACACCATACACCCAGCCCTGTACACACCATACACCCAGCCCTGTACACACCATACACCCAGCCCTGACACACATCATCACCCAGCCTGTACACACCATACACCCAGCCCTGTACACACCATACACCCAGCCCTGTACACACCATACACCAGCCCTTACACACCATACACCGAGCCCTGTACACACCATCCACCCAGCCCTGCACTCACCATACACCAGGCCCTGTACACTCCATACACCCAGCCCTGTACACACCATACACCCAGCCCTGTACACACCATACACCCAGCCCTGTACACACCATACACCCAGCCCTGTACACACCATACACCCAGCCCTGTACACACCATACACCCAGCCCTGTACACACCATACACCCAGCCCTGTACACACCATACACCCAGCCCTGTACACACCATACACCCAGCCCTGTACACACCATACACCCAGCCCTGTACACACCATACACCCAGCCCTGTACACACCATACACCCAGCCCTGTACACACCATACACCCAGCCCTGTACACACCATACACCCAGCCCTGTACACACCATACACCCAGCCCTGTACACACCATACACCCAGCCCTGTACACACCATACACCCAGCCCTGTACACACCATACACCCAGCCCTGTACACACCATACACCCAGCCCTGTACACACCATACACCCAGCCCTGTACACACCATACACCCAGCCCTGTACACACCATACACCCAGCCCTGTACACACCATACACCCAGCCCTGTACACACCATACACCCAGCCCTGTACACACCATACACCCAGCCCTGTACACACCATACACCCAGCCCTGTACACACCATACACCCAGCCCTGTACACACCATACACCCAGCCCTGTACACACCATACACCCAGCCCTGTACACACCATACACCCAGCCCTGTACACACCATACACCCAGCCCTGTACACACCATACACCCAGCCCTGTACACACCATACACCCAGCCCTGTACACACCATACACCCAGCCCTGTACACACCATACACCCAGCCCTGTACACACCATACACCCAGCCCTGTACACACCATACACCCAGCCCTGTACACACCATACACCCAGCCCTGTACACACCATACACCCAGCCCTGTACACACCATACACCCAGCCCTGTACACACCATACACCCAGCCCTGTACACACCATACACCCAGCCCTGTACACACCATACACCCAGCCCTGTACACACCATACACCCAGCCCTGTACACACCATACACCCAGCCCTGTACACACCATACACCCAGCCCTGTACACACCATACACCCAGCCCTGTACACACCATACACCCAGCCCTGTACACACCATACACCCAGCCCTGTACACACCATACACCCAGCCCTGTACACACCATACACCCAGCCCTGTACACACCATACACCCAGCCCTGTACACACCATACACCCAGCCCTGTACACACCATACACCCAGCCCTGTACACACCATACACCCAGCCCTGTACACACCATACACCCAGCCCTGTACACACCATACACCCAGCCCTGTACACACCATACACCCAGCCCTGTACACACCATACACCCAGCCCTGTACACACCATACACCCAGCCCTGTACACACCATACACCCAGCCCTGTACACACCATACACCCAGCCCTGTACACACCATACACCCAGCCCTGTACACACCATACACCCAGCCCTGTACACACCATACACCCAGCCCTGTACACACCATACACCCAGCCCTGTACACACCATACACCCAGCCCTGTACACACCATACACCCAGCCCTGTACACACCATACACCCAGCCCTGTACACACCATACACCCAGCCCTGTACACACCATACACCCAGCCCTGTACACACCATACACCCAGCCCTGTACACACCATACACCCAGCCCTGTACACACCATACACCCAGCCCTGTACACACCATACACCCAGCCCTGTACACACCATACACCCAGCCCTGTACACACCATACACCCAGCCCTGTACACACCATACACCCAGCCCTGTACACACCATACACCCAGCCCTGTACACACCATACACCCAGCCCTGTACACACCATACACCCAGCCCTGTACACACCATACACCCAGCCCTGTACACACCATACACCCAGCCCTGTACACACCATACACCCAGCCCTGTACACACCATACACCCAGCCCTGTACACACCATACACCCAGCCCTGTACACACCATACACCCAGCCCTGTACACACCATACACCCAGCCCTGTACACACCATACACCCAGCCCTGTACACACCATACACCCAGCCCTGTACACACCATACACCCAGCCCTGTACACACCATACACCCAGCCCTGTACACACCATACACCCAGCCCTGTACACACCATACACCCAGCCCTGTACACACCATACACCCAGCCCTGTACACACCATACACCCAGCCCTGTACACACCATACACCCAGCCCTGTACACACCATACACCCAGCCCTGTACACACCATACACCCAGCCCTGTACACACCATACACCCAGCCCTGTACACACCATACACCCAGCCCTGTACACACCATACACCCAGCCCTGTACACACCATACACCCAGCCCTGTACACACCATACACCCAGCCCTGTACACACCATACACCCAGCCCTGTACACACCATACACCCAGCCCTGTACACACCATACACCCAGCCCTGTACACACCATACACCCAGCCCTGTACACACCATACACCCAGCCCTGTACACACCATACACCCAGCCCTGTACACACCATACACCCAGCCCTGTACACACCATACACCCAGCCCTGTACACACCATACACCCAGCCCTGTACACACCATACACCCAGCCCTGTACACACCATACACCCAGCCCTGTACACACCATACACCCAGCCCTGTACACACCATACACCCAGCCCTGTACACACCATACACCCAGCCCTGTACACACCATACACCCAGCCCTGTACACACCATACACCCAGCCCTGTACACACCATACACCCAGCCCTGTACACACCATACACCCAGCCCTGTACACACCATACACCCAGCCCTGTACACACCATACACCCAGCCCTGTACACACCATACACCCAGCCCTGTACACACCATACACCCAGCCCTGTACACACCATACACCCAGCCCTGTACACACCATACACCCAGCCCTGTACACACCATACACCCAGCCCTGTACACACCATACACCCAGCCCTGTACACACCATACACCCAGCCCTGTACACACCATACACCCAGCCCTGTACACACCATACACCCAGCCCTGTACACACCATACACCCAGCCCTGTACACACCATACACCCAGCCCTGTACACACCATACACCCAGCCCTGTACACACCATACACCAGCCCTGTACACACCATACACCCAGCCCTGTACACACCATACACCCAGCCCTGTACACACCATACACCCAGCCCTGTACACACCATACACCCAGCCCTGTACACACCATACACCCAGCCCTGTACACACCATACACCCAGCCCTGTACACACCATACACCCAGCCCTACACACACCATACACCCAGCCCTGTACACACCATACACCCAGCCCTGTACACACCATACACCCAGCCCTGTACACACCATACACCCAGCCCTGTACACACCATACACCCAGCCCTGTACACACCATACACCCAGCCCTGTACACACCATACACCCAGCCCTGTACACACCATACACCCAGCCCTGTACACACCATACACCCAGCCCTGTACACACCATACACCCAGCCCTGTACACACCATACACCCAGCCCTGTACACACCATACACCCAGCCCTGTACACACCATACACCCAGCCCTGTACACACCATACACCCAGCCCTGTACACACCATACACCCAGCCCTGTACACACCATACACCCAGCCCTGTACACACCATACACCCAGCCCTGTACACACCATACACCCAGCCCTGTACACACCATACACCCAGCCCTGTACACACCATACACCCAGCCCTGTACACACCATACACCCAGCCCTGTACACACCATACACCCAGCCCTGTACACACCATACACCCAGCCCTGTACACACCATACACCCAGCCCTGTACACACCATACACCCAGCCCTGTACACACCATACACCCAGCCCTGTACACACCATACACCCAGCCCTGTACACACCATACACCCAGCCCTGTACACACCATACACCCAGCCCTGTACACACCATACACCCAGCCCTGTACACACCATACACCCAGCCCTGTACACACCATACACCCAGCCCTGTACACACCATACACCCAGCCCTGTACACACCATACACCCAGCCCTGTACACACCATACACCCAGCCCTGTACACACCATACACCCAGCCCTGTACACACCATACACCCAGCCCTGTACACACCATACACCCAGCCCTGTACACACCATACACCCAGCCCTGTACACACCATACACCCAGCCCTGTACACACCATACACCCAGCCCTGTACACACCATACACCCAGCCCTGTACACACCATACACCCAGCCCTGTACACACCATACACCCAGCCCTGTACACACCATACACCCAGCCCTGTACACACCATACACCCAGCCCTGTACACACCATACACCCAGCCCTGTACACACCATACACCCAGCCCTGTACACACCATACACCCAGCCCTGTACACACCATACACCCAGCCCTGTACACACCATACACCCAGCCCTGTACACACCATACACCCAGCCCTGTACACACCATACACCCAGCCCTGTACACACCATACACCCAGCCCTGTACACACCATACACCCAGCCCTGTACACACCATACACCCAGCCCTGTACACACCATACACCCAGCCCTGTACACACCATACACCCAGCCCTGTACACACCATACACCCAGCCCTGTACACACCATACACACAGCCCTAAACAAACCATACACACTGCCCTGTACACACCATACACCCAGCCCAACGCACACCATACACCCAGCTCCACACACACCATACACCCAGCCCTGTACACACCATACACCCAGCCCTGTACACACCATACACCCTGCCCTGTACACACCATACACGCAGCCCTGTTCACACCATACACCCAGCCCACCACACCAAACACAGAGCCCTGTACACAACATACACCCCGACCTGTACACACCATACACCTTCGTGTACACACCATACACCCAGCCCTGTACACACCATACACCCAGCCCTGTACACAACATACACCCAGCCCTGTACACACCATCCACCCAGCCCTGTACAAACCATACACCCAGCCGTGTACACACCAAACACCCAGCCCTGTACACACCATACACCTAGCCCTGTACACACCATACACCCAGCCCTGTACACAACATAAACCCAGCCCTGTACACACCATACACCCATCCCTGTACACACCATACACCCAGCCCTGTACACACCATACACCCAGCCCTGTACACACCATAAACCCAGCCCTGCCTACTTCATACACCCAGCCCTGCCCACACCATACTGAGAGCCCTACACACATCATCCACCCAGCGCTGTACACACCATCCACACAGCCCTGTACACTCCATACACCCAGCCCTGTACACACCATACACCCAGCCCTACAAACACCATACACCAAGCCCTGTACACACCATACACCCAGCCCTGTACACACCATACACCCAGACCTGCCCACATCATACACCCAGCCCTACACACACCATACACCCAGCCCTACACACACCATACACCCAGCCCTGTACACACCATCCACCCAGCCCTGTACACACCATACACCCAGCCTGCCCACACCATACACCCAGCCCTGTAAACACCATACACCCATCCCTGTACACACCATACACCCAGCCCTGTACACACCATACACCGAGCCCTGTACACACCATACACCCAGCCCTGTACACAATATACACCCAGCCTTGTACACGCCATACTCCCAGCCCTGTACACACCATACACCCAGCCCTGTACAAACCATACACCCAGCCCTGTACACACGATACACCCAGCCCTGTACACAGCATACACCCAGCCCTGTACACACCATACACCGAGCACTGTACACACCATACACCCAGCCCTGTACACACCATACACCCAGCCAAACACACCATACACCCAGCCCTGTACACATCATACACCCAGCCCAGTAAACACCATACACCCAGCCCTGTACACACCATACACCCAGCCCTGTACACACCATACACCCAGCCCTGTACACACCATACACCCAGCACAACACACCATACACCCAGCCCTGTACACACCATACACCCAGCCCTGTACACACCATACACCCAGCCCTGTACACACCATCCACCCAGCCCTGTACACACCATACACCCAGCCCTGTGCACACCAAACACCCAGCCCTGTACACACCTTACACCCAGCCCTGTACACACCATACACCCAGCCGTGCACACACCATACACCCAGCCTGGTACACACCATACACCCAGCCATGTACACACCATACACCCAGCCATGTACACACCATACACCCAGCCCTGTACACACCATACACCCTGCCCTGTACACAACATACACCCAGCCCTGTACACACCATACACCCAGCCCTTTACACACCATACACCCAGCACTGCCGACACCATACAAACAGCCCTACGCACACCATACACTCAGCCCTGTACACACCATAAACCCAGCCCTTTACACAACATACACCAAGCCCTCTACACACCATACACCCAGCCCTGTACACACCCTACACCCAGCCTAAACAAACCATACACACTGCCCTGTACACACCATACACCCAGCCCAACGCACACCATACACCCAGCTCCACACACACCATACACCCAGCCCTGTACACACCATACACCCAGCCCTGTACACACCATACACCCTGCCCTGTACACACCATACACCCAGCCCTGTTCACAACATACACCCAGCCCACCACACCAAACACAGAGCCCTGTACACAACATACACCCCGACCTGTACACACCATACACCTTCGTGTACACACCATACACCCAGCCCTGTACACACCATACACCCAGACCTGTACACAACATACACCCAGCCCTGTACACACCATCCACCCACTCCTGTACAAACCATACACACAGCCGTATACACACCAAACACCCAGCCCTGTACACACCATACACCTAGCCCTGTACACACCATACACCCAGCCCTGTACACAACATAAACCCAGCCCTGTACACACCATACACCCATCCCTGTACACACCATACACCCAGCCCTGTACACACCATACACCCAGCCCTGTACACACCATAAACCCAGCCCTGCCCACATCATCCACCCAGCCCTGCCCACATCATCCACCCAGCCCTGTACACACCATACACCCAGCCCAACACACTCCATACACCCAGCCCTGTACACACCATACACCCAGCCCTGTACACACCATAAACCCAGCCCTGCCCACATCATCCACCCAGCCATCCCCACATCATCCACCCAACCCAGTACACACCATACACACAGCCCTGAACACACCATACACCCAGCCCTGTACACACCATACACCCAGCCCTGTACACACCATACACCCAGCCCTGTACGCACCATACACCCAGCCCTTTACACACCATACACCCAGCCCTGTACACACCATACACCCAGCCCTGTACACACCATACATCCAGCCCTATACACACTATACACCCAGCTTTGAACACACCATACAGCCAGCCCTGTACACACCATACACCCAGCCCTGTACACACCATACACCCAGCCCTGTACACACCATAAACCCAGCCCTGAACACACCATACACCCAGCCCTGTACACACCATACACCCAGCCCTGTACATACCATACACCCAGCCCTGCCTACTTCATACACCCAGCCCTGCCCACACCATACTGAGAGCCCTACACACATCATCCACCCAGCGCTGTACACACCATCCACACAGCCCTGTACACTCCATACACCCAGCCCTGTACACACCATACACCCAGCCCTACAAACACCATACACCAAGCCCTGTACACACCATACACCCAGCCCTGTACACACCATACACCCAGACCTGCCCACATCATACACCCAGCCCTACACACACCATACACCCAGCCCTACACACACCATACACCCAGCCCTGTACACACCATCCACCCAGCCCTGTACACACCATACACCCAGCCTGCCCACACCATACACCCAGCCCTGTACACACCATACACCCATCCCTGTACACACCATACACCCAGCCCTGTACACACCATACACCGAGCCCTGTACACACCATACACCCAGCCCTGTACACAATATACACCCAGCCTTGTACACGCCATACACCCAGCCCTGTACACACCATACACCCAGCCCTACACACACCATACAACAAGCCCTGTACACCCCATACACCCAGCCCTGTACACCCCATACACCCAGCTCTGTACACACCATACACCCAGCCCTACACACACTATCCATCCAGTCCTGTACATACCATACACCCAGCCCTGCCCACATCATCCACCCAACCCTACACAAACCATACACCCAGCCCTACACACACCATACACCCAGCCCTACACACACCATACACCCAGCCCTGTACACACCATACACAAAGCCCTACACACACCATACACACAGCCCTCTACACACCATACACCCAGCCCTGTACACAGCGTACACCAAGCCCTGTACACACCATACACCCAGCCCTGCCCACATCATCAACCCAGCCCTGTACACACCATATACCCAGCCCTGTACACATTATCCAACCAGACCTGTACACACCATACACCCAGCCCTGTACACACCTTACCCCAGACCTGCCCACATCATACACCCAGCTTTGTACACGCCATACACCCAGCCCTACACACACCATACACCCAGGCCTGTACACACCATCCACCCAGCCCTGTACACACCATACACCCAGCCTGCCCACACCATACACCCAGCCCTTTACACAACATACACCCAGCCCTGTACACACCATACACCCAGCCCTGTACACACCATACACACAGCCATAAACAAACCATACACACTGCCCTGTACACACCATACACCCAGCCCAACGCACACCATACACCCAGCTCCACACACACCATACACCCAGCCCTGTACACACCATACACACTGCCCTGTACACACCATACACCCTGCCCTGTACACACCATACACGCAGCCCTGTTCACACCATACACCCAGCCCTGTACACACCACACACCCAGCCCTGTACACAACATACACCCCGACCTGTACACACCATACACCTTCGTGTACACACCATACACCCAGCCCTGTACACACCATACACCCAGCCCTGTACACAACATACACCCAGCCCTGTACACACCATCCACCCAGCCCTGTACAAACCATACACCCAGCCGTGTACACACCAAACACCCAGCCCTGTACACACCATACACCTAGCCCTGTACACACCATACACCCAGCCCTGTACACAACATAAACCCAGCCCTGTACACACCATACACCCATCCCTGTACACACCATACACCCAGCCCTGTACACACCATACACCCAGCCCTGTACACACCATAAACCCAGCCCTGCCCACATCATCCACCCAGCCCTGCCCACATTATCCACCCAGACCATGTACACACCATACACCCAGCCCTACACACACCATACACCCAGCCCTGTACACACCATACACCCAGCCCTGTACACACCATAAACCCAGCCCTGCCCACATCATCCACCCAGCCCTGCCCACATCATCCACCCAGCCCTGTACACACCATACACACAGCCCTGTACACACCATACACCCAGCCCTGTACACAGAATAAACCCAGCCCTGTACACACCATACACCCAGCCCTGTACGCACCATACACCCAGCCCTTTACACACCATACACCCAGCCCTGTACACACCATAAACCCAGCCCTGTACACACCATACACCCAGCCCGGTACACACTATACACCCAGCCCCGAACACACCATACACCCAGCCCTGTACAACCATACACCCAGCCCTGTACACACCATACACCCAGCCCTGTACACACCATACACCCAGCCATGAACACATCATACACCCAGCCCTGTAGACACCATACACCCAGCCCTGTACACACCATACACCCAGCCCTACACACACCATACACCCAGCCCTGTACACACCATACACCCAGCCCTGTACACACCATAAACCCAGCCCTGCCCACATCATCCACCCAGCCCTGCCCACATCATCCACCCAGCCCTGTACACACCATACACACAGCCCTGTGCACACCATAAACACAGCCCTACACACACCATGCACCCAGCCATGTACACACCATACACCAAGACCTGTACACCGCATACACCCAGCCCTGTACACACCATACACCCAGCCCTGTAAGCAACATACACACAGCCCTGTACACACCATACACCCAACCCTGTACACACCATACACCCAGCCCTGTACACACCATAGACCCAGCCATGTACACACCATACACCCAGCCCTGTACACACCATCCACCCAGCCCTGTACACACCATACACCCAGCCCTACACACACCATACACCCAACTCTACACACACCATACACCCAGCCCTGTACACAACATACACCCAGCCCTGTACACACCATACACCCAGCCCTCTACACACCATACACACAGCCCTGCAAACTCCATACACCCAACCCTGTACACACCATACACCCAGCCCAGTACACACCATACACCCGGCCCTGTACACACCATACACCCAGCCCTGTACACACCATACACCCAGCCCGACACACCATACACCCAGCCCTGTACACATCATACACCCAGCCCTGTACACACCATACACCCAGCCCTGTACACACCATAAACCCAGCCCTGTACACACCATACACCCAGCCCTACACACACCATACACCCAGCCCTGTACACACCAAACACCCAGCCCTGTACACACCATACACCCAGCCCTGTACAGACCATACACCCAGCCCTGTACACACCATAATCCAAGCCCTGTACACACCATACACCCAGCCCTGTACACACCATACACCCAGCCCTACACACACCATACACCCAGCCCTGTACACACCATACACCCAGCGCTACACACACCATACACCCAGCTCTACACACACCATACACCCAGCCCTGTACACACCATACACCCAGCCCTGTACACACCATACACCCAGCCCTGCACACACCATACACCCAGCCCTGTACACACCATACACCCAGCCCTGTACACACCATCCACCCAGCCCTGTACACACCATACACCCAGCCCTGTACACACCATACACCCAGCCCTGTACACACCATACACCCAGCACAACACACCATACACCCAGCCCTGTACACACCATACACCCAGCCCTGTACACACCATACACCCAGCCCTGTACACACCATCCACCCAGCCCTGTACACACCATACACCCAGCCCTGTGCACACCAAACACCCAGCCCTGTACACACCATACACCCAGCCCTGTACACACCATACACCCAGCCGTGCACACACCATACACCCAGCCTGGTACACACCATACACCCAGCCATGTACACACCATACACCCAGCCATGTACACACCATACACCCAGCCCTGTACACACCATACACCCTGCCCTGTACACAACATACACCCAGCCCTGTACACACCATACACCCAGCCCTGTACACACCATACACCCAGCACTGCCGACACCATACACCCAGCCCTACGCACACCATACACTCAGCCCTGTACACACCATAAACCCAGCCCTTTACACAACATACACCCAGCCCTCTACACACCATACACCCAGCCCTGTACACACCCTACACCCAGCCTAAACAAACCATACACACTGCCCTGTACACACCATACACCCAGCCCAACGCACACCATACACCCAGCTCCACACACACCATACACCCAGCCCTGTACACACCATACACCCAGCCCTGTACACACCATACACCCTGCCCTGTACACACCATACACCCAGCCCTGTTCACAACATACACCCAGCCCACCACACCAAACACAGAGCCCTGTACACAACATACACCCCGACCTGTACACACCAAACACCTTCGTGTACACACCATACACCCAGCCCTGTACACACCATACACCCAGACCTGTACACAACATACACCCAGCCCTGTACACACCATCAACCCAATCCTGTACAAACCATACACCCAGCCGTATACACACCAAACACCCAGCCCTGTACACACCATACACCTAGCCCTGTACACACCATACACCCAGCCCTGTACACAACATAAACCCAGCCCTGTACACACCATACACCCATCCCTGTACATACCATACACCCAGCCCTGTACACACCATACAACCAGCCCTGTACACACCATAAACCCAGCCCTGCCCACATCATCCACCCAGCCCTGCCCACATCATCCACCCAGCCCTGTACACACCATACACCCAGCCCTACACACTCCATACACCCAGCCCTGTACACACCATACACCCAGCCCTGTACACACCATAAACCCAGCCCTGCCCATATCATCCACCCAGCCATGCCCACATCATCCACCCAACCCAGTACACACCATACACACAGCCCTGAACACACCATACACCCAGCCCTGTACACACCATACACCCAGCCCTGTACACACCATACACCCAGCCCTGTACGCACCATACACCCAGCCCTTTACACACCATACACCCAGCCCTGTACACACCATACACCCAGCCCTGTACACACCATACACCCAGCCCTGTACACACTATACACCCAGCCCCGAACACACCATACAGCCAGCCCTGTACACACCATACACCCAGCCCTGTACACACCATACACCCAGCCCTGTACACACCATAAACCCAGCCCTGAACACACCATACACCCAGCCCTGTACACACCATACACCCAGCCCTGTACACACCATACACCCAGCCCTGTACATACCATACACCCAGCCCTGCCTACTTCATACACCCAGCCCTGCCCACACCATACTGAGAGCCCTACACACATCATCCACCCAGCGCTGTACACACCATCCACACAGCCCTGTACACTCCATACACCCAGCCCTGTACACACCATACACCCAGCCCTACAAACACCATACACCAAGCCCTGTACACACCATACACCCAGCCCTGTACACACCATACACCCAGACCTGCCCACATCATACACCCAGCCCTACACACACCATACACCCAGCCCTACACACACCATACACCCAGCCCTGTACACACCATACACCCAGCCCTGTACACACCATACACCCAGCCTGCCCACACCATACACCCAGCCCTGTACACACCATACACCCATCCCTGTACACACCATACACCCAGCCCTGTACACACCATACACCGAGCCCTGTACACACCATACACCCAGCCCTGTACACACCATACACCCAGCCCTGTACACACCATACACCCAGCCCTGTACACACCATACACCCAGCCCTGTACACACCATACACCCAGCCCTGTACACACCATACACCCAGCCCTGTACACACCATACACCCAGCTCTGTACACACCATACACCCAGCCCTGTACACACCATACACCCAGCCCTGTACACACCATACACCCAGCCCTGCCCACACCATACACCCAGCCCTGTACACACCATACACCCAGCCCTACACACACCATACACCCAGACCTACACACACCATACACCCAGCCCTGTAGACCCCATACACACAGCCCTGTACACACCATACACCTAGCCCTGTACACACCATACACCCTGCCCTGTACACACCATACACCCAGCCCTGTACACACCATACACCCAGCCCTGTACACACCATACACCCAGCCCTGTACACACCATACACCCAGCCCTGTACACATCATCCACCCAGCCCTGTACACACCATACACCCAGCCCTTTACACACCTTACACCCAGACCTGCCCACATTATACACCCAGCCTTGTACACGCCATACACCCAGCCCTACACACACCATACACCCAACCCTGTACACACCATCCACCCAGCCCTGTACACACCATACACCCAGCCTGCCCACACCATACACCCAGCCCTTTACACAACATACACCCAGCCCTGTACACACCATACACCCAGCCCTGTACACACCATACACACAGCCCTAAACAAACCATACACACTGCCCTGTACACACCATACACCCAGCCCAACGCACACCATACACCCAGCTCCACACACACCATACACCCAGCCCTGTACACACCATACACCCAGCCCTGTACACACCATACACCCTGCCCTGTACACACTATACACGCAGCCCTGTTCACACCATACACCCAGCCCTGTACACACCACACACCCAGCCCTGTACACAACATACACCCCGACCTGTACACACCATACACCTTCGTGTACACACCATACACCCAGCCCTGTACACACCATACACCCAGCCCTGTACACAACATACACCCAGCCCTGTACACACCATCCACCCAGCCCTGTACAAACCATACACCCAGCCGTGTACACACCAAACACCCAGCCCTGTACACACCATACACCTAGCCCTGTACACACCATACACCCAGCCCTGTACACAACATAAACCCAGCCCTGTACACACCATACACCCATCCCTGTACACACCATACACCCAGCCCTGTACACACCATACACCCAGCCCTGTACACACCATAAACCCAGCCCTGCCCACATCATCCACCCAGCCCTGCCCACATCATCCACCCAGCCCATGTACACACCATACACCCAGCCCTAAACACACCATACACCCAGCCCTGTACACACCATACACCCAGCCCTGTACACACCATAAACCCAGCCCTGCCCACATCATCCACCCAGCCCTGCCCACATCATCCACCCAGCCCTGTACACACCATACACACAGCCCTGTACACACCATACACCCAGCCCTGTACACAGAATAAACCCAGCCCTGTACACACCATACACCCAGCCCTGTACGCACCATACACCCAGCCCTTTACACACCATACACCCAGCCCTGTACACACCATAAACCCAGCCCTGTACACACCATACACCCAGCCCGGTACACACTATACACCCAGCCCCGAACACACCATACACCCAGCCCTGTACAACCATACACCCAGCCCTGTACACACCATACACCCAGCCCTGTACACACCATACACCCAGCCATGAACACACCATACACCCAGCCCTGTAGACACCATACACCCAGCCCTGTACACACCATACACCCAGCCCTACACACACCATACACCCAGCCCTGTACACACCATACACCCAGCCCTGTACACACCATAAACCCAGCCCTGCCCACATCATCCACCCAGCCCTGCCCACATCATCCATCCAGCCCTGTACACACCATACACACAGCCCTGTACACACCATAAACACAGCCCTACACACACCATACACCCAGCCATGTACACACCATACACCAAGACCTGTACACCGCATACACCCAGCCCTGTACACACCATACACCCAGCCCTGTAAGCAACATACACACAGCCCTGTACACACCATACACCCAAACCTGTACACACCATACACCCAGCCCTGTACACACCATAGACCCAGCCATGTACACACCATACACCCAGCCCTGTACACACCATCCACCCAGCCCTGTACACACCATACACCCAGCCCTACACACACCATACACCCAACTCTACACACACCATACACCCAGCCCTGTACACAATATACACCCAGCCCTGTACACACCATACACCCAGCCCTGTACACACCATACACACAGCCCTGCAAACTCCATACACCCAACCCTGTACACACCATACACCCAGCCCAGTACACACCATACACCCAGCCCTGTACACACCATACACCCAGCCCTGTACACACCATACACCCAGCCCGACACACCATACACCCAGCCCTGTACACATCATACACCCAGCCCTGTACACACCATACACCCAGCCCTGTACACACCATAAACCCAGCCCTGTACACACCATACACCCAGCCCTACACACAGCATACACCCAGCCCTGTACACACCAAACACCCAGCCCTGTACACACCATACACCCAGCCCTGTACAGACCATACACCCAGCCCTGTACACACCATAAACCAAGCCCTGTACACACCATACACCCAGCCCTGTACACACCATACACCCAGCCCTACACACACCATACACCCAGCCCTGTACACACCATACACCCAGCGCTACACACACCATACACCCAGCTCTACACACACCATACACCCAGCCCTGTACACACCATACACCCAGCCCTGTACACACCATACACCCAGCCCTGCACACACCATACACCCAGCCCTGTACACACCATACACCCAGCCCTGTACACACCATCCACCCAGCCCTGTACACACCATACACCCAGGCCTGTACACGCCATACACCCAGCCCTACACACCATACACCCAGCCCTGTACACATCATACACCCAGCCCTGTACACACCATACACCCAGCCCTGTACACAGCATAAACCCAGCCCTGTACACACCATACACCCAGCCCTACAAACACCATACACCCAGCCCTGTACACACCAAACACCCAGCCCTCTACACACCATACACCCAGCCCTGTACACACCATACACCCAGCCCTGTACACACCATACACCCAGCCCTGTACACAACATACACCCAGCCCTGTACACACCATACACCCAGCCCTACACACACCATAGACACCGCCCCCTACACACCATACACCCAGCCCTACACACACCATACACCCAGCTCTACACACACCATACACCCAGCCCTGTACACACCATACACCCAGACCTGTACACACCATACACCCAGCCCTGTACACACCATACACCCAGCCCTGTACACAACATACACCCTGCCCTGTACAAACCATACACCCAGCCCTGTAAACACCATACACCCAGCCAAACACACCATACACCCAGCCCTGTACACATCATACACCCCGCCCTGTACACTCCATACACCTTCGTGTACACACCATACACCCAGCCCTGTACACACCATACACCCAGCCCTGTACACAACATACACCCAGCCCTGTACACACCATCCACCCAGCCCTGTACAAACCATACACACAGCCGTGTACACATCAAACACCCAGCCCTGTACACACCATACACCTAGCCCTGTACACACCATACACCCAGCCCTGTACACAACGTAAACCCAGCCCAGTACACACCATGCACCCATCCCTGTACACACCATACACCCAGCCCTGTACACACCATACACCCAGCCCTGTACACACCATACACCCAGCCCTGTACACACCATAAACCCAGCCCTGCCCACATCATCCACCCAGCCCTGCCCACATCATCCACCCAGCCCTGTACACACCATACACCCAGCCCTGTACACACCATACACCCAGCCCAGTACACACCATACACCCAGCCCTGTACACACCATACACCCAGCCCAACACACACCATACACACAGCCCTGTTCACACCATACACCCAGACCTGAACACACCATACACCCAGCCGTGCACACACCATACACCCAGCCCTGTACACACCATACACCCAACCCTGTACACACCATACACCCAGCCCTGTACACACCATACACCCAGCCCTGTACACACCATACACCCAGCCCTGTACACACCATACACCCAGCACTACACACACCATACACCCAGCCCTGTACACACCATACACCCAGCCCTACACACACCATACACACAGCCCTGTACACACCATAGACCAAGCCCTACACAAACCATACACCCAGCCCTGTACACACCATACACCCAGCTCTGTACACCCCATAAACCCATTCCTGTACACAGCATACACAAAGCCCTGTACACACCATGCACACAGCCCAGCACACACCATACACCCAGCCCTACACACACCATACACCCAGCCCTGTACACACCATACACCCAGCCCTGTGCACCCCATACACCCAGCCCTGTACACACCATACACCCAGAACTGTACACACCATACACCCAGCCCTACACACACCATACACCCAGATCTACACACACCATACTCCCAGCCCTAGACACACCATACACCCAGCCCTGTACACACCATACACCCAGCCCTGTACAAACCATACACCCAGCCCTGTACACACGATACACCCAGCCCTGTACACACCATACACCCAGCCCTGTACACACCATACACCGAGCACTGTACACACCATACACCCAGCCCTGTACACACCATACACCCAGCCAAACACACCATACACCCAGCCCTGTACACATCATACACCCAGCCCAGTACAAACCATACACCCAGCCCTGTACACACCATACACCCAGCCCTGTACACACCATACACCCAGCCCTGTACACACCATACACCCAGCACTACACACACCATACACCCAGCCCTGTACACACCATACACCCAGCCCTGTACACACCATACACCATAGCCCTGTACACACCATTCACCCAGCCCTGTACACACCAAACACCCAGCCCTGTACACACCATACACCCAGCCCTGTACACACCATACACCCAGCCCGGTACACACCATACACCCAGCCCTGTACACACCATACACCCAGCCCTGTACACACCATACACCCAGCCCTGTACACACCATACACCCTGCCCTGTACACAACATACACCCAGCCCTGTACACACCATACACCAAGCCCTGTACACACAATACACCCAGCCCTGTACACACCATACACCCAGCACTGCCGACACCATACACCCAGCCCTACGCACACCATACACTCAGCCCTGTACACACCATACACCCAGCCCTTTACACAACATACACCCAGCCCTGTACACATCATACACCCCGCCCTGTACACTCCATACACCTTCGTGTACACACCATACACCCAGCCCTGTACACACCATACACCCAGCCCTGTACACAACATACACCCAGCCCTGTACACACCATCCACCCAGCCCTGTACAAACCATACACACAGCCGTGTACACATCAAACACCCAGCCCTGTACACACCATACACCTAGCCCTGTACACACCATACACCCAGCCCTGTACACAACGTAAACCCAGCCCAGTACACACCATGCACCCATCCCTGTACACACCATACACCCAGCCCTGTACACACCATACACCCAGCCCTGTACACACCATAAACCCAGCCCTGTACACACCATAAACCCAGCCCTGCCCACATCATCCACCCAGCCCTGCCCACATCATCCACCCAGCCCTGTACACACCATACACCCAGCCCTGTACACACCATACACCGAGCCCAGTACACCCCATACACCCAGCCCTGTACACACCATACACCCAGCCCAACACACACCATACACACAGCCCTGTTCACACCATACACCCAGACCTGAACACACCATACACCCAGCCGTGCACACACCATACACCCAGCCCTGTACACACCATACACCCAACCCTGTACACACCATACACCCAGCCCTGTACACACCATACACCCAGCCCTGTACACACCATACACCCAGCCCTGTACACACCATACACCCAGAACTACACACACCATACACCCAGCCCTGTACACACCATACACCCAGCCCTACACACACCATACACACAGCCCTGTACACACCATAGACCAAGCCCTACACAAACCATACACCCAGCCCTGTACACACCATACACCCAGCTCTGTACACCCCATAAACCCATTCCTGTACACAGCATACACAAAGCCCTGTACACACCATGCACACAGCCCAGCACACACCATACACCCAGCCCTACACACACCATACACCCAGCCCTGTACACACCATACACCCAGCCCTGTGCACCCCATACACCCAGCCCTGTACACACCATACACCCAGAACTGTACACACCATACACCCAGCCCTACACACACCATACACCCAGTTCTACACACACCATACACCCAGCCCCTTACACACAATACACCCAGCCCTGTACACACCATACACCCAGCCCTGTACAAACCATACACCCAGCCCTGTGCACACGATACACCCAGCACTGTACACACCATACACCCAGCCCTGTACACACCATACACCGAGCACTGTACACACCATACACCCAGGCCTGTACACACCATACACCCAGCCAAACACACCATACACCCAGCCCTGTACACATCATACACCCAGCCCAGTACAAACCATACACCCAGCCCTGTACACACCATACACCCAGCCCTGTACACACCATACACCCAGCCCTGTACACACCATACACCCAGCACTACACACACCATACACCCAGCACTGTACACACCATACACCCAGCCCTGTACACACCATACACCATAGCCCTGTACACACCATTCACCCAGCCCTGTACACACCAAACACCCAGCCCTGTACACACCATACACCCAGCCCTGTACACACCATACACCCAGCCCGGTACACACCATACACCCAGCCCTGTACACACCATACACCCAGCCCTGTACACACCATACACCCAGCCCTGTACACACCATACACCCTGCCCTGTACACAACATACACCCAGCCCTGTACACACCATACACCAAGCCCTGTACACACAATACACCCAGCCCTGTACACACCATACACCCAGCACTGCCGACACCATACACCCAGCCCTACGCACACCATACACTCAGCCCTGTACACACCATACACCCAGCCCTTTACACAACATACACACAGCCCTGTACACACCATAAACCCAGCCCTGTACACACCATACACCCAGCCCTAAACAAACCATACACACTGCCCTGTACACACCATACACCCAGCCCAACGCACACCATACACCCAGATCCACACACACCATACACCCAGCCCTGTACACACCATACACCGAGCCCTGTACACTCCATACACCCAGCCCTGTACACACCATACACCCAGCCCTACACACACCATACACACAGCCCTGTACACAATATACACCCAGCCCTGAACACACCATACACCCAGCCGTGCGCACACCATACACCCAGCCCTGTACACACCATACACCCAGCCCTGTACACAACATACACCCAGCCCTGTACACACCATACACCCAGCCCTGTACACACCATACACCCAGCCCTGTACACACCATACACCCAGCACTACACACACCATACACCCAGCCCTGTACACACCATACACCCAGCCCTACACAAACCATACACACAGCCCTGTACACACCATAGACCAATCCCTACACACACCATACACCCAGCCCTGTACACACCATACACCCAGCCCTGTGCACCCCATACACTCAGCCCTGTACACACCATACACCCAGAACTGTACACACCATACACCCAGCCCTACACACACCATACACCCAGATCTACACACACCATACACCCAGCCCTTTACACACCATACACCCAGCCCTGTACACACCATACACCCAGCCCTGTACAAACCATACACCCAGCCCTGTACACACGATACACCCAGCCCTGTACACACCATACACCCAGCCCTGTACACACCATACACCGAGCACTGTACACACCATACACCCAGCCCTGTACACACCATACACCCAGCCAAACACACCAAACACCCAGCCCTGTACACATCATACACCCAGCCCAGTAAACACCATACACCCAGCCCTGTACACACCATACACCCAGCCCTGTACACACCATACACCCAGCCCTGTACACACCATACACCCAGCACAACACACCATACACCCAGCCCTGTACACACCATACACCCAGCCCTGTACACACCATACACCCAGCCCTGTACACACCATCCACCCAGCCCTGTACACACCATACACCCAGCCCTGTTCACACCAAACACCCAGCCCTGTACACACCATCCACCCAGCCCTGTACACACCATACACCCAGCCGTGCACACACCATACACCCAGCCTGGTACACACCATACACCCAGCCATGTACACACCATACACCCAGCCATGTACACACCATACACCCAGCCCTGTACACACCATACACCCTGCCCTGTACACAACATACACCCAGCCCTGTACACACCATACACCCAGCCCTGTACACACCATACACCCAGCACTGCCGACACCATACACCCAGCCCTACGCACACCATACACTCAGCCCTGTACACACCATAAACCCAGCCCTTTACACAACATACACCCAGCCCTCTACACACCATACACCCAGCCCTGTACACACCCTACACCCAGCCTAAACAAACGAAACACACTGCCCTGTACACACCATACACCCAGCCCAACGCACACCATACACCCAGCTCCACACACACCATACACCCAGCCCTGTACACACCATACACCCAGCCCTGTACACACCATACACCCTGCCCTGTACACACCATACACCCAGCCCTGTTCACAACATACACCCAGCCCACCACACCAAACACAGAGCCCTGTACACAACATACACCCCGACCTGTACACACCATACACCTTCGTGTACACACCATACACCCAGCCCTGTACACACCATACACCCAGACCTGTACACAACATACACCCAGCCCTGTACACACCATCCACCCAGCCCTGTACAAACCATACACCCAGCCGTATACACACCAAACACCCTGCCCTGTACACACCATACACCTAGCCCTGTACACACCATACACCCAGCCCTGTACACCACATAAACCCAGCCCTGTACACACCATACACCCATCCCTGTACACACCATACACCCAGCCCTGTACACACCATACACCCAGCCCTGTACACACCATAAACCCAGCCCTGCCCACATCATCCACCCAGCCCTGCCCACATCATCCACCCAGCCCTGTACACACCATACACCCAGCCCTACACACTCCATACACCCAGCCCTGTACACACCATACACCCAGCCCTGTACACACCATAAACCCAGCCCTGCCCACATCATCCACCCAGCCATGCCCACATCATCCACCCAACCCAGTACACACCATACACACAGCCCTGAACACACCATACACCCAGCCCTGTACACACCATACACCCAGCCCTGTACACACCATACACCCAGCCCTGTACGCACCATACACCCAGCCCTTTACACACCATACACCCAGCCCTGTACACACCATACACCCAGCCCTGTACACACCATACACCCAGCCCTGTACACACTATACACCCAGCCCCGAACACACCATACAGCCAGCCCTGTACAAACCATACACCCAGCCCTGTACACACCATACACCCAGCCCTGTACACACCATAAACCCAGCCCTGAACACACCATACACCCAGCCCTGTACACACCATACACCCAGCCCTGTACACACCATACTCCCAGCCCTGTACATACCATACACCCAGCCCTGCCTACTTCATACACCCAGCCGTGCCCACACCATACTGAGAGCCCTACACACATCATCCACCCAGCGCTGTACACACCATCCACACAGCCCTGTACACTCCATACACCCAGCCCTGTACACACCATACACCCAGCCCTACAAACACCATACACCAAGCCCTGTACACACCATACACCCAGCCCTGTACACACCATACACCCAGACCTGCCCACATCATACACCCAGCCCTACACACACCATACACCCAGCCCTACACACACCATACACCCAGCCCTGTACACACCATCCACCCAGCCCTGTACACACCATACACCCAGCCTGCCCACACCATACACCCAGCCCTGTACACACCATACACCCATCCCTGTACACACCATACACCCAGCCCTGTACACACCATACACCGAGCCCTGTACACACCATACACCCAGCCCTGTACACAATATACACCCAGCCTTGTACACGCCATACACCCAGCCCTGTACACACCATACACCCAGCCCTACACACACCATACAACAAGCCCTGTACACCCCATACACCCAGCCCTGTACACCCCATACACCCAGCTCTGTACACACCATACACCCAGCCCTACACACACTATCCATCCAGTCCTGTACACACCATACACCCAGCCCTGTACACACCATACACCCAGCCCTGTACACACCATACACCCAGCCCTGTACACACCATACACCCAGCCCTGTACACACCATACGCCCAGCCCTGCCCACATCATCCACCCAACCCTACACAAACCATACACCCAGCCCTACACACGCCATACACCCAGCCCTACACACACCATACACCCAGCCCTGTACACACCATACACACAGCCCTACACACACCATACACACAGCCCTTTACACACCATACACCCAGCCCTGTACACAGCGTACACCAAGCCCTGTACACACCATACACCCAGCCCTGCCCACATCATCAACCCAGCCCTGTACACACCATATACCCAGCCCTGTACACATTATCCAACCAGACCTGTTCACACCATACACCCAGCCCTGTACACACCTTACCCCAGACCTGCCCACATCATACACCCAGCTTTGTACACGCCATACACCCAGCCCTACACACACCATACACCCAGGCCTGTACACACCATCCACCCAGCCCTGTACAAACCATACACCCAGCCTGCCCACACCATACACCCAGCCCTTTACTCAACATACACCCAGCCCTGTACACACCATACACCCAGCCCTGTACACACCATACACACAGCCCTAAACAAACCATACACACTGCCCTGTACACACCATACACCCAGCCCAACGCACACCATACACCCAGCTCCACACACACCATACACCCAGCCCTGTACACACCATACACCCAGCCCTGTAAACACCATACACCCTGCCCTGTACACACCATACACGCAGCCCTGTTCACACCATACACCCAGCCCTGTACACACCACACCCCCAGCCCTGTACACAACATACACCCCGACCTGTACACACCATACACCTTCGTGTACACACCATACACCCAGCCCTGTACACACCATACACCCAGCCCTGTACACAACATACACCCAGCCCTGTACACACCATCCACCCAGCCCTGTACAAACCATACACCCAGCCGTGTACACACCAAACACCCAGCCCTGTACACACCATACACCTAGCCCTGTACACACCATACACCCAGCCCTGTACACAACATAAACCCAGCCCTGTACACACCATACACCCATCCCTGTACACACCATACACCCAGCCCTGTACACACCATACACCCAGCCCTGTACACACCATAAACCCAGCCCTGCCCACATCATCCACCCAGCCCTGCCCACATCATCCACCCAGCCCTGTACACACCATACACCCAGCCCTACACACACCATACACCCAGCCCTGTACACACCATACACCCAGCCCTGTACACACCATAAACCCAGCCCTGCCCACATCATCCACCCAGCCCTGCCCACATCATCCACCCAGCCCTGTACACTCCATACACACAGCCCTGTACACACCATACACACAGCCCTGTACACACCATACACCCAGCCCTGTACACAGAATAAACCCAGCCCTGTACACACCATACACCCAGCCCTGTACGCACCATACACCCAGCCCTTTACACACCATACACCCAGCCCTGTACACACCATAAACCCAGCCCTGTACACACCATACACCCAGCCCGGTACACACTATACACCCAGCCCCGAACACACCATACACCCAGCCCTGTACAACCATACACCCAGCCCTGTACACACCATACACCCAGCCCTGTACACACCATACACCCAGCCCTGAACACACCATACACCCAGCCCTGTAGACACCATACACCCAGCCCTGTACACACCATACACCCAGCCCTGTACATACCATACACCCAGCCCTGCCCACATCATACACCCAGCCCTGCCCACACCATACTGACAGCCCTACACACATCATCCACCCAGCCCTGTACACACCATCCACACAGCCCTGTACACTCCATACACCCAGCCCTGTACACACCATACACCCAGCCCTACACACACCATACACCAAGCCCTGTACACACCATACACCCAGCCCTGTACACACCATACACCCAGAACTGCCCACATCATACACCCAGCCCTACACACACCACACACCCAGCCCTACACACACCATACACCCAGCCCTGTACACACCATCCACCCAGCCCTGTACACACCATACACCCAGCCTGCCCACACCATACACCCAGCCCTGTACACACCATACACCCATCCCTGTACACACCATACACCCAGCCCTGTACACACCATACACCGAGCCCTGTACACACCATACACCCAGCCCTGTACACACCATACACCCTGCCTTGTACACGCCATACACCCAGCCCTGTACACACCATAGACACAGCCCTACACACACCATACAACAAGCCCTGTACACACCATACACCCAGCCCTGTACACACCATACAGCCAGCCCTGTACACACCATACACCCAGCCCTGTACACACCATACACCCAGCCCTGTACACACCATACACCCAGCCCTGTACACACCATACACCCAGCCCTGTACACACCATACACCCAAACCTACACACACCATACACCCAGCCCTGTACGCACCATACACCCAGCCCTGTACACACCATACACCCAGCCCTACACACACCATACACCCAGCCTTGTACACACCATACAGCCAGCCCTACACACAACATTCATCCAGCCCTGTACACACCATACACACAGCACTGTACACACCATACACCTAGACCTGTACACCCCATACACCCAGCCCTGTACACACCATACACCCAGCCCTGTACACACTATACACCCAGCCCTGTACACACCATACACCCAGCCCTGTACACACTATACACCCAGCCCTGTACACACTATACACCCAGCCCTGTACAACCCATACACCCAGCCCTGTACACCCCATACACCCAGCTCTGTACACACCATACACCCAGCCCTACACACAATATCCACTCAGCCCTGTACATACCATACACCCAGCCCTGTACACACCATACACCCAGCCCTGTACACACCATACACCCAGCCCTGTACACACCATACACCCAGCCCTGTACACACCATACAACCAGCCCTGCCCACATCATCCACCCAACCCTACACAAACCATACACCCAGCCCTACACACACCATACACCCAGCCCTACACACACCATACACCCAGCCCTGTACACACCATACACACAGCCCTACACACACCATACACACAGCCTGTACACACCATACACCCAGCCCTGTACACACCGTACACCAAGCCCTGTACACACCATACACCCAGCCCTGCCCACATCATCAACCCAGCCCTGTACACACCTTACACCCAGCCCTGTACACATTATCCAACCAGCCCTGTACACACCATACACCCAGCCCTGTACACACCTTACCCCAGACCTGCCCACATCATACACCCAGTTTTGAACACGCCATACACCCAGCCCTACACACACCATACACCCAGCTCTGTACACACCATCCACCCAGCCCTGTACACACCATACACCCAGCATGCCCACACCATACACCCAGCACTGTACACACCATACACCCATCCCTGTACACACCATAAACCCAGCCCTGTACACACCATACACCCAGCCCTGTACACACCATACACCCATCCCTGTACACACCATACACCCAGCCTTGTACACGCCATACGCCCAGCCCTGTACACACCATACATCCAGCCCTACACACACCATACAACCAGCCCTGTACACACCATACACCCAGCCCTGTACACACCATACACCCAGCCCTACACACACCATACACCCAGCCCTCTACACCCCATACACCCATCCCTGTACACACCATACACCCAGCACTGTACACACCATGCACCCAGCCCTGTACACACCATACACCCAGACCTACAGACGCCATTATCCCATCCCTGTACACACCATGCACCCAGCCCTACACACATCATACACCCAGCCCTGTAAACACCATAAACCCAGCCCTACACACACCATACACCCAGCCCTGTATACCCCATACACCCAGCCCTACACACACCATACACCCACCCCTGCCCACACCATACACCCAGCACTGTACACACCATACACCCAGCCCTGTACACACCATACCCCCAGCCCTGTACACACCATATACCCAGCCCTGTACACACCATACACCAAGCCCTACACACACCATCCACCCAGTCCTGTTCACACCATACACCGAGCCCTGTACACACCATACACCCAGCCCTGTACACACCATACACCCAGCCCTGTACACCCCATACACCCAGCCCTACACACATCATCCTCCCAGCCCTGTACACACCATACACCCAGCCCTGTACACACCATCCACCCAGCCCTGTTCACACCATACACCGAGCGCTGTACACACCATACACCCAGCCCTGTACACACCATACACCCAGCCCTGTACACCCCATACACCCAGCCCTACACACACCATCCTCCCAGCCCTGTACACACCATACACCCAGCCCTGTACACAGCATACACCCAGCCCTGTACACACCATACACCCAGCCCTGTACACATCATCCACCCAGCCCTACACACACCATCCACCCAGCCCTACACACACCATACACCCAGCCCTGTACACACCATACACCCAGCCCTACACACACCATACACCCAGCCCTGTACACACCATACACCCAGCCCTACACACACCATACACCCAGCCCTGGACACCCCATACACCCAGCCCTGTACACACCATACACCCAGCCCTACACACACCATACGCCCAGCCCTGTACACCCACCATACACCCAGCCCTGTATACACCATACACCCAGCCCTACACACACCATACACCCAGCCCTGTACACACCATACACCCAGCCCTACACACACCATACACCCAGCCCTGTACACACCATACACCCAGCCCTACACACACCATACACCCAGCCCTGTACACCCCATAAACCCAGCCCTGTACACACCATACACCCAGCCCTGCACACACCATACACCCAGCCATGTACACACCATACACCCATTCCTGCCCACACCACCGAAACAGCCCTGCCCACACCAGCCACTCTGCCCACACCATCATCGGAGCCCTGCCCACACCACCCACCCAACCCTTCTAATTCTACCCACCCAGCCCTGCCCACATCATCAACGCAGCCATTCCCAAACCATCCACACTGCCCTGCCCACACGATTCACCCTGACAATCTAACACCATTGACCCAGCCCTGCCCGCACCATTCACCAAACCATGCCCACACCATTCACCCTGATCTGCACAGATCATGCAGCCAGCCCTGCCTACACTATCCACCCAACAATGCCCACAACATCCACCCTCCTACCCACGCCATCCACTCAGCGCTGCCTACACTACTCACCCAGCCCTGTCCACACCATCTTAACAGCCCTGGCCACAACACCTATCCAGCACTGTTTTCACCATCCACCCAGCCCTGCCTACAGCATCCACCCAGCCCTGCCCACACAACCCACCCAGCTCTGCCCACACCACCATCCGAGGTCTGCCCAAATGATCGACCCAGCCCTGCCCACACCACCGAACCAACCCTGCTTACATCATCCTCTCTGCCTGCAGCATCACCGGAGCCCTGCCAACAGTACACACCCAACCCCTCTCATTCCACCCGGTCAGCCCTGCCCACTCCATCAAACCAGCTCTGCCCACAGATAAACACCGAGCTGCCCACACCATCCACCCTGCCTTGCCCACACCACCCATCCAACCCTGCCCACACCACTCTCGGAGCTGTGCCCACACTATCCACCCAGCCCTGCACACAACATCCACCCACCCTACTCACACGATCCACCCAGCCCTGCCCCAATCACCGAGACAGCCCGCCCCAAAGCACCCACTCAGCACTGCAAATGCTTCCAAAACAGCCTTGCAGACATTACCCACGCTGCCATGTCCACACCATCCAAACAACACTGCCCACAACACGCACGCAATCCTGTCCACACCATCCACCCAGTCCTGCCTACACCATCCAAACCAGCCATGCCCACAC
This sequence comes from Carcharodon carcharias, assembly GCF_017639515.1. Lineage (NCBI taxonomy): Eukaryota > Metazoa > Chordata > Chondrichthyes > Lamniformes > Lamnidae > Carcharodon > Carcharodon carcharias. The sequence continues at coordinate 803,253 of NW_024470559.1, forward strand.
CATCCCCCAAGCCCGGCATACACCATAGACACTGTACTGCAGACACCATCACCCCATGCCTGACCAACAATCCAGCCACCTCTGCCCACACAATCCAGCCAGCTCTACACAGACCATCCTCCCAGCTCTGCCCGTACCAAACAGCTAGCCCTTCCCACACCATCCATCAACTCCTGCCCACAACACCCACACAGCCCTGCCCGCACCATCCACGCAGCTCTGCCCACAGCTTTCTCAAACGCCTGCCCAAAACACTCTCTATTAGTTGTGACGCTTTGGATCTCCCTGTGGTTTCAAAATGTGCTGGCGTATTAGAATTTCCTCCCCCTTCCATCCTCACTCCAGCTCCTTCCATCTCCTTCAATGTCGCTCTCTCCCTCATCCTCACGCAGGCTCCCAGCTGCATCGCTCCCCCACCTCACTCCCTACCCACCATCCACCACCACCCCAAAGCCACCCACCATCCTGCCACCCCCACTCCCCTCAAATACTTTCCCTTTCTCCAGTCTCATTCCCTTCCCCTGGAACAGTCATATCTCCTGGCTTCCACCGGCTCTCAAGCAGTCCCGGGCTATTTTACCGGCTCCTTTCACAGCAACAGTGATTAGATTTCCAAAATACCATCTGTTCTGCCCAAATCCAAAACTGGCATTCACCCAGACAGTCAACGTGGAGATTGGGTGTCGCTGTTTCCGCTCTGTCATTCACTGAATAATGTTATCAATGTAGACAGTGAGCAGAAATAATTCACTGTTGCTGTTATTTTTTTTCAACGAGTACGCTGTCAATCTGCTATAACAGGATGAATCTGAATCTTCTGATGTGTTGCTAAAATAAAGTTGAGTGTATAAAGTTTACATTACCACAGTTAACCAAAGGAACTAAGAAGCTGTATTGACTCAGGCGGCAGTGGGTTTAAACTCCATGAATAGCACTTTGTGTGTTTATTTCTCATGCTGGGAAGGTGAACAATTGCAGAATCAGTGAAAAGACCAGATCACTGAAACATTGCTCCGAAGTAAAACTCGGAAAACATGAATACAGGGCCGGCATTGCAAATAGGTCCGAAATATGCAATTTTTAAAATTTTAACATTTCGAGGATTTCCCCACAGAACTAGTTTTGTCTGGACATACAATCCAGGAATTTCAGCTGTAGCAAACGCCTTGAGCCCAAAGTGATTTGAAAATGCTACCTCCCAATCTAGAGCCAGATGCGCTACTATTGTGCCACAAACCCAACTAAGCAGTGCGCTCTCATAAACCTCCTTAGACGTTGATTATATTCAGTGAATTACAAATCGAACTGGGACCATGAAAATGGACATCATACTGTGTCCCGTCCTTGTTGCCTGCTTTACTTTCTGTGGAATTGCATCACCTGGAAGAGAAAGAGGTAAAAGCAAAAAATGAGAGAGCTGACCCATAACATAACCCCGAGTGAGAAATTCATTTTCAAATTTTAAAAATAGTTTCAGTGAGTGAGAAACACTTTGGCAGCTGGATTCACAATGAGTTTTAATGTGATGGAGGCCACAAATGTTGGAGTTTTGTTTCCTTCTGGTTTTAATTGGCGAGATTGTGCAAACTGAGAAGGAGCAGGGACCCAAATTCATAAACTGAAACTTAGTGGACAGTCAGAAAAAAAAAATAACGTTGCAGGATTTGTGAAATATCATTCAAGAATTATCCAGCACGGACTCAGTTGATCCATCGTAATTTAAAAAAAAAAACATGTAAATCTGAACCCACCAGGTATGAACAGAGGGGAGGAAAATATATTAATCATTCAAGCTTTTGACGTTTCATCAGAACTTTTATAATCGTTAAATAACAGTTCGATATCACACATCAACAATTCACCGTTTGAGCATCAACATTCGGAGTGCTTTCCCGGTCCTTCTCTCTGGGGTGACTCGCTCCATGTTTGGGAATAAAGCTGCAATGAGTTCCGAACGCTCCTGCTTCAGGTGAACTGAAACTCGCGTCATCACGTTTGGCAACAGAATAAATTTTCCCCGTAAAACCTCAGGAGATTGCAACGTAATATGTTGTGTCTGGTGAGGGGCAGGGACTGTGCAGAAGCTGAGGGTTCAAAATACCGAAATCAACAAATGTAGAGAACAATCGTCATGTCTCTAGAGCTTAATTCAGCAACTAGACTTAATTTATAGTTACATCGACTGCAATTTACCTGGTATTTCAAGTTAAATTGATGCTGATTATGGTTTGGTTGTTTACATAAAAAGATAGGATGTGAAATCTTTTCCATTGGCTTTCTCGTTGGGTTCATTGTGTTAATTTGGTTATTTTGCTTTGTTGTTCTGCCTTGCAGGGAGGGGATCAGCGTACATAGTAAACAGCATCCGGGAACCTCCGATGTCTAAATAGAATCAACGAGAACAAAATCAAGTCAGCTATGGGTAATCTTTATAATACAATGGCTTGGCCCCAAGTGGAATATAATGTCCAAGAATGATCAGAAGAATGAAAATAGATGTGTCGACATTAGAAACATTTACAAGGTTTGATACGTTAAGTTCGGTGGGCGGTTTGGAGAAGCTGCAGCTGTTTTCTCCAGAGGACAGAATGTCGAAAGCAGGTGAGGTGAAGGTTTTCAAAGTCAAGCGAGAACTGGTTAGGGTATTATTGAGAAGCTGTTTCTATGACGGCAGCGCCGAGAATCAGAGCTATTTCAGGTGATTGGCACAAGATGCAACATTGACATAATGAGGAACTTTATTTTAGAGAAGTTTTGGTTAGCATCTGGAATGCTTGGCCTGAGGCAGATTCGAGAATGAATTTCAGAGGAGGTTCCATTATTTTGTAAAAATAGTACTTCAGAGACTGGAGGAATCGACGAGCCGAGTTGCTCTTCAAAGATCCCGAACAGACAACATGGGCCAAGTGTCCATCGTCTATGCCGTCACCATTCTGTGTCTCTCTCTAGCGCCAGAAATGGAGCATGTGGCTTTAACGTGTGAAGTTCATGCGACAAGCACAACTTCATTATAAGTACTGGGAAGTTTGGAAAGGAGGAGTGCAATTGAATCTGCATCCCTCCCTCTAATATGAGAATGTGCAATGCTGGAAATACTCAGCAAGGCAAGCAGCACCTGTGAAGCGAGTAATGGTGTGCTCTGCAGTGTTAGTAGATGTCTCAGCAGCCGTAATTTGTCGATATTGAAGAAAACAGTTGGACTGAGGATGGGTCAGTCAAATGTTTTATAAAGGTCAGCCAATGGGAAGGTTTGAGAGCTTGTCATAACAGCAGAGATGATGTTGTTTAAAGTGAACAGACAATTCCACAATCAGCAAAGATTTAGTTGACTGGAAAAATCCATTCAGCCGCCAGTAAATTGACAGAGGATAGCACAGATATGTGGTTATCATGCTCACTTTTACAGGGGACGGTTTCCCGAATGGCAATACAATGCCTACTGAGCGCGAAAGGAGCGAGGGAGAGCCCATTATTCTGTCGAAGGAGTAGCACTGGCTGCTCCTTCTAATCTTAATTTATGGTTGTTTCAATTCAATGAAGACAAATCTGATCCATAATGTAAATCATTTCATCCCTTTGAAAAGCACGGTTCATCAAATCCCTCCAGACTAAATATCTGAACTGTTATGTTGATGTGTACTTGTTAATGTGTTGCGACAACGGATGAAGAGTCAGCCGTCCGGAAGTGGGGAGAAGCAATTTGATGTCATTTTTATCTATTGAGCTGAACAGTGGGACCATTCACATGTTTTGCTGGACATAAAAAAAAAAACACGTTGAAAAGCGAAGCGCGGCTTGGAATGGCCAAATCTGTAGTGAAATAATTCTCAATAATAATTTGGTCATCATCCCTATGTTTTCAGATCCTTCAAGAAGATATGTGAAAAGTCTGCTGATATCAGGAATCTCCACCCTGTCTCTAGCTACGTAAATCGTTGGAATATGTCTTATCACAGACATGAGACTTGCAAATTGCATCTAAAAGGTATAGAATAAAACAAATGAACAGGAAAACACAAGGTCACCGTTATGGTTATATAGGTGATGACAATCAGTATGCCAGTGTATCCACTGAAAACATAACAAAGAAGCTACCTCTTTAAATGCTGGAAACTCACACACAGATGAGGCAACGAGAGAGAGAGAGAAGAGGTGAGCGGGGACTGGGCCATTGATTTAACAGAGAAGCAGTGTTTTGTGGAGATGTGGTAAGTGCCTTAGCAGCCCCAATGTGCAGACATAGAAGTTTACAAGATGGGTCGTATGCCGATCAGTGATATTTTTAGTGAAAGGCAAAGGTTTGGGAGGTTTCCGTGCGGGAAGAAGTGATGTTATTTAAAAAGAAGAGACGCATTCACAATCCGCAGAAATGTAGTTGACTGAGCAGATCGACTCGGCCGTCAATAACTTGACAGCGGGTCACATAGTCTAGCGGTTATCACGTTCAATTTCACCTGTGGATGTTTCCGCGATGGAAACAGTCTACTCCAACTTGTTATGGCGAGAACACTGGGGGAGAGTCCATTCCTCTTTCATGTTTGCAGTGGCTGCTTCGCTATTCTTGAACTGAAGTTTGTTCTACTTCAAGGAAAAAGAAACTGATTCACAATAACGACCATTTGAACATTACTTGCCGTTTAAAAAACAAGAAATTATTGGCAGGCGGAAATATGTAGAAATGCCTCTGCTGTCCTCGGAGTGGTGACCTGCTGCCTAGATATATTAACCACCTCAAAGCTCCTTGACTTTCTGTTCAGAACTGTGCGCAACTTTAGGAAGAAAAGACGGCACTGCGCAAGTTTCAGCTGCTCCACTGGCCGACTATGTCCACACACAAAATAATTTGTAATTAGTGATTTTGATCCCCAGTGCCCAGAATGAGTTGGCGCGTTGCTCTCAAGCTATTATTCTACATTTGCTGACAATGAGCTGAACTTGGCGAGTGGGCCCAGGTTTAACTTCTGAACGTGCACTCATTTACGGTGATGTTTACACCAGTACTAGAATCTCCTGCAAAGTATGTTCTGCTGCAGCTTCTCTCCTGACTTCAGGTCGTGTGAAACTGCTTTGCAGCCAGGAAAGTTATTTTGAAATGTCGTTCCTATTCTGATCCACAACAACATGTGCACAAAAAACACCAGGCGAATCTCAAAACTTTGGGAAAGATCTCCGTGCAAATATTGAATCAAATGACATGATCTGTTCTGATGAGAGGTCATCGACCTGGGACATTAACTCTGCTCCACTCTGCACAGATGCTGTGCAGCGTGCTGAATGTTTCCAGTATTTTATTAATTTTTTACTTTCTTATCCTCTTATCAAAGTGTCACTTCCCTTATTTTGGAACTACAATGCTTCATTGATCAAAGTCCACGTTTGCCGTTTGGTATTTTAATTACAGAACTGTCATGAAGATTTTAGAGAAAGTACATGAAAATGAATTGTTTCCAGACGTGGTAGGGTTAATAGCAAAGTGTATAGATTTAAGGTGACTCGCTAACGAAGCGACGGCGACATGAGAACAAAATGGTTTCACATATGAACAGGTTAGAATTTGTAACGGACTGCTAGATCAGGTGGTGGATACAGTTTAAAGAGTGACCTTCAAAATGAAATTGAAGCAAAATCTTCAAGGGCAAAAACAAATGCACAACTGGGTTTCAGGTGGCAGCAGCCAAAATCATCAGGGAGATTTTCAATTTCAATTTCCCTATTTTTATACTCTATACATTCAGAAATAAATGGCAAACTCCCATTTGCCTTAATTATTATCTGCTGTGTCTGCGTACTAGCTTTCAACCATTCCTGCAAGAGGGCCCCCAATACTCTCTGCAATGAAGCATTCTGAAGTTTCTCTCCGTTCAAATGATAAGTCACCTTTTCATCCTTCCAAACAAAATTGATAACCTCACACGTATCCCCGTTGAACTCCACCTGTCAAAGATTGGCCCAGTCAGCTAACCTGTCCTTAAGCATTTGTAATTTATTATTTCCTTATTGCAACTTATTTTCCCACCTTCTTTTGTGTCCTCTGCAATTTTGACTATAGTACCTTCTATTGCTGAATCAAAATCATTAATATAGATTGTTAATAGCTGGGGCCCAAGGACAAAACCCTGTAGCACCCCAATGATTGCAGCTTTACATACAGAAAGCAACCAATTTATCCGGGCTCTCTGCTTTCTGTTGACTTAGGCAATCCTCTATCCAAGCTAATATATTATCCCAAACTCCGTGTGAGCCTGTTTTGTGTGTTAATCTTTTTTGCAGTACCTTATCAATTGCCTTCTGGAAGTCCAGTTATATTAAATCTGCAGAATCCCCATTATCCACTTTGCTTGTCACATATTCAAAGAACTGTAGTAAATTAGCCAAACACGATTTATTTTCGTAGAACCATGCATTTTGACTTTCCAAATACGCCTTTACTACTTGCACAATAATGGATTACAACAATTTCCCAATGGCAGACGTTAAACTAACTGATCTTTAGTTTCCTAATTTCTGCCGCCACCCCTCCCCACCCCCCACCTTTTCGAATTAGGGTTTTATATTAGCGTTTTTCCAATGCACTGGAACCTTTCTAGAATCCAGGCAATTTTGGAATATTACAGCCAATGCATCCACTATATCCGCTACCACTTCCTTTAAGAACCTGCGATGTAGGACATCAGGTCCTGGAGACTTATCACCCTTTATTCTCAATTGTTTGCTCAGTACTTTTTCTCCAGTGATGGTGATTATTCTAAGCTCGTAATTCTCTATACCCTCTGAACTTCCTGTTACAATTTGCGTGGAGCTAGTGTCCTCCACCGTGAAAACTGAGGGAACATATTGATTTAGATCTCTGCCATTGCTGCGTTCCCTATTATTACTCCCCAGTCTCATCCTCCAAGGGGCCAACATTCACTTGAGCTACTCTCCTTCCTTCTGTATACTTGTAGAAGATTTTCTGATCAGTTTTTACATTTTGCGCTACTTTTCTTTCATAATTTACCTTCCCTCTTTTTATTGTTTGTTTTTTTAGTATCCCTTTGTTGATCTTTAAAAGTTCCCCAATCTTTCGGCCTGTTACTGACCTTTGCAAATTGCTACGCCTTAGCTTTTATCTTTATGTTATCTTTAACTTAATTGCTTAGTCACTGATGTTTGTCCCGCACTCACCCCGTTCTTTCCTCGTTGGAATAGATTTCCCTTGGGAGGAATTGAACATTTCATTAATATCTGCCACTGTTTATCAACTGTCCGGCCTGGAATTCTTCCCTCCCAGCCCAGTAAGACCAAATCTGGCCTCATGCCTATGTAATCAGCTTTGTTGAACTCCAGAACACCAGTGTGGGACTTAGGTTTCTCGCTCTCAAGCTGAACTTGAAATTTTAACATGCTAAGTTCACTCCTCCCTACAGCATCCTTTACGACTGGACCATTAATTAATCAGATTTCATTACACGAAACCAAGTCCATAATAGGTGTTCCCTCCTATTTCCATTATTTTTAAATGTATTTCCATCCATTGTTTTATCTGTATATTTTAACCTATTTCGATACCTTCCCTCCACCCCACCACCAATAGGGCTATCTGAACCCTGCTCATACTGCTTTCTTCCTTTAATGTCACCTATTAGCACATTCCTTAGATAACATCACCACCATCAACACCTCTTAGTCATTTTGTCTATGACATCTTTTGGATATCTCCGCCTTTCACTGGCCCTCTATCTTCCTCTATCTGCCCCACCAAACTCCTTTGAAAGCGGTTATATCTAGCCGCTTTTCTATTTTTCCTTAATTCTGTTGAAGAGTCATATGGACTCAAAACGTTAACTGTGTTCCTCTCTGCAGATGCTGTCAGACCTGCTGTGCTTGTCGAGGTATTTTTAGCTTCATTTTTGTTCCAGAATAGAATGCTCCCTGCGTGGTCCCCCCTTCATATTGCTCTAAAAAAAAAACTCTGATATATTCTATGAACACTTCCTGGAGACTTCCCTTGCCAATTTCACGAGCCCAGTCTATATATATGCATGTAAAAATCTCGATTGATTATTGCTGTGCCTTTTTAAAAACCTCCCAGTATTTCCTGCCTTATGTTGTGCCCTACAGCTGCGCTATGGTTTCGGGACCTATAGATCAATCTACCAGCCGCTTCTTTCCCTAGCTGTTTCTTATTTCCACCCATATTGAGTCTACATCTTGCTCACTGGTGCTTATGTCATTCCTCAATATAGCATGATTTCTTCCTTTACTAACAAAGCTGCACCACCTCGTTTTCCTTCCTCCCTATCCTTCCAGAGCACTGAGTACCCTTGGATATTCAGTTCAAAAACCTATTGTCCCTGTAACCTCTCCTCAGCAATGGCCACCAAATCTTACCTATCAATCACTATTTGCGCTGTTAACTCATTAGTTTTATTCTGAATGTTTAGCGCATTCAGATGCAAAGCCTTTACATTTGCCAGATTGTCGGTTTTCCTGCCCTTATATTATTATTTGGTGAAAATTGGCGTTCACACACTCTGTCCCTTCCTTCCTAAAACTAACCCTACCCCAATTATTTTGTTTAAAGCACTATCTAAAAGCCTAGTTACGTGATTTGCGAAGACACTGGTCCCAGCATGGCTCAGGTGGAGCCCGCCCAGATGTAATTGCTCCCTCTTTCACCAGTATTGGTGCCAATGTCCCATGAATAGGAAACCATTTCTCCAACACCAGGACACAGCATTTCGAGAGGATGTATTGTTTTTTTGGACAGTGTTCTTTACAGTGGATTTGTTACTTTTAGGAACTGTGTTGGCCTGATTGGCCGGATGACAATGAAGTGTTCTAGTAGTTGTGCTCAATTAGCTAAATGTGTTATATTAATTTCAGTCTCTGTATTTGCTCTGGAATTGAATTATTTTGCGGGAGTTTGTGGCAGTATTGTTTTGAAGTTCTACACCTGTTTCAGTATCTGTATCTATTTTAAGGCCTACATCTATTTCAGAGTCGGTAAATATTTGCATCTCTGTATCCATTTCAGGATTGGTACCTTTTTCAGGTTCTGCATCTATTGTAACGTCCGTGCCTATGTTAAGATCCATATCTATTTCAGGGTCAACATATATTTCAGGGTCTCTATGTATTTCAGGGTCCTTATCAGTTTCATGACCTTTAACTATTTCAGGAGCTGCATTGATTTCAGGTTTGTATTTTCTGGTGCGATGCCGCAATTAATATAGACGATATGTCTAATGGAGATTAAGCATTCCTTAAGTGGAATATTATTTTTGTGGATGCGTTTCTTGGGTGGCATCAATGGAAGTGTTGAAGTGAGAAAGATAGTTGAAAAATATTTACCCTGTTGAACGAGCTATGTTTGATGGAAGGGCTTTGGCCTTCAAAGTCAGTATCGCTTGGTTGTCCTTGAAGGTTCCAAAGGGTCTCTGTCAGTTGGAAGATCAATGCTATTTCCCTGGTCTGCCTTGGTTGGAAGGATTGGTTCATTTGCAGGGTGAGTTTCGCTTTCCAGGTCTTCCTAGGATGGGGAGGCTGTGTTTGTTGCAAAGACATTCTTGTATTCCTGGTCCATGCAGGCTGAAGGCCATGGGTCATTTGGATAGTCAATGCCATTTTCCTGCCATGTGTAAGATGGAGGGGCTGTGTGAATTGGAATTTCACTGCCGTTTTCCTGCTCGGTGTAGGAGGGAGGGAGGGGCTGTGTGAATTGGAATTTCACTGCCGTTTTCCTGCTCTGTGTAGGAGGGAGGGAGGGGCTGTGTGAAGTGGAATTTCATTGCCGTTTTCCTGCTCGGTGTAGGATGGAGGATCTGTGTGAATTGGAATTTCAATGCAGTTTTCCAGCTCTGTGCAGGAGGGAGGGGCTGTGTGAATTGGAAATTCAATACCGTTTTCCTGCTCTGTGTAGGAGGGAGGGGCTGTATGAATTGGAAATTCAATACCATTTTCCTGCTCTGTGTAGGATGGAGGGGCTGTGTGAATTGCATTTTCACTGCCGTTTTCCTGCTCTGTGTGGGATGGAGGATCTGTATGAATTGCAATTTCAATACTGTTTTCCTGCTCGGTGTAGGATAGGGGATCTGTGTGAATTGGAAATTCAGTGCCGTTTTACTGCTCTGTGTAGGATGGAGGATCTGTGTGATTTGGCACTTCAATACCGTTTTCCTACTCTGTGTAGGATGGAGGATCTGTGTAAATTGGAATTTCACTGTCCTTTTCCTGCTCTCTGTAGGATGGAGGATCTGTGTGAATTGGAAATTCAATGCCATTTTCCCGCTCTGTGTAAGGTGGAGGGGATGTTTCAGTTGGAAACTCAATACCATTTTCTCCACCTGTGTGGGTTGAAGGGACAGTGTCAATTGGAGAGTTCTTTCCTTGGCTTCTTTAGATTGGAGTGTCTGTGTCATTTGCCGGGGGTGGGGGGTGTGGGGGGGGGGGGGGGCGGGGGGGCTGCTGGGGGGGGGTGTCAGGGCTGCTTCTTTGGTCTGGGGAGTTGGAGGGCTTTGTCATTTGCAGCATCAATGCCGTTCCCCTGGTCTGTCAAAATTGGAGTGGATGTTTCGATTGCAGGATCTTTTTTGTTTTCCTGGTATGTTTAGTTGGCAGAGGCTATGTCAGTTATAAGGTCAATGCCATCTTCCTGTCCACTGCAGTCTGCGAGGGTTGTATCATTTGTATTGTAAGATCAATTCTGTTTTCCTGACCTGTATAGATTTGTGGGGCTGTGTCAGTTGGAAAGTCACAGCCATTGTCCTGGAATGTTTAATGTCTAGGAGCTGTGTCAGTTGGAGGGTTAATGCAATCTTCCTGGTCTGTTTAGGATGGAGGGGCTGTGTCAGTTGGAGAGTGAAGAATATTTTCCTGGACTGTGTAGGATGGAGGGGCTGTGTCAGTTGAATGGTGGATGCAGTTTTCCTGGACGGTGCATTTCACTGGGGCTGTGTCAGTTGGAGTGTCAATGCCTCTTTACTATTATTTTTCGCTTGGAGGATCTGTGCAGGATTGATGAACTGTGTCTGTTGGAGAGCGAATGCCTTTAACCTGATCTCTTTTTTTAGGAGGGGCTGTGTCCGTGGAAGGGTCAGTGTCGTTTGCCTGGGCTGTATAGGTTGTGTTGTCCAATCATAGAGAATTTTTGAGTTCAGTTTTAGAAAGAAATCTCACCTATTCCGGATGAGCTGCCGTAATGTTTCTTTTTTTTTCTTTTTATTTTACCCCAGGGAGAAAAAAAGCACTTTGAAGCATGTTGCAATCTAACCGTCCCCATGGAGGTCCCATAAGAAATAAATTGAAGTCTCGGGGAAATGAACACTTCACAATTTATTGCAAGGTGTATTCTGCACAGCAGCTAAGCGATAACTTGCTTCATAGAGGAAATGCGTGAGACTTTTCAATATGTTGATAAAATATATTATGTGACACTCGCTGTCATTGGGGTTCCAGGTTAGTAAATGTGAATTATAATCCTGTGTACATCTGCACGTGGGCTGGTCTCTGGTTTTATTCTGTGAGCGAACGTGCAATGTCCTGGTTTACTGAAGGGTGTTTCACAGGCAGCTAACCAGTGTTATCATTTCCTGGATTCGGTTTTGAGAATGAGATTTGCGAGTTGATCCCATTGCCTAAAGAGAAGTTATACTCTGCCTTAAAACTGGCAAGATGGCTGATTTCTTTCCATACTGCTTTTTAGGGGAATAGCATGTAGTTTTAAATCAGACCACAGTGCAGTCAACCACTTGAGGGAAAATATGGATAAGAAGGACTTAGATTGTATGGATTTCCTCAGTGTGAATCATTGGGCAGATGGCAATACGAAACATCAGTGGACAAGCATTGTTGCGGGGATATGTCCACGTTTAATTGTGCTAAGTTTAGGTCAGCAGCCCAATTGGAACACATCGCCATGGTCAGTTAGCATCTCTGGAATTGGCTTGTGTTCATAATTCAGTTCCAGATAAGTTTTCATAAGAGGAAGTTAATACAGAGTGACTGGTCATTACTTGAATGGGACAAGTTAGGTTAAACATTTAATTTACTCTTTTTGATGACTCATCTTTGCTCGTTTCTTGTGTCATGGATAAAATGATCGGTGAAGTTGAAGATAACCCTGCATAACGCTTGTATTGAAATAACTACGTAATGCCGTCTTCAAAGCCTCTGTTGAAGCAGCCTCTGCCACACTTCCAGGTTGTGTGTTCTAGACCCGAACCATTGTTTGTGCGGGACTATGGTTTTATGTTTTCTCAGTTCAAATTTGATTATTTTGCATGGCACTTTACATATGTGTCCTCTCATTCTTGCTCCCTTGACGATCGGTGCATTTACCCCTATCTACCCTTTCCAGCCCCATCATGATTTTGGACTATTCCTTAAAATCTTCCCTTAGCATTCTTCTCTCAAGGGGGAACAGTTCCATCCTCTCCAGTCTATCTTCATAGAGAAGTTCCTGATATCTGGAACCATTTCTGTATACCTCATCACACTGTCACTGTGTGTTCACATCCTTCCCATAAGGTGGCGTCCAGAGCTGTACACAATACCCCAGCGGAGCCCGGATGAGTGTCTTAAACAAATTTAGCACAATCTCCTTGTCATGGGCTCCGTGACCCCATTAGCAAATCCTAGGATACTATATGATTTATTAAGTTCTCCCTCCACTTCTCCAGCCACCTTCAATGATCTATGTACATACACCCGCACGTCTTTCTGCTCATGCACCCCCTTCAAAACTAGACCCCTCATTTGATATTGCCAGTACATGGACTTCCCAGTAAATTATTGGATAAGATTCTTCATGACAGGATTTAGTGCCATTTGGAAGCAAATGGGCGTATTAGTGAGAGGCAGCATGATTTCTTGAAGGGGAGATCGTGTCTCACTAACTTGATCGAGTTTTTCGAGGAAGTGACAAAGATGATGGGTGATGGAAGGGCACTAAATCTTAGATAGATGGATTTCAGTAAGGCATTTGATTCAGATAGTCAGAAGCTTTGTCCGAATTTGGAAGCATCAGTTATTGGGGATAGATATTTATGGTGAGAGGAGAAATTTATAGAGGAGATGTGCCAGGCAAGTTTTTTTATACAGAGTGTAGTAAGTGTCTGGAATTCTCTGCCAGAGAAGGTGGTGGAAGCACGACGATAGTGGTGTTTAAGAGGCAGCTTGACAAATACATGAACAGGAGGTGAATAAAAGGATATGGCGCCATATGTGTAAAATGTTTTAGTTGACGGACAATATGTTCAGCACAAGCTTGGAAGGCCAAAGGGCCTGTTTACGCGCTGCACTTTTCTTTGTTCCTTGAAAAATGCATAAGCTCACATTCACCTGCCTTCGCTTTCATCAGACACCGATTTGCAATCCCTCATGGAAGACTCGTGCAGAAGGTAAATTCGCACAGGATCAGAGCTGAGCTGACAAGATGGATACATAATTGGCTTGGCCTTAGAAAACAGAGGGTAGCAGTGGAATGGTGCTTTCCTGAATGGAGAGCTGTGACTATTGGAATTCCACGGGGGTCAGTGCTGGGACCTTCGCTGTTTATAGTATACATAAATGATTTGGACGAATGTGTAATTTGGCTAATCAGTAAGTTTGCAAATGACACTAAGATGGGAGGAGTTGCAGATAGTGAAGAGGATTGTCAAAGGATACAATGGGATATAGATCGGTTGGAGACATGGGCAGAGAACTAGCACATGGAGTTTAATCTGGACAAATGGGCAGCAATGCATCGTGGAATGTCTAATGCAGGCAGGAATTATGCAGAAAGTGGCAGAACACTTTAGTGCATTACTGGCAGAGGGGTCTGAGTGTACAGGTCCACAGCTCACTGAAAGTGGCAGCGCAGGTGGATAAGGTAGTCAGGAAGGTATATGGCATGCTTGCCTTCATTATCAGTGGTATTGAGTCTAAAAGCTGGGAAGCCATGCTGCAGATGTATGGAACCTTGGTGAGGACACATTAGGAATATTGTGAGCAATTCTGGTCGCCCCATTACCAGAAGGATATGCAGGTTTGGAGAGGGTGCAGAGGAGGTTTACCTGGATGTCGCCTGGTCTGGATCTTATTAGGTGTGAGGAGAGGTTGAAGAAACTCGGATTGTTCTCACTATAGCGACGGATATTGAATGGCGACTTGATATAACTTTAAAAAAAATATGATTCACATGGGCAGAGTAGATAGTCAGAAGCTTTTTCCCAAGATGGAAACAGCAGTTACTAGGGGACATATATTTTCGGTGAGAGGAGTCATCTAAAGAGGAGATGTGCGGGGCAAGTTTTTTTACGCAGTGGGTAATGACTGTCTGGAATTCGCTGCCAGAGGAGGTGGTGGAAGCAGGTACGATAGTGCTGTTTAAGAGGCAGCTTGACAAATACATGAATAGGATGGGAATAGAGGGATACGCACCGCGGAAGTGCAAAGTTTTTTACTTGATGGGCATTATGTTCGGCGCAGGCATGGAAGGCCGAAGGGCCTGGTTCTGTGCTGTACTTTTCTTTGTTCTTTGCATAAACCGACACTCCCAGCACATTAGTTTTCATCTGGCACCGATTTGCCCACTCTACCAACTTGTCAATGTAGTTTTGAGCTTCTACACTGTCCCACTCGGAGTTCACAACAGTCTCAAACTTCGTATCAACCACAAACAGTGAAAATGTCCACTGCACAGAAAAGACTAGAGTATTAATATATATGAGGAAAAGCAAGGGTCCCAATACTGACCACTGGGGAACTCCAAACAAGGCTTTCTGCAGCCAGCAAAATAACCTTTGAGCATTACTCTCTGCTTCTTCTTTTTCAACGTTTTTTTTTCCCCACGTTGTTACTGACCATTTTATTCCATGAGCAATAACAAAAGTCTTTTGTTCAGTACTTTGTGAAATGCCGCTTTGAAAGTCCATGTATACCACATCAACAGTAATAACCTAATCGACCTTTTTTGTTAACTCTTCAAGAAGTTAAATCAAGTTAGTTAAGCACGACCATGCTGGCTGTTCCTTATCATTCCTTATTTCCCAATTTGACTTCTAGTACTATCCCGAATAACTGCTTCTAGAATCTTGCCAAAACTGTTGTTTAACTGTCTGCTCTGTAATTGCTGGGCTTATCCTTACTACCGTTTTTAACAGAGGCGTAACTTTGCAATTCTCCAGCCCTCTTGCACCTCCCCTTGGTCTAAGGAAGATTGAAAGATTTTGGCCAGTATCCCGGCAATTCCTACTCTCACTTCCTTCAATACCATTGTCCTCAAGTCATTAACTGTTGTAGTCGTGCTGATTAATTTCATTACCTCAAGGCAGTGCTGAGAATATGTGCATAACGAATGTGTTTGAGGGTGTTTTTACGATCAGTTGCTTAAACATAATGAATATAGGGCAGAGGTCACTGATTAGTCAATTTGTCTAAGTGTTTAGGGTTTTGATTTTCCTGAAAACTCACCAAGTGGAACAATATTTTCCACGTCGTTACAATCAAACCCCTGACTCTTTCTGCATCCTTTGTAAAGGTCATCGATCATCATTTTCTCCTTTGGGACAGTAAGCAAACGAAACAGCCTGTTTAGTATTGCCTGGCAAATAGAATCTCTTTTTTCATTTATCAATCTTGCACAATTGTTGCATCTTCCTCAATGAATGATTTTTTTTTATTTCTCTGTTTGTTTGTTTGTTTGTAATTTGTGATCGGAGCGTGAGGAAAGAAGTTAAATGTGGAAAAATGGGAATCTATGAATGCTTAATATAATCTTTCTGATTTTTAATTCTGTGCGTCTAGAAATGCTACTTGTTTCTTCATTTCCTTTCTTAGGCTGTATGTCTATGCGTTGCCACCTTAAATGACTTATGAATCTCTGTCTCTGAACCACATTTCCACCCTACACTATCTGAGTCTTATTTTCCTATAAACTTGTGGGAAATTCAGCACTCCAGCAAAATAAAAAGGAACTTTACCTGAAACTTTTCTAAGTGGATCTAATTTTCATTCTAAACACACACCTTGTATTTCAACAAAACAATTCAATGTTTCATTGCATTTATTCTCAGTTTGCAAGACACCTTCATTTCTGATTAAATTATAATTACTCCCTGCAGTCCCGCAACAGAAAATGTGCAGCAAGTCTCCGCCACGGGCTCAGGTCCATCGCAATTTGTTTTGCTCCGGTACAGATGGGGTTCTGCTCTTGAAGGTCCTCCTTAAGTGTACATTGGCAGATCTTCCTGGGCCGGCCCCACCTTCTTTGTTTTTCCTTAATAATGTATCTAATGTACTGCCACTCTGGCTTCCAAGAGGCAAAATCTGTGCAATTTTCAAATTGTCAATTTTATATCTGACTACGGACTACAAATTATTCGCATCAATGCTGAACAGCACCGTTCACTGCAACAGCGTTTGTGGAAAACTGCTTGTTCCCTTTTGATACCTGAGGAAATGCACCAAATCATTGCTCTTTACTTTCTGTTTTCGCCACTAACTTTTCTATCGATTCTGCTCTATTTCCCTTAAATCGATCTCCTGTGAGATTAGTCACGGGTATGCCATTGTTACCCTATCAAGAGCTGCTTCGAATTGAATATCTAGTCAAAGAACTATGTTTTCTCGATCTAAAGTTTATAGTTCGCATTGGAAGGAAGCAACAGCGTTGATCAAGCATGACCTTTCCTGTTTTCAATATGTGCTGACTAATGTTTATCAGATTCTGCTTTTCTTAACATTTTCCTTTAAAATTCTCGAAGTAATGCCAACTTTACTAAATACCATGGAACCCTGCAGTCTTCCATCCTAAACACCTGCATAGCATTCGCTGTACACCAGTCGAGTGCCATTATCCCCTGTTCACGTAAAATTTGCTAAGGTTTTATTAGTTTCTCGCTGACCTCTTTCCTGTAGAATTTCAAGCATGGATTAAATTCAATACTTCCAAACTAGAGCATCATCTGCTCCCAGATTACATTAACATTTTCCCCCAATTTCCACTGGAAATGTATTGAAGTTTTCTTGATTCAATTATCGCCTTATGAATTGAGAATGTATTCCTGCCAAACCCACTCTATAGTAGGAAATATGATCCCTGCATCCTCAACAAAAAATGTTGATTATTTTCCAAGTGCTGGACAAGAGATCTGAGTTGTCTCCTTATGAGGTCGGTACCTGAGTTCAGATTCCCGTTTACCTTGCTGTCCTGGTCACTCCCCCACCCGCTTCATTCACTCTAACTCCCACCTCGTCTCAAGCTCACAGTGAATGCCATTTTTGAAGTCATTCCCCGTTTATCCTCTTTCCACAGCAACTGGAAGGCATATTCCAGAAGGCGTACTCGATTTTTTTTTTTAAATATAAAAAAATATTTTCCATTTATTCACTGAACATCCTGTTTGTGAATTCTCCCTCAACGTATTTGTCATGGAAACCGATAGTCTACAACAGCTTCTTCTTTTTCCCCGGAAATAGCTCCTGTTGTAACGGACAGAGAGGTGTTACTATTTCTGCGTGGGATGGGATCGCTAGTGAACAAATTAAAGCTTATAGCTTTAATCTATGTATTGGTGGGAAGCCACATTCATGAACCGCTGCAGTCAGAATGGTACAGGTGCACGCTGCAGGGCTTTTAGGGATGACATTCAGGGATTTTGGCTCAACAGGAATGATAGAGTGGCTGTGAAGGTCCAAGCCAGGATCGTGCGTGAATTGGACACTTGTGCTCTTCCCATTCGCCCCCTCTCTGTTATTTCTTTCCATCCAAATGACAGAGATCTTCGATTTTAGAAGATGGAAGTGAAGCAGCCTTGGCCAATTGCTGTATCACATGTCGCAGGTGATGCCCCTCCTGGTACAGTGCGCCTGCGGTGGACAATGCAAAGGCTTCACACACTGGATGAGATGTTGATGATTTTGCAGTGATCTATGTTTGTTGTTCAGCTTCTTGAGACGTTTTGCAACTACCCTGTTTTCCGTCAAGGGGAGAATATTTCATGACAATTTCGTCTTGTGCCTTGGAAAAGGAGGGCAGGGTTTGGCGAGTCAGAATTTCCCAGCCTCTCAACCAGTACTTTGAAAAGATTTCATTTTGAAGTTAACATTGGAACTACCATTTGACAAACGAGTGTACGGACACTGAATCCCCGATGAACAGTGCGAGTTTATTTATCTCAGTTAAAATACACAATTTGATAATTAACAAGAGCCGAATATTGATAGTGAACTCTGGTCTTTTCTCTCCAATGTCACTTGGACATCTCTTGCGCGTCATTCTCTGTTCACCATGTCCTCATCGTCAATTGATGTATGACGATAATGTTTAAGATTCTTTCCCTTTCATGCTGCCCAGATACGAATTCCATGCCTAACATGGCTATAGCTGTTTCGGGTCAGCATGATCAGGCCAAGATTATCTCATTACTTGGCTGTAGTCACGGGCAGCAGCAGAAAGTTAGCCTGCACTGATGGTTCATATTTTCCTCCTCTACTCAAACTAGCTAGGCTAAACATTCCCTTAATTATGGATATTTTCTATATTAGTATCTCTGATTTAAAAACAAAACATATTTTCCTATGATTACTGTGACAAAAGTCAAGATCACTTCAAGACCCATAAAATAACCAGTTGACATGTTTCTTGCCATGTATGCGTATACTGGCTTTGAACGAGTCATCATCAGTTTAACTTATAGATTTATTCATTGAAAATAATGTCAATATCAAGCAGTAATAAAATTTATGTTCTATCTCGCACACAAACCAGTTTAGAAATCTCAAACTCAGCCATCTCGTCTCAATTCTACTTCCACAACGACTAAGTTGATTAAATACGCTGTGGCTGATCGACATTTCAATCCAGCAATCTGTGAACAATCCTAGACATCAAGTTTTGCGGCACAGCTTTTCACCATATAGTTACCAATCAGCAAGTTTTGTATGTTTATTTATCAAATCAGCTTATGAAAATGGGCAACCTACAAATGCCCACCTACAGAATAAAGTCCATTTGCACTGATCCATCGTATAACGTTTACTACAAATGTTATTTCCTTATAACTGTTGATATGTTAAGGGCAATGTGGATTCCCGAGCTGAATTACTACGTTGTTTACTTCTTAATGGATGAAGAGGTCTGCAGTCAATTCAGTAATGTTACAAGCTATTACTGGGGAGTAGCAATGGGAAATTCAATCTTGCCATTTTCGAATGACTTAGCCCCAGTTTCACAGCACATGCATTCACCGAAATGTCGACCTAATTCAAATGAAGCTGAACTCATCGTTGCACCATAATATCACAACGCGAAGTGTCAAGAGATCCTCAATTTAATATCTGTTCTCCCTGACGTGGGGCTACCTGTTTTGAGGGATAGGTAATTAGTGGATAAACAAAGACTGCCTGGCATCTTGATCAATTCACTACCTCTTGTACCAGCCGTTCACATCGCTGATGATAAAGAACAACACAGTCATATTATTCCAAGGCAGAATATATAGGGTACACTTTTCCATTTAATGGTACACACCTAATGGATATTCCCGTTCGTCACTCTTCCTGAAAAGTCAGTTGCCTCAGCAAAAGTTTATTTTGCTTTTCTCTATTCCTTTGAGTCATTACTGATATGTTTACCCCACTATCTCTATAACTTTGAATTCGTTTTATCTATGGAGGATGTGCCAATGCCATTATTTAATGTTGACTTATTGTAATGTCCACATTAGTCAAGTTGAACAGTTGTCCATAAACTGAATAATTTTGGGACTGACCTTTAATGTTTTTTTTGAATTTTAGCTACTACTTAAGTGGCCGAAGAACACTGATCTAAACACTCTCACGTATGACTCCCAATATCATGCCACCCTTTCTGGAACTCAGGTGAAATTACCGAAGTAACTTCCACCCACAACACACACCCAACCCCCATACGCCGTCTTGCATGTTCTAAATGCTTTGCGTGATGCCCAGTCTGTTAGCTGTACTTCTCTAAAAACGAAGCTCGCACAGAAGGGCACAAACATCACCAAGAATAAGTTCGAAAATTATTGGACTAATCTATATGTTCCTTTCACTAAATTATACATTACTGTGTTTTTGGTTCATTTTCAACATTAGCTGCTACCCTCAATCACTTCCCTCTCACAATGATACACATTCCATTAGTTACCGTGCCATTTCACGAAAGAGCCCTGGAGAATTTGTACAATCCAATACATTATTGTTTCTTTATGTCATGATGCAAACTTGCCATTGTTGTCTAGTCATTAATATGTTTTCTGTGTTCTTCACCTGAGATGATATTTTTATTCCTTAAGCAGAACAGTAAATTGTAATGATATTTTCCAAATTACTTCAAATATGCACCGCATATACTTGATTGCTTAATGTTTATATAAACAACATTAGCCGTTTCTTTTTAATTCCTTTAATTTTCCCAATATGTTTTGAATACCTGTTCATGTGCATTGAATTCAGTTCACCGGTTCCATTTCCTTTGGCATTTTCTTTCTGGGTTTGTAATGTTTCCATTGATTTGTTTATATAGTTACCTCTCACTCTGCAACAAAAATACGAATAACAAACACATTTGCATTAGCAGTGCCTTTAATGGAATTTGTCACCATGCTTTGACTTGTGTTGTCTCCAGCGAACTTCCCAAATTATTGAAGCTGTTGGAAATATTTTTTTCCAATTTAAGTACTGTTTACTATTTATCCAAAATCAAACGTAACCAAATTGTTCATTCTGCTCGGAGCAAATTCAATTAATTCCAAACTACCAATTGTTTCACCGAATAATTAGCCGCCCCACTCTATTTAAGAAAGCGGGCTATTGCAAAAGGTGTCTGAGTAATTAAGTCAGCGGATTATTATTATTTTTTTTTAATAGAACAAAGGCATTTCTTCAAGGCATGCACAAATAGCAGTTCTCACAAGTTAGTTCTGAACTAAAATTCTGCAGGAACATGGATTAGAAAATAAAGTCCCAATTATCCTACAAGCATATTAGCTATTTTGCAGAGTTTTTACATCAAGAATAATCCAGGATAAATTAAGTTAAATTGAGCACCAAAATGGCTACGTACACGATCAAACTTTTAAAACTACTACTCACCTGCGTGTGGTAACTTGTATCCGGTTCAGAAATTCCGCATGTTCCACCAGTTTTACAAGATTTCCAGTGTGGCAAGTCATAAGGTACAATTCTAACACTTTTAAATAGTATCCAATTTAAATCCTTCTTCAGATTTCCAGGGAAACAATTCAGATTCTTAGCCAGTTTGAATGTACAGTTTTATAGCGCACTTACAGAGTAGTTTCGTTCATCAAGAGAAAGCTTCCACACACAGTCCTGCACACAGACAGACAGTTGTATTATCCGTTCTCACAGCAGTCCGCCTGTGTGCTTAAAATCTGAAATAAATGCAGGAAGTGTTGGAAAATTTCAGCAACTCCGGCAGAATTTGCAAACATAGAAACAGATTGAACGTTTCGATTTCAATATGAGTTTTCATCGACAGGATGCTACCGTTCTGGGAAAGAGCTATGTTGGACTTGTAACATCCACTCTGTTCTTGTGCGTCGAGAGGCTGCCCTACCTGCTGAGGGTAACCAGCACTTGTTATTTTTACTTCAATATTTACCTTGAGTTTTATCACCATCAATAACTTTGGACGCGCCTCATGAAAATGGTGATGGTGGGGAGTGAGGGCGTGAAGTGCTGCGAGGAGGGGGGAGGGGTTCAGTTATGGGGGAGGGGGAGCTGGAAATTACATTGCATTACTCATAATCTTCTTTCGGGTACCTTTATAAATGTCTGCAATTGCCACAATGGGGAAAAACTAATTCGAAAACATTCACAAAGGAAAACATCAATGTTCTACCTCACAGTGAAAAATTGAGCGTTTCAGTTTTGGAAGTGAATTGTACTCGAATTACCCAGCCTATTTTTAATTTTCACAGCACGAAAGCTGAGTATCAGGTCCAATGTATTTTTCAACTTTTGACTTTGTTTCCTTTGTCTCTATCCTGCCGTCAATTTATTAGCTCATTCTTATAATCTAAACTGGACTGCGGAACTCCCATCCCAACACAGTTACAGCTGAGATAAGATGTCACACTGTCTGTTGACTCACGGCATTCTAAATGCCGCACAAAATGTAGGAAACCTCAGCAAACCCCTCATTCTAACTTCAGCAGTTCCCCTAACACCACGCAGGAGCCAAGTGCCTGTCAGATAGTTTTCCAGTCCACTCGTCTCTTGATGAAACCATTATCCAAACAATAATATACACGTAGAGCAAACCAGGAGCTCCAAACAACACCCGAGGCAGGTAAACAAAGAGTTCAACATCTCCTTAATCTCTGCAAATAACTGTCATACATTCATAAACAATTCCCCAAACACGACTGCTGATCCGACTAACCAGCTCATTACATGAGGAATGTAAAATATCGGCATTGTGTGATCAGCAAAACGAACATGCTTCGCTGCTTCGTTCTTAATCATAGGCTTGCTTATAAACACGATTGGTGTGGTCATTACTGAAATGTGATAAACAAAAAAGCACATGGAGCCTACATCCTGTAGCAACAGAATTAATATGGTTGTTTCAGTTAGGTTTTCTGATAAATGGCAGCACCTTCGATTAGTCTGGCGAAGATAACAGCAACGGTAATGCTGTTGCAATTCAACAGGACGTGTTAAGTTTAGTTTTCTTGTTGCATATTGTCATCACCTGTCAGTGCTGTGGCATGATTGTTACTTCCGATTTAGCAGGGCAAGCCTGACTGCTGGACACGTCTTGCTGCATGCAGGTAACAACTGCTTCTCTATCTTAGAAACTGTGAATAGCACTGAAGGATCGGCAGTGTATACTGAAAACCCCCACTTTTTGAATGTATGAATAACTGACGGCCATGCATGAAGCATTTGAATACTGCAAGGTCTGGGGCACCACAATGAAGTATTTATTTCAGATGATATGTCCTAGACTAGAGCCCATTAGCCTAGAACGGCTAAATTTCCCCATTTTCTGAAGCGTATGCGTCCCAACAATGGACATGTTGCACGTGTAATTCAATAATCATTAATTTGCTGTCGCTCCATGTTGCCAGTGGTAGTGAAATGCTGCCTTGTTACGTTCAGGTTTTCAATTACCTCTGTACCATCTCTGTAATGGATGTCTGGGACAGGAAAATCCTGGTGGAAAGCAATGTCAGTTTCGGGAGCACTGCTATTGTTGATTTGGATGAGCTTGGACGCAATGTTGCAGGCATCTTCTATGTTTTTTTTTGCTCATGCTTCTGAGTAAACATTGGTGCTGAACCTTCTTAGGTTTCCATTTGTTCCGTTCATGTGCATGCGTGTGTGTGTGCCTGCGGGTGTGGGGGTCGGGGTGGGGAGCATGTGTGCGTGTGTGTGTGTGTACATTTCTGTGCGCTTGTGTGTGCCTGCGGGTGAGTGGGGTTCGGGGTGGGGAGCATCTGTGTGTGTGTGTGTGTGTGTGTGTGTGTGTGCGTGCGTGTGTGTATATGTGTGTGCACTTATGTGTGCCTGCGGGTGAGTGGGGGTCGGGGTGGGGAGCATGTGTGTGTGTGTGTGTGTGTGTGTGTGCGTGTGTGTATATGTGTGTGTGTTTGTGTGTGCCGGTGTGTGCGTTTGTGTGTTTCTTTGTATGTGATATGTGTATGTGTGTGTCCGCTTGTGTGTGTGTTTGTCTGCGTGTTTTTCTGTGTTTGTGTGCACGTGTGTAATTTGGATGGATATATAGATAGATATATAGGTAGAAAGATATATAGGTAGATAAATACAGTGTCAGTGTCTGTGTATCTGTGTATTTGTGTCTGCTTGTGCACGCGGGCTTCTGGAGAGGGCCTGACTAGACTATTTTCGAAATTCTCGTTTGGTGACCATTAATGGAGATGCACTATAACAGCTTGGCCATGACGCTGCTGTATCCATTACACGAGTGTTCAGCACTACAGCCTGGATGTTGTTAAGTTCCATAGCCATTGGCTTCCCCAGTGTTGTCCTTTGTTCCTAGACACTGCTTTGAGTGAAACAGTGTTTCAGGAATAAATAGTCCCGCTACGGGAACACATTTTTCCAAGGTTTGACGCCACTATCTGGACAGTCCATTATTTCAAAGTGCTTTTGACCCATTTTCCAGCTCTATGTTTTCCATTGCATCTATGAATGCAATAGTGTCATTTAGCGTTTTTTTTTACCACCAGTTGAGGAATTTCTTGCATATGAATTCGAATTTTCACGTGTTCTTCAGCTTCAAATGCATCATGTTTAGCACGCAACTCCCCTTGTCAACTTATTTTCTCTCTCTCTCTCTCTGTCCTCTAATTACCGATATCCTTTATAAGATGCCAAATCATTTACCACTGTAATTATGCTTTAAGATCGCGATTACGGGAAGGATTGTAAAAACGTTCAGCCAGTTTCACTGCTGCTTTTTCATCTGTTATGCGATGTGATCTTCCATTCCTCTTCCATACACATGAGCTGTCCTCAGTACAAAGTTTCCTTCATTGTGTGTGAAGAGGGTTATGTACGATGTTGGTCGTACATTGTGAGATGCTTTCATTAACTTTTCTCGTCCATTCCGGAAAGATGATATAGTTGTCCTTGTTTTCAGCATCTACTCTGCCACCACGCACATACAACAGATGATGCTCATAATTTTTTGCGAGAGTAGTCAAAGGAATTTAATCCTCCCCTCCCTGCAATACAAGGGTCCACTCTTCCAGCTCCCAAAATTTCCAATCCCCTATTCAGAGAGCTAATAACATAGGCGGGGCTGGAGCAACAGACCTTCAGAAACGTTCACAATTTGTGGATCGCTCCTATGTTAAGCAGAGATCTCAATCCCAGGAATTGTTTCCAATCCTGAGGCTGGCATTATTGAGGATAATGGTTTGTCTGTTGGGGTTGCCAATGAGGAAGGCAGCTACATTTTCCTATCCCAGTTAGGTGGTCTGAATCCATGTAGTAATTCCCAATACCAAATTTGAAATGGCATGGGTTTTGAGAAATTCCTGGCATTGCAGGGGACGACAGAGCTCTTGGTGGTCGCTTCCCTGAAACACGGGTGTGAAAGTTTGCAGGGTGGGAACGTTATGTGTGTTGTCCAAATCCTCCCAGAGAGATATCTATGCACTTGGAGACATTAACACCAAAGCCAAACGGAGATCAGAGCACAACCAGTTTGGGTGGGTTTTTGTTTACTGTAAATTTCAGTTTCATTTTGAGCAGTTAGATGGAAGATTTTGAGATGGAAGGTCAGTGGATATTATCTACATCCATTTAAGTAAGACATTTCACAAGGTCCCTCATGGCAGACTGGAACAGAAGATAAATTTGCACGGGAGTCGAGGTGAGCTGGCAAGATGGATACAGAGTTGGCTTGGTCATTGAAGACAGATTGTAAAATTGGAAGGGTTATTTTCCGAATGGAGACCTCTCACTAGTGGTGTTCCATAGGAATCAGTTCTGGGACCTTTGCTGTTTGTAGTATACATAAATAATTTGGAGGAAAATGTAAATGTCCAATTAGTAGTTTTGCAGAGGACACTAAGTTTGGAGGAGTTGCAGATGGTGAAGAAGGTTGTCAGAGGATGCAACGGCATATAGATCGCTTGGAGTCCTGGGTGTAGACATGGCAGATGGAGTTTAATCCAGAGAAATGCGATGTAATGCATTTTCGAAGGTCTAATACAGGTAGGAATTATACAGTAAATGGTAGAACGCTTATGTGCATCTGGGACAGAGGGATCTGGGTGCACAGGTCCACACGTCACTGAAAGCTGCAGCGGAGGGTGATAAGGTGGTCAGGAAGGCATATGGCATGCTTGCCTTTATCGGCAGTTGTATTGAGTATAAAAGCTTGGAAGTCATGCTGCAGTTGTATAGAAACTTAGTTAAGCCACGCTTGGAATATTGCGCGCAATTCTGGTCTCTCCGCTACCAGATGGACATAGAGGCGTTGGAGAGAGTGCAGAGGAGGTTTACCAGGATGCTTCCAGGCCTCGAGGTGATTAGCTATAAAGAGAGGTTGGAGAAACTCAGATTGTTCTCACTAGAGCGACGGAGATTGAGGGTCGAATTCACAGAAGTTTACAAAATTACGAGTTGCATGAATAGAGTAGATAGTCAAAAGCTTTTTTTCCAAAGGGTGCAAGAGTCAATTAGTAGCGGACATTGATTTAAGGTGAGAGGAGAAAACTTTGGAGGAGGTGTGCACAGCAAGTTTTTTTACGCAGAAGGTAGTGAGTGTCTGGAATTCGCAGCCAGAGGAGGTCGTGGAAGCAGGTGCAATAGTCGTGTTTAAGTGACAGCTTGGCAAATACATGAATTGAATGGGAATAGAGGGATACGGACCCCCAATGTGCAAAATGTGTTAGTTTGGCAGGCAATAGAATCAGCGCAGGGTTGGAGGGCTGAAGGACCTCTTCTTGGGGTCTAGTTTTCTTTTTATTTTGATCTTCATTGTTCAGTTTTGGGTCTGGTGGGGAACCTTGCTTATCAGAACAACTCTGTAAACAATTTCAATCAGAAGCTGCCAGCTTCAATAAAATGGGACAATTATCAACTGGTACCTATGGAGCGATTTAATACCAATGCATTCGGTTTTTCAACCAGGAAGTGGGTGGCTAAAGTGGGTGCTTGTCTTCAGACCACCAACCCACCTTTTTGGATGCTGTATTCCAAACTGTTCTGTATCTGTTCAGTCACAGAGACAGTGTAACCAGTAAATCTCAATCTCTTTTATTTCTGTTCTGTTTTTACAGTTAATTTCGTAGCGATTGTGACCCTGTCCTGGGGAAACTGCGGCCTTTCCACCAGCACCACGCGTTACCTGGTAGCCATGGCAACAGCGGATCTATTGGTCATTGTCACAGAGGTTATACTGTATCAGATTAATTATTACTTTTTTGCAGGATCATTCCTCGACATAACTGCTTTGTGTAGCGTTCTCAATGCCCTGACTTTTGCTGCCAGAGACTGTTCGGTGTGGTTCACTGTAACTTTCACTTTTGATCGATTTGTCGCCATCTGTTGTCAGAGGTTGGGAACAAAATATTGCACTGGGAAAACAGCGTCTGTGCTTCTATCAACTAGTGGTATTCTGCTCTGTTTAAAAAATATCCCCTTCTATTTCACCTATGAACCTGGAAGTATAATTAATGATGTTCAATTCTTCTGTTATACAAAGCTAAGTTATTTTATAGATCCAACTTGGGTGGGATTTGACTGGTTTGATAAACTCTTAACACCATTGATCCCATTTTTTTTTCATTTTGTTGCTCAACACACTGACAATCAGGTACATTTTAGTGGCTAATCGTGTCCGTGATAGGCTGAAGAGTCAGAGGAATGAGAGACTCGCAGTGACCCACAAATGGACAGCAGAAGGAAATCTGTGATTTTACTCTTCAGTCTATCCAGCTGTTTCATAATATTGTGGTCGGTAAATGTTACAGAATTCTTAACTTATAACATCACAGGAACAAATCCAGCAAATTACAATGACGCTTCATATATTTTTCAACAAGTTGGTTATATGTTGCGGAATTTAAGTTGCTGCACAAATACATTTATTTATGTGGCGACGCAGCCCAAGTTTCGAGAGCAGTTTACCCGCATGGTGAAAAACATGGTTACATCACTCATTAAACAAAAATCACAAGCAACATTGCTGAGCGCAACCCAAAGCCTGGCCCCTGCTGTTCTCAGACACAAATGGAACACTTAGAATCATAGAGCCCGTTTACATTCAAAGGCACTAGCAACGCAAAGTCTTTGCCTATCAACATCCTGTGGATTCCCATTGACCAGTTATTGAACTGGATCCACGATATAAATATTGTTGCAGCAGGAGCAGCTCAGAGGCTGGGAGTCCTGCGACAAGTAACTCACCACCTGCCTCCCCGAAGCTAGTCCACAATTTACAAGGGACAAAACAGTAGTGCTATGGAATTCTCTACATTTGCCAGATTGAGCGCAACTCCAAAAGCACTCAAGAAGATTGAGAGCACCCGGGAGAAGCCAGCCCACTTTATTGACACCCATTCCATGAACATTCCCTTCCCTCAACTCGGAGGTACTGCAGCAGCAGCGTGTACCATGTTCAAGATGCACCTCAGGAACTCTCCAAGGCTGCTCAGGCAGCACCTTTTAAAGTCATGACTCTGCAAGCTAGAAGGACAAGAATAACAGATACATGGGAACATCACCACCTGCAAGATTCCCTCCATTGATTCACTATCCTGACTTGGAAATATATCACCGTTCTTCATTCTTGCTGGGCCAAATTTCTGGAAATCCCTTCCTAACAGCACGATGGGTGTACCTACACCACAGGAACTGCAGTGGTTCCAGAAGGCAGGGCATCATTAACTTCCCAAGAGCAACTAGGGATGGGCATTACATGCTGGCCTAGCCAGAGCAGCCCTCATTCAGTAAATGAATAAAAATAAACTGGAATAAGATATGCTGTGAATGCCTGATTTAATGCTCTACTTTGTGTATTTACACTTCCAAACATTTAATTTATTATTCTTTCACTGCAAGAAACAAAACAAAACTTAAAAAAAAACCGTCATCGGCTACACATGCTATTTTTAGAAATGTCATTGGCCCGTGAGTGCTCGGCGTTCACTTTCGGAATGTTGCATGGTAAATTGACTGGGAACTGATTTCCAGTCTCTTTTAAAGGTGCATATGTCCATCCTAATCTCTATTTCAAAACTGGTTACAAAAAAATAGCATCTGCACCTCACCGTTACATTGATTTGTTATCACCTTTCCATGCAACCATCTGCAGGGTGTAACCGTCATCCGATTCTCGACTGCAATATCTAAGACAGAGCTCAACCATTCGGGGAGAATAACATTTAATAGGGGCATCTAAACATGTGTAGAAAACAGTCGACACGATTACTCAATCCTTTTGAATGTAACATGCAAACAAATGTGAACTCAGCAGGTGTAGCACCAACTGTGGAAAGTGAAACAGTGTTTCGAATATTTAAGCATGTTCTGCAGAGCTAAGGAAATTTAGAAATGTGATGGATTTAATACAGGCTAACAGCGGTTGGAGGAGTCATGGCAAGATAGAAGGTGAGGGATAGGAGCAAGGAGAATGAGAAGGGATTCATGGATAAAGGATAAAGTGAATGTTGACTGCATTGATAAAGACTAATGCAGATGCTGATCGTACCATGAGGCTGAGAGCAGAATATCTTAATAGCAGGTGAAGGGCAGCGCACTGTGAAAAGACAACATGGAAAACAGTGACAGGTGGCCCTGTGAGTGAGTGAGGGCAGATGAGTTGGGGTTTTTATTGGGGGAGAATGATACAAACATGAACACAGATAAAAGTATTAAACGTTTAAAGAGGTAAACAATTGCACTAAATATAGGGTAAAGGTGGGGTAAGGAGCTCATGGTGTGAAGTTGTTGAAATGAATGTTAAGTCCACAAGGCAGTCAGGTATCTAATTGGAACATGAGCTGTTGCTTTTCCAGTTTGCTTTTGGCTTCACCGGAAACCCAATCCACACATGGGCAAGACTTTTATTTTCGCACAACAATGAATGCATATTGGCCGCTTTTTGCCCTCCTCTGGGCGTGGAAAATAAATATCGTTTTTACTTCCAATTTCCCTCACATTCTCATGATCCACCTCCGACATATTTCTTCCCTTTCCTGTCCGCTCTGCCTTCTTTCTGCTGAAACATTCGATACCAATATTCATTACAAGCCCGCCAACTGCTCCAGCTACCCGGGTTAATCGCCTCACACCCTGCTTGTGCTGAGGGTTCATCCCTTTCTCTAAGCACCTTCGCGTTCTTCGCATCTGTTCAGCTGCTGCCAAGACGGCGCTTCTGGCATTTCTTCTTTTCTCCTTAACTGAGGACATTCCCCGCAACCCTTTGCCTGCTCAATGTGGTTGAGAGGTCCCTCAGCCCTGTCCACCCAATTCGGCCTCTCCACCGCCACACATTCCTCTCCATCCCAGAACCAGGAAGGGTTCAGTTTGTGCTCTCATTTAACCCCACCAGCCATCACTGTACCATCCTCCGCCATTTCTACCAAATCCAGCATGATGCCACCACCAAGCAAGTCTTCCTATCACCCCGCTACCCCGCACCCCCAGCCCCAGCCCCCAGTGAGCACTCCCGAGCGACAGCTACTTCTCAGAGACCCTGGTCCACTTCTCAATCAGCCGACCACATTGCCCCTCCCTCAGCACCTGCCATTGAAATCGTAGAAAGAGCAATACCTGCCCCTGTGCCTCTCCACCTCACCGTACAAGGACACAAACACTCCTTTGAGGTGAAACAGTGCTCCAATTGCACCTCCTCCACTTTAGTATACTGCATTCGCAGCTGTCAATGCGGCCTCCTCTTCTTTGGCATGGCTGAAGCAGACCTTGCTGCTGATTGAAATTTGAATGCCCCATCCTGCTCTCACGTCCACATGTCCAACCTCGGCCTGCTGCAATCGCCCTGTGAATCCCGACGCAAACTGGAGAAACAACAAGTCATCTTACGAGTGGACACTTTACAGCCTTCCGGAATTAAGAATGAGTTCAACAACTTCAGAGCATGAACTCTCCACTCACTCTTTTGTCTTTTCAATTGGAGTGGTTTCTTTAAAATGTTATTTTTTATTTCTATTCATTTATGTTTATTGACTTTTTTTATAATGTATTTTGCAACAACAAAGCATCTATGCTAATTTGCCCTTAGCTCCCAGCTATCCCTGATCTTATATCTTGTGCACTCGCCTCCACACCCTCGTCTACAGTGAAAACTACATGAGATATACTTTGCAGGTCGACACTGCAAAGTCGTTGTCTACAGAGGTCAATTCTAGAAGCTTGTCATTGGATGACATGTGTTCAGAAATTTAATGAACGACTGAAGTTATCAAAGTGGGTTACTGAATATTTAATCCCCTATCCCAACCGATTTACCCCTAGCTCAGCCGCGGCACTGAAACATTGAGCTCCATGACAACTCACGTGGCTAGTCAACCTGTGTTTGCAGACTCCCAACCCTAGACTCTATCTTTGCTTCAATCAACAAATTCAATTTCCGCCTCACCAAACTTTTCAGAAAAGTGATGAAAAATTTTGCCGCAAGTGCTATGCAGCAGCCTTTGCCTGGCAAAACATTTACTCACTGATGGAATGTTTGGCTTGTGCTACAACCACCGGACGTCATTGAAACCGTGGTTGAAAGGTCGATGGACGAGATGAACTGAGGACTGAAGGTGAGAGTCACTACCCTTTATATCAAGGAAAAATGTCGCTGAGTGTCAAGGTGCTCCTGTAAAGTTGAAGTCAATGGAAATCAGGGAGTTGTGCGGACTCACCATTGACTGGAGTTACACCGAGCACAGAGGGAGACTACTGCAGATGTTAGTGGGCAGTCATCTGCATTCCAGCACAATGTTCCATGAGTTCCCTAGGGTAGGGTCCTCAGTCCAAAACTTCTTCAGGTGTTTGAGCAATGAATTTAATTCCAGCACATGTTCACAATTGGGGATGTTCGCTGATGTTTTCAAAACTTTAAGCTCCTTGGGGCGAGTTCACGGCTGATCTGACACACACCCTTTCTGTGCACGCATACAGAAAGAGCTGGACAGTACTCGTGCTTGGCCTAATGCGGTGACAAGTGGCACACAATGGACATCTGCGAGAGGGAAGTACCTTACCATCATCCCCTTGCCAGTCAATGGCATTACTAGTGCTAAAACCCGACCATTATCATCCAGTGTTTATGAGAGGCCAGAAACTG
Source organism: Carcharodon carcharias (assembly GCF_017639515.1). NCBI lineage: Eukaryota > Metazoa > Chordata > Chondrichthyes > Lamniformes > Lamnidae > Carcharodon > Carcharodon carcharias. The sequence goes on from NW_024470559.1 coordinate 835,039, forward strand.
AAATGGAGCAGGTCATAAGGAGTGTGGTTAGAAGAGGACGTGAGATGTTGGAAGTTCTGTGGTGACTAACTCATCTCCTGCCGCAAGAGGACTGCCACTATCTCCAAGGCAAAGCCAAGAGTGTGATGGAACACTCTCCACTAGTCTGGGCGATTCCGGTTTCAACATCATTCAAGATGCTTGGCACCATCTCGGAAAATCTGCCTCCCTGGTTGGAATCCCATCCCCCAAATTAAGCATTCAGTTACTGCACCACCGACACACAGTGGCAGCAGTGTAGCATGTACAAGATGCACTGCAGCCACTCACAAGTGTTCCATCGACAGCACCGTATATATGCGTGACCATCACTTTCTAGAAGAAGTATAACAGACGCACAGAAAGACTACGTGGAACTTAGCCTCCAAGTCACTCACCATCTTGAATTGGAACAATATCAATGTTCCTTTAATGTGATGGGATAACAATCCTGGAAGGCCTTTTCCATTTCGACTGTGAATGCACTTGGGCCAGATAGACGGCTGTATATCAAGGAGGATGCTCACCACTAGATACTAAAGACAATGAGGGGCTTTGCAATAAACGCTCAATTTGGCAATGTCGCCCTCATCCCATGACAAAGTAAATATACTGCTGGTGATAATAACTTTAATATTATGAACAAGCGAGCAAATTGATGATAAATAAAACTGGGATTTTAAGGCTGGGAAAGGCGGCTGAATGGGAATTCGACATTTTATTCATCGGTACCACGGTGTGGTGAACGATTTCTCATTTACCCGGTCTTAGGTACCTGCCTCGTTTGCCTTCCAGATATATCCATCCTTCTGCTCCTTCCAGCAACTTAAGCTAGGCTGTGTTTTCCGTACTCATTCCCTCCGTCATGAATCTGATTGAGGCGGAAAGATGCAAAAACACCCACAGCTGGAAGCTATATGCATAAGCAGCATCCTTGCAAGTCAAGGGCAAGTGCCTAATAAGAAGTCGAACCAATCAATGCACTGTCCAGAAAATATAAGCAGCAGTAGAATCCTTATTATACTCTTATCAACTTAGATAAGCCAGAGGGAATCTAACAGCAACTGAACTGAATATTGTGAATGATCCCTTGATGTAGCATTGCTCCCAGGTATATTTTGGATGGTTTTGTGTCTGGATGATTCACTGTGGTAGGGTGAGGTCGTGGAAACACTTGAAAGAAGTGAAAATCTTAAACGGGAGCCGCTTCTGCGCTAGTAAGAAATGTAGTTTAACCAAGAAAGCAAGAAAACAAGGAAAAGGAGCAAGAGTAGACAATTCAGCCATTCGAGGCTGCTCCACCATTCAATCTGATCATGGCTGATCTTAGACCTCAAAACGAATTCCCATCCCCCACCCTAAATCTCCATATCTCTTTGTTCCCCAAGAGACAAAATATCGGCCTATCCCTGACTTCAATGTGTTCAACGAAGGAGCAGCCACAGCAACCTGGTGTAGCTCAATGTAAAAGCTTACTGCCTTTTTATATTAATCCTTACCTCAGGTGTAAATTATTGGCCCCAATTCTGAGACTTTGCCCCCGTATTTTCGATTACCCTACCATTCGACTCAATGTCCCAGAGGGCACAGGGGAAATTTATGAAATCAGGAAAGGAGTAATATGGTTTTGGAAGAACTCCGTTTTACAGTAAAGTGACTGGGAAAGTATAAATTATCGGCCCAGACGCCATAGCGGAAGCTGATAGCTTCACATCAACATTTTTTTACAACTGACGTGAACAGCGATTTGAGCCTTTTCTCCATCTTACCAGGCGTCCACAAGATGGCGACAATATGGTAGAAAACATTCGGAATCGGCAAAATTATGGCTTCTTCCATTTCTGTGTTTTATTTTATCTTCCTCTGGGCGTTGGCTCTGCAGTTTTTCCACAGAAATGATTCTTACAAAGACAAACTCTGTTTATGCACAGCACAGGGCTCCGGGGATTGGGAACTCTGACTTTAGTTGCAGCTCATTAAACCAGCAACTTGATTAAGTTACTTGTTAATAGCTTCAAGGCGGGGGGCGCAGTGATATTGTCATTGGACTAGCACAACATGTGACAGAAACATAAAATGCGGGACAGGCTCATCAGGTCTAAGAGCATATGTGGTGAGAAAAATAATAGAATATCGATTCCTTATGACTGTTCTTCAGATCAAGCTCTGTTACGTTAATTTTGACTCTTTTTTTTCTTCTATCCAGAGAATTTGTTAGACCTGTTGAATTATTTTAGCATTTTCTGTTGTTGTTTCAGATTTACAGCTCCCAGGCTAATTTACTTTTATTTTATCAAGACAGGTACTCAGAATAATGCTATGGGTATACAGGCTCCAACACCTCAACGGAAGAAAACTTTTTTTTGGAATAAACCCTAATTAAATAACACGTCTAATGATGACCATTCAACAATTGTTCTAAAAACTCATCTGATTCACTAATGTCCGATAGGAACCAAATCTGCTGCCTTTCCCCGTCTGACGTGCCTTTCAATCCAGATCCACAACATAATGGTTGACTCTTAAATGTCATCTGAAATGGCCAGTGAGGCACTCAGTTCCAAACGGCAAATCGGAATGGGCAATAGATGCTGGCCCAGCCAGCGATGCCCACATGAACGGGAAAAAAAAATAGATAACTGACTTGTGTGGGTATCAAAAATCCATAAATCAAAATATCTCACATTGTGGTGCAGGAAGGGCCAGGCTGCCTATTAAAGATTACTTTCAAATTTAAAAAGTTACAGTTATCTCACCAGTAACATTTGCACAATGGCGGGTTTCCCAGGTTATAACATTCTGACAATTCACTAAATCACTTTTACTAAATGGATGCTTTTCTTAACATGCAGTGAATTCCATACATCCATTCATACATGGTTACATGTTCCCATTCCTATTACATAGGGACAGGTTTGTAAGTTCTCAATAGCATTAAATACATACAGACAGGTTAGCAGGTTCCCAATCCTATTGCCTACATTCATACAGGTTTACGGGTTCCTATTCACATTACACACACTCATACAGGTTTGCAGGTTCCCATTCCCATCACATACATACTCTCAGATTTGTGGGTTCGCATTTCCATTGCATGCTTACATACAGCTTTGAAGATTCCCATTCCCATTGCACACATGCATTGAAGCTTGCAGATTCCACTATTCACATTGCATACATGCATAAAGTTGTGCGGATAGCAATGAACAAGTCGGGCAATATATATTCTGTTGGTTGGATTAGGATTCTTAACAACAAGCGGACACATTGTGTTTTCAAAATACTCTGGCAACTGACGTCCGATGTGAGTGAATGTGAGGCCGTCGCTGTGATTCTAATAAATTCCAGTCACATCAGCGGCTATTTGGGAGATACATTATTCAGGGGTCTGTGTACACAGACCAGTGATGACGAGTTCACAACAACAAAAGCTCGGGAATTCTCAGGGACCACTGACTTTCCTCTGAAGAAGTTTCTGTTTAATTAGAAGTGAGGCAGTTCTCTTTCAGTATCATGTAGCTTCGCCAGAACTTCATTCAAAGCTTTACATTCAGTTCTGTGGTCCTCACTCAGCAAGTGGTAGAATGTTACTAAACGGGACGTGGCACAGCTTCATTAGTACCATCCCTGTTGTCATGAAGAGATTAATGTCTGCAATATTATTGTATTTTTAAAATTAGAGCTGAGTGGTGTCTGTGTTTGTGTGCATGTCTGCATGTGGGTAATTTGGATGAAAGTCAGTTGGTCAAGAGGCTTTGTTGAATCGAAAGAAGCATATTTGAAATGGTACGTGGACAAACATGGTAAAATTTAGAAACATAGGTGTTAATGGTGGCAATTTGCCTTTTTTAAATAAAACGCCCCAAAGAATGTCTGATATCCTGCATTTAGCTATATGATACCAAGAAAAGATTTTATTCTTTTTTAGCTTAACTGTAAAATTTATGGAATCATATGATATTATTGTTAGAAGTGTTTATAACTAAAAATCGTTTCATGCAATGCATAATTTATATTCAATGAGAAAGATATGTATAAAGGAGGAAATAGATCATGTGCAAGCTACAAGCATTTTAAGATTCGTCGGGTATGAGAAAACCTCCAGCCACTAAATCTCAAGCCTGTCAGCAAAGACCCAGGACCGATCAAAACTGATCTTCAATTTCACTGTCCAAGGTGTGCTATGCTAGATTTCGCTTTATATCTAAGAGATTTACCGTAGGACAGTTAACTGCGAATCAGATTAATTAGAGGTTTTGGCAAGTTATTATAGTGGTAATTGTGTAGACAAGTGTATGTGCTTACGATTTTCCTTGCATTGATGAATGAGTAATTAGATTTTTTAACAGTCCTATTGCGACTTTTTGGACTTATTGCTACTGAATTGAAAACCGGCAGCTCGAACCATAAAAATTGCAAGAAATGGTTATGTGAAGTGTTTCAAGTGTCCCTCTGGGATTTGAGCAAACAAGACCTTGCCATTAGCTGTGTCTTACTCCCTGGTTTTAAAAAATCCACTTTTTAGAAATGGTGCATCCGCCCTTCATACGCCCCTTGCATGGTTACAGAATAAGTTTTAATCACGTTGAACTGATTTTGTTCGTTAAAGAGGCTGAAAGTGAAGGATAGAAAGAAGTATTTTTATGTATTTATTTATTTTTCGGTGAAGTGAAGGACAAATGGAAACAATCTTAAGATTGGAGCCAACACCGCCCAGTGGTGACTTCAGGCAGCAGGGCAAAGAGAGACAGTGTCTTAGTGTTATTGTCACTGGATTAATGACGCAATCTATTTCTCTGGGAACTTGCGTTCAAAGACTACGAAGGCAGCTGGTGGAATTTAAGTTGCACTAATATATCAGGCATTTAAAGCTAGTATCAGTAATAGCAGCCTTGAAACTGTTACTTATTGTCAGTAACACCCTTTTCAATCACGGATGTAGTCAGGGAAGGAAATCTGTTCTCATTTCCTGTCCTCGCCTGCCTGTGCCTCCAGACCCGCAGCAATGAGGTCGACTCTTAACTGACCTCTGAAATGGCCGAACAAGCCGCTCAGTTCAAGGACAATTAGGGTTTGGAAAGCAACTGCTGGCCTCGCCATCTCATGAAAAATATAATGCAAAAATAAAACAAAACAGTGAAAAGATGAAACTTTCTTCCCTTTCCAATTAGCAAGTGTCTAGAAGTTACACTTTGTGATTGTTTTTGTTTTATTTTCCATTTGGTCTCTAAGGTTAAAAAAGATTTGACGCAATAGGGGTCCATTTGTCATCTCTACTGCAGAACTTGGTATTTTTGCAGCGGCTGCAATTGACGGGCGGCATTTTTTATTTACTTTGGCCTTGGTGGTCGAATGTTTCCAGCTGAGGGCATCATCTGGTGTTCCAATTTGCATTCTGGCTTTGTTCCCTGTGCAAACATGGCTGTCTTTACTTGCTGTTCCACTCCTTTTTTTTTAGGAAGCCGGATTGCACACTTTTAATATCCCCAATATCCTTTCACCACAGTTGTCTTCGTGTCATTTACTTAAACATAATCATTTTCATGGGATGCGAGTGATTTGTTTGCACATCTCTACTTGCTCTATTTCGGAAAGAATTATAGCCTAATTCGAAGGCAATGCGTCCACATTTTAACATTGATTGTTCCAATAGGTTTTGATTAAGGCTACCATGATTTTAGTTGTACCTCTGCACAACTGCCTCTTCGCATAGTCAGAAAGAAGAGTAGGATGTGAGGCTGGTGCGTGGAATGATTATAGCATGACAAATTTACAATTGGTACCTCTGCAAGGAGCCAGCTGATGTTCTCCATCCAGATGAAATGAAGTGTTCACTCTCTGTCATTCAGTGTTCTGGGCTCGTGAGATTAATTAGGAGTTGCCAAACTCCAGTGGTTATCCAACGGATTAGTATATGGAACAATACCTTTGTTTCCATCTTCCATTGATATCAATAGAACATAACAAAACTAGTATTTAATTGTCATCAGAAGTTTCACAATTTGCGTTTACCATCTTTGTTGACCTAATTCACTACTGACCTGTTCCAGAGCACATCTTACTGGAATTAAAGTTTCCGACAAAGAAGCCTTGTTATTATATAGTTATTGCACCATATGATAGAATGTGTTTGGAATTTCGATACATGTCATTGTTTGAATTAAGTCACTTACACAAAGCTGTAGGTTTAGCAAGTAGATTCTTGCCATTTTGCATCGCGCTTCTCAGCTTGGAACTTATTTTTAACTGGCACAGAGCGTTCACACATGTGTTTCTAAAGCAGTCCAGCAGCACCGAGGGTGCCAGATGTTTCAGACACTGAGCAGTTGAAGCATTTATAATTGTATATTTCCAGGATGCATGAGAAGGAAAAAGGAGCACACATCCACCATTATCTGAAATTGCCCGAAGATGCAAAGAGCAAAACTTTGTCTCCTCCGCAGCCCTTACTCTCTCAGTCCCGTGAGGGTTCTTCATTTCGATCAAAACCCTCCACAGATTAGATTGTCTGTCAGGGTGTGTCCGACGTCAAAAACTGTTTAACAGGGTCCCGAAAAGTTTGGGACCCAAGGGTCCTAATTTGATGTGGAGCAATTGGGCCAGCCTTTATTGCCCATCCCTAATTGATCTTTTCGAATGTGCTGTTGGGCCGCCTTCTTCAAACGCTTACTCCATGTGGTGAAGATGCACCCACATTTCTCTGAGGGAGGGAACCCAGGATTTTGACCCAGTGACGGTGAAGGAACGGTGATATATTTCCAAGTCTGCATGGTGACCCAATTTACTTTAAAATTGACTAGGTTTTAAGCCACATGCAGGAATATCTATGGCAATTAAAGGAGAGTGGATGAATTTTCAAATACTTTGATCAATACTATATCAGAGTAAGTCATTGAAACTGTGCAGCAAAACAATAAATTCCCTTCATTTCAGTATGACCAGGAATTAAACCTATGACCTCGGTATGACTTGTTTTGGGTAAGCCGATGTTGACATTGCATATTCACATTATTATGGAAACACCGGGGCATTTTGAATGAATTGCACCAAAAAGGGAAATGTTTACAATGGAAGGACTATTGGTTTAATGGACAGGGTGATTTTGTTACTGAAGACCAATAATAAGGCTGTTCAAAAATGAAGTTCCCAAAACAGTGCCGCTGAATCCAGAAATATTATCATCCGTTGGGTTATCATTCACCAGAAACTGAACTGGGCTAGCTATCTCAAAATAGTGCTTACATGAGCAGGTCAGAGGTTGTGGACTCTGCGGTGAATAACTCAACTCCTGGCTCCTTGAAGCATATCGTCAATCTACAAAGGATAACTCAGGAGCGTTATGGAATTCTCCCTACTTGCTGGGTTGAGCACAGCTCCCTCAACACTCAAGAAGATTGACATCGTCCACAACAAAGCATCCTACTTGTTTGGCGCCACATCCACAAGCATTCACTCCCACCACCACAGGCGCTCAATGGCAGCAGTGTGTCCCAACTTTAGATACACTGCAGGATTGATTAAGTCTCCTTTGGAAGCACCTTCCAATGCCACGACTGCTGTCTTCTATAAGGACAAGGACAGCAGATGCTAGGGAACACCTCGAGGTTATCTTTGGAATTCCAAAAGACATTCGTTAAGATAACACATAACTTGTTGCTGCCCGCGATAACAGTTCATGGTGTTGAGAGTGATATAACTTACCTCCTAACAGCCCAAAGCCTGTCCACCATCGACAAAGCAAAGGATGTTTCAGCCGCGCTGAGAACCATCGAGCTGAATTAAAAGATTCTTAAGCTTGCAAACGGTCTTAAAATAAAACATCAAACAAGAGTTAGCTGAAATAGTGAATCGGGGGCGGGGGTGTGGGGTGGGGTGGGGAGTGGGGAGGATGAATGTTTCAGAAAGTGCAAAGTGTAGGGAAGGCAACAGGGAAAAGAAAATAATATACGGGGGGAAAAGTCCACAGTGTCCTAAGAAAAGCAGGCCGGCTGCTTTTTGAGATCAAACCGCGAAACAAATGAAGATAATAAAGCTTCAAAAACACAAGTTGCTGCTTCCATTCCTCCTGACCTGACAGGCTGAGATGTGAAGATCTGTCAAGCCTCAAGCTCACCCGAATTCAAAAGATCAGATTCTTGAGGCAGGGGAGGAGGGTTAGCGAGTAACAATTTTATTGTAACATGGAAGGGAGAAATGTTTTCTATTGAGAAGAAAGGGGCAGATTGTAGTATGTCGTATGGTCCAGTATCCATGGAAATTTAAAGTTGCTCAGCAGAGCAAGGGTTAACAGGTGAATGTAGAGCAGAAACATAGAGCAGAACATCCACTGTATGATATAGTGGAGTCACATTGCATCAGGCTCAGAGAGAACATTCTGGAAGTAATTCATGACAGGTGGTGGGTGGCATTTGGTGACATTTGGTAGCACGGCTGACCCCATGACAATGCAGCCATCCTCAGTAACTTGTGGTGGACCGTGTACTCCCCCCTCAATAAGGAATCCCCGACAATGTAACACATTCCCAGCACTGAAGCCCCAAAAGTGCAGTTAAGCTTCTTTATTGACACTATAGAAATGCAGTGATGCCTATCTGCAGGCGCCCACGACCCTGCAAAGGGCTCTCTGTACCGTCCTTCCGTCAGTGCAGCACTCCCTCAGCGATGACAACCGAGAGTGCAGCATTCTCTCTGCACCGATCCTCCGAATGCTCTGCACTCCTCTGTTCTGACAGTCCGAGAGTGAAGCATTCCCTCAGTACTAACGCTATAACAATGCAGTGATTCTTCAGTGCACACCCTCCAGCAGTGCAGCACTCCCCTGTGTACTGAACCTCCGACAGTGCGGCGCTCCCTCAGTGCTGGCCCTCCAACAGTGCAGTGATCCCTCACCGCTGATTCTCTGACAGTGCAGCAATTCCTCAGTACTGATCCTCTAACAGTGCAGAATTCCCTCAGAAGTGATCCTCCAACAGTGCAGTGATCCCTCAGTACTCACATACCAACAGTGCAGCTATCCCTCAGATTTGAACTTCCGACTGTGCAACCCTCCCTAAAAATTTATCCTCCAACAGTGTGGCATTCCCTCAGTATTAATTCTCAAAACAGTGTAGTTTTCCTTCAGTAGTGACCCTCAGAAATGAGGCCCACCCCCTTTACTGACCATCCTACAAGGCGACCCTCCCTTAGCCATCACCATTTGACTGTGCATTTCTCACGCATTAATGACCCAACAAGAGTGCAGCACTCCCTCAGTACCAACCCTGCGAAAGTGAAATGATACCTCAGTACTCGCCCTCCAGCAGTGCACCAGTCAATGATAACTGATCCTCCATCAGTGCGGCAATCCCTCACTACTGGCCCTGTGACAGTGCAGCGATCCCTCAATGCTGATTCTCTGACAGTACAGCAGTCTCTCAGTGCTGACCTTGTGACAGTGCTGTCATCACGAATTACTGGTCTTCCAACAGTAAGGTTCACCCTCAAAAATGAGCCTCAAATAATATGGCCCCCAAATCAGCACTGATCCTCCCGACATTGCAGTACTCATTCAGCACTGACCCTCAGTAATGAGGAACAACCCCATTACCGACCATCCAGCAGTGCAGCAGTCCTTCAGTCATGGAACTTCGACTGTATAAAAACTGGCCCTGCACTGACCCTGCAACAATTCGCCCCTCCCTCAGTCCTGTCCACTCGACAGTGCAACGCTCGCTCATTATTGATCCACCGAGTGGACAGCACTTCCTCAGCCAGTGAGACCCTCCATTAGTATTGACGTCCTGACGGTGTGGCACTACCTCAGTACTGACCCTCGGACGATGTAGCACTTAATCAGTGCTGATCCACTGACAGTGCAGCACTCACTCATCACCTATTCGCCAACAGTGAAGCACTCCCTGCGTACAGAGCATCGAAAAGCTCGGCACACTTTCTGTACTGACTCTCTGGCAGTGCTTCAGTCTCTCAGTACTGGCCCTCTCGCAGTGCAGCACTCCATCAGTGTTGGCTTTCTGAGCTTGCAACACTCCCACAATGCTGGCCCTGCGACAGTGCAGCATCCTCCCGGCACTGCAACTCCGAAAGAGTAGCACACTCTCAGCGCTGATAATGCAAAAATGCAGCACTACGTCTGTAAAGACACTCCAACATTCAAAAACTGCCTCAGCACCTACCTTGCAGCAGTGCATCACTCCTGTCATTACATCAATGACTCCTTGAGAGTGCAGTAGTCCCTCAGCACTGACTCTCCAACAGTGCAGCGATCCCTCAGAGCTTCCCCAATGAAATTGCAGCGCTCCCTCAGTACTGACCCTCTGAAAGTGGAGAACTCACTCACTGCTCACAATCTGAGAGTGAAAATCTCCCTCAATTCTGACTCTCTGACAGTTCAGAGCTCGCTCATTACTGGCCACCAGACAGTGCAGCAGTCCCTCAGTGCACACCCACTGAAAGTGCAGACTCCCTCAGCCCTGAAGATCTGACAGTGCAGCACCCCCTCATCATTTGCCCTCCTAACAGTGCAGCAAATGCTCAGTGTTGACCCTCTGACAGTGTTTCTCTCCCTCAGTACTGTCCATCTGACTTTGCAGCACTCCTACAGCACTGACCCTCTGACAGTGCAGCGCTCCCTCATCATTGACCACCTGACAGTGCGGCGTTCCCTCAGTACTGACCATCTGAAAGTGCAGCAATCCCTCAGCACTGACCGTCTGACAGTGCAGCACTCCCTCAGTGTTGACCTTCGCACAGGACAGCACTCTCAGCACAGCCCATTCAGTGGTGTGTCACTCTCTCAATACTGAGGTTCCAACTCTGCAGCACACCCCCACTATTGACTCTCCTGCTGTGTAACACTTCCTCACTACCGACCCTCTGGCAGTGAAGGGATCCTTCTTTTAATGACCCTCAGACAGGGCAGCACTCCCACAGTACTGACAGTCTGACATTCGGAAAATGCCGCAAGAAAGGCCCTCAGGCAGTGCAGCATACTCTCATTCATGCTTTTGTGGATGTTGACTGATGATATGTCCTCAGCTTTCTGCAGCTGAATGAATCCATGAATTTGTCTTTCAGAGGTGAGAGAACAAACACACACGGGGAGATCTTGAATATTTTATGTGAAGTTTTTGAGTTTGGTAATATCACAGGCACTTTGCTAATTACAAATGGCCCATTTGCCCATTGCTCCAGGAATGTCTATTTTATTAATCCCGTTCCCCCAGCCTTCCCTGCTGCTCTGCCAGCGGTTTTCTGTGAAGAACTTTTTCCAATTTTTCCTTTGAATCATCATACACATTCACTTTCCCGTTGGGCAGTAGTTTAGTAATTTGGTTATATAATTAGCAAGCAGATGACAACCTACTTAATAGTGTAATGAACACTCATGTCTTGGCCATTAAAACCAAAAGTGAACGTTATCTCGGAACACCCTGTCTCAGAGGAAGATAGTCAAATGACTGAGACACAAGACCTCCATCCTTGTCCCTTCTAAAATGCGTCTTATCACTTCACCCGCTTGGCCGTAACCATATTCAGGAGTTGAATCCTAAAACATTTTCAAATAGTAATGATTTAGCAAATGAATAGTGGTAGGTTTGACAAAGCTTTCGTAGTTCCTTGAGGATGTAACATGATGGGAAATAACAGGAGGCCAGTTGATTTAGTGTATTTCCATTTCCAAAAAAAACATTTTATAATTTGACGTCAAAGCTCACTGCAAAATCTGAGAGCTTAGGGTGTTGGCGGTTATATAGTAGCATTGGCAGTTGGCAGGCTACCTGTAAACAGGTCCTGATACGTGGGTCACCATCAGGATGGAAAACAGTACTCATGGACTGCCAAAGGCTTCAGTTTTAATTTTCCACATGAATGTTGTCGGCAGAATGCTGATGTTCTGTGATTCCATCGCGGCTAACGCAGAAACCAGAGCTGAATAAATGGTGTGGATGAAAAGGCTGATGCAATTCTTGCCGACTTGTTTGACATTGTCTGTGATGTGAGGTCACTTTGTGAGGTCAACAGAAAGAGTCCGCAAACGGCTAGGGAGTGATTAAGTGAGTAATCAGAAATTTGACAGATGAGGTAAAATGCGAAGCTGTGCACTTCGGCAGTAAGCATAGATGAGCAGAATATCATTTAAATGGAGAGATACTACAAGAATGTTGCAGTGTAGGGGGACTTAGCACACATATACATGAATCATAACAGTGAGTTTGCAGGCACGATATGTCATCGGGAATGTTGAGCATTATCTCATGTGTTTGGAGTGTAGATATTCGGGAAGTCTCGCTGTAAACATAGAGAACATTTCTGGGACCATGCCAAGATTACTGTGTTCAGATCTGGCCACGTAAATGTACAAGAGGCATGCTGACATTAGAATGAGTTCAGAGGACGTTCACTGGGCTGAATGCTGGCATGAAGGTTTATATTTGTTCTCCTTTCTGAGACTGTGCCCAGTAGGAGGGTCATAACTGAGCGAGCACCGCACTGTCAGAAGTCACAGCCTTATTGGAGAAGCAGCTCTGATGGAGCTTTACACTGCCATAGGATCAATAGTGTGTGACACACTTTCAGGGTTTAAACGCCGCTGGAGTGCTGCACTGTCTGAGGGCCATTGGCGTGTCATTATGGAGAGTGCACTGATGTCTTTGGAGTTAGGCTCAAACGCTTGTCCAGTTCACCCTGAGAAACGTACTGTCCCAAATGTCTCTCGTAAATTTAGGTGGCCGGAACTGAACGCAGTAATCTTGGCATTGTCTCATCAACATTCTCTATGGTTAGAGCGAGACTCTCCGAACGACTACAGTCCAAACACATGAGATAACGTTCAACATTCCTGATGACATATCATGCCTGCAAGCTGATTGTTATGTTTCATGTATATGTTTCCTTAGTCCCCCTACAGTGCAACATTCAGTAGCATCTCTCCATTTAAATGATATTCTGCTTATCTATTCTTACTTCCCAAGGGCACTTCGGCTTCAGCCAATTTTGAGTGTGCCAGCTCTGATTATAAGTGGATAGAGCATCCTGGCTGTGGGGACAGATAGTATCTAACTAATCTATTTTAAGCTCTCTCTCTGTCTGTCTGTCTATCTCTCTCTCTCTCTCTCTCTCTCTCTCTCCCCTCTCTCTCTCTCTCTCTTTCTGTCTGCCTCTGTCCCTCTCTCTCTTTCTCTCTCTCGCTCTCTCACTGAACTTTTCGTTTTTGACTCCTGCTGGTTTCTTCTGCCGTGAGAATGGGTTTGGAATGTTAATTTTGTGTACAGGGAGAGAAGAATGAAATGTTTTTTGCACTCCAGCAAGTCCATGCTTCAGTCCAAATTTCGGATCTCCGACCATGTCAAAGTGCATGAACTGTCTGAGGAGACTGGGCTGTGGTGAGAGAAGAAAATGGAATCGAATAACTGAGGAAAGGTGAATGTAGCAGCTGAGGGATTTGTGGTGTATTTACTGAAGGGGGTGTGATGTAATGACTGAGAGAAGCAGGCTTAGGGAGCAGGATGAAGTCACTGAGGGAAGTTGGACTTAGTGACTGAGGGAAGATTCCTGTCGTGACTTATGGAGTAGGATGTAATGACAGGGAGAAGTTGAACTTTGTGACTGAGGGATTATGATGTAATGACTTAGGGAAGTAGGATTTAGTGACTGAGGGGTTTGGATGTAGTGACTAAGGGTTGTGTGATGTCACGACTGAGGGAAGCATAATGTAGCGAGCTAGGGAGCAGGATGTAGTCACTGAGGGAAGTGGGATTTCGTGACTGAGAGATTAGATGTAGTGACTGAGGGAGGTGGGATTTAGTGATTGACGCATTAGGGTTAGTGACTCGGGAAGTGGGATTTAGTTAGCGAAGGAAGGATGCTGCAGTGAATTAGGATACAGTGACTGACAGAAGTGCAATGTAGTTACTGAGGGGAGTCGGATATATTGTAAACAAAAAAATGAGATGTAGTTACTGGAGAGAGTGGAATTTGGAAAATGAGAGGAAGGCGATATATTGACTGAGGGGAGTTTGATGTATTGACGAGGGAAATGAATGTCATGAATAAGGGAAGGGTAATATATTGACTGAGGAGAGTCGGATGTCGTGATTGAGGAGGGAGGAATGTAATATCTCAGGAAGTCCCAAATGCAGCGACTGTGGGATTCCGTGGTGAATGGTTGTGTGATTCAATGCCACAGGCGTGTCCGAGGCAGCGACCGGAAGACATGGGATGTCGTGCCCGAGGGCAGTCGGACATACTGTCTTATCTGTAGAGCTCCGAGCCTGTCTCCGTTAGGGAAATATCCAGATTGATATTCTGTAAGACATTAAGTGGAAGGCCTCACACTACTGCACCTTGTGTTCCAGTGAATTTTAGTTACCAGTCACTTCATTTGTGTACAGGAGTTTTTTTTCAGAAATTCTGCCCCCATCTAATAAACTTCCTGTCCTTCCTAACTTCCTGTCAGCTGAAAATGTGAGCTTATGTCCCTCTGCTCCTTTTTACAAGTCATTACTAGACGACAAGAATATGTAGTTCTGATCAGTAAATGAACTAGTTTCCCTCAAAGTACCCAAATCTTCAGAATATTTGATTGCACAAATATTAGCAGGTTTCCGCATTAAACTCTTCGAAACCAAGACAGCAATGCCACTGATCCTGACGTGTGACCTGCAGAACAAGGCGGCTGTGATTCCCTGTGCTGGAGCGTGAGGTACCTTGGCTGTGAACTTATTGACACGAGCACAGATATGTTGGTGCCAAATTCGTTTCTTCCAACTGTTTGTTCACTAGGCTGACACTAACACCCAGCCTTGCCCAATTGTCTGGGGGTTTGCCACGGGTATAAGTAAGGATCAGATTTCAAAGGATCGCAGTTGTGAATCAGCAGGGAACACACTCACACAACGAAAATGGAACAAGCCCCAATTCAGCAGATCGGGAAAATTTACTACTGTACACTCACAGCGCTAGGAATACCCGGTAAGATATTGATTTGGATTAAATCGGTTATAGCTCCAGCTCAGGATGTCTGTTATGCTGTTCTTTCATTTCTGCAAATTAATCTACGCCCTCAGATGAGATTAGGGAAAGAAATGGTGTCTAGTTCACAGTGCTGTGAACAAATGCTCGCCTAAAACACTGTTGCTAATGTTCTCAGTCGCTAAACATCTCTTTACACATTTCAGCTCTGTTTGATGTAGCATCTTACCTTTCAAGTTTTAATCGACCTGCTCAAATATCACGACTGCCTCGCTCTCTCAATATCCTCTAGTTTGATAACTTTCTTAGCACTCTGTGTTCCTCAGATTCTTATCCCTGCCAATTCCCGGCTGACTCCATCCCACCATTTGCAGCCGAATCTTCAGTTTCAATGTGTAAAGCCATGAGTTTCTTGGCTGACGATTGTCTAATTCCGACTGCTATTAGTGACCAGGATTGAAATTGAACATGCACAAACACACACACACACACACACACACACACACACAAACGCACACACAGGTCCACATAGAGCCTCCCACATCACTCCCACACCCACAAACGCACACAGAAACACAAACACACACATACACACACACACAAACGCACACACAAGCCCACATAGAGCCTCCCACAACCCCCCCCCCCCCACACACACACACACACAAACACGCACATAGAAACACAAACACACATACACACACACACACACACAGACTCACAGACCCACAGAGAGCCCACCCCACACACACACACAAACACACACGCACAAACACTCACACACACAATCACAGACCCACAGAGGGCACCCGCGACACACACCCACAAACGCTCACACACACAGATCCACTAAACCTAGTCCATGTTGGCTTTATTTCCAACATGCTCTGTATCTGCAGAATAATAACACACTGCTCAGTGTAAAATAAACTTGCTTGCTGCATTGCTGCTGATAAAATAAACACTGTGTGCAGTATTAGTTGTTCTGTGTTCGCTGTATTAGCCTGCTGAAATATATACTGCCACATTGGAATTTCAATGAGACACTTACTCACCCTGACTAAAGCGACCGTCAATACGAAATGTGCAGTCAACAGTGCTCAAATTCATTTTCTGTTGCAGGGCACTGTTAAGAAGTGGATTATATTCATGTGTCGACCAGCTAGCACTCTCTTCACATGCAGTATAAATTGTCGCTTTTCCTGGTATATTGCTATTCCGGGGAAGTGTCATGATGAGTGCAAGACAACAGTCTTCGACATGTTTATTATTCAGTAACAGTCAAATGGATAATAATTGCTGCTGTGTAAACTGTCAATATATTACCTTTCCTGTAGTGCTTTCAGCATTGACCATGTTTGCTGTAGCGTGCTGTTATAGGTAGAATGGTTGCTCTGGCTTTCTGTTGAAATAGACTGCTCGTTCTCCGTTGCTTGACTCATTTCCTTAGGTTAATTTCCTTATGAAACGGCTATTTTTTGTATATTATTAAATAATGTATTGACTGTAGTATCCTTTCAAATATACAGAGCTTGCTGTTTGCTCCTGAAATGTTCCCGTTTCACTGCTTACTGTGAAAATGGAATTTCCTTTAACATATTCCATTATCCATCAAAGCAAACTGTTTGCTTTTAAATTGAATTATCAATCCCACTGCCCCAGCAACTAATGAGCTGAACGGGTTGGTGCCTTTAGGCTCTCTGCGTCCTTTATTTGACACCAGATTTCGGTATGTGTTCTGTTTGTGTTTAATGTATATGCTATTTCTTTGTAAATGGGCAATTCAGTTAACAAGGAATGGGTGGATGAACCTGCCAGTGGGATGTGCTAACCCCTGGATGCATTGCCCTCTGGTGGAGAATAAGGCACATGTTGGACTTCAGAAGCAGAAGGCTGTATTTGCATTTTCAATTGGTACGGATTGAGAAAGCACTTCAGATTCGATTGGATATTAAACATTCCATTGTCAACATTAAGACAAACCAGCATTGAACAGTTCATCAATCTAACCAGGGCGACTTCGGTGCCTCTACGCCACCGGGAGAGCAGAGAGCGGCAGTTGGAGGACATTCAACCCCTAAAACCTGTTCCCACAATCGTTTGTATCAGGATGAATCTCACCCCATAGTTTCCAAAACCCATGATCTCACAATGCAAGTAGCAATGTCTCTGCAAATTTCTAATTGTGCCTTAGCATCGACTTCAATGGTCCAGATGAATTTGTAAATGTACCCCAAACTTCAGAAGAAAGGAAATGCCTTATGATTTACACTCCTGAGCGTATCTGCTTTAAATTAGTATTACAGCCACATGTCCTTACCAGGCTATCAGGTTTGGTGAGGTTGGTTCTGGGATCACAATTGTCCTCGGCAACCACGGGAATCCTCTTCGAAAACACCATCAGTGGAATTTCTTTTCGTCCATGTGAGCGATTTGAGAGGGCGTTGGATTGAAGGCCTCGGCTAAAACATGGTATGTCCGGCCATGCAGCGTGCCCTCAGATCTCAAGCAGCAGAGAGGCGGATCAATAACTGGCCGAATTCTCTGAAGTGGGTTTAGAATCCACAGCCTTGTGCCTCAGAGCGGTAATGCCTATCCATTGAGCCCCAGAACATTGCTGGAATAGTGTGTTCAATGAAGGCCGGATCTGTTGCAATTCCATGAATTGCTCTGAAAGTTCTACATTTTCACATTTTTCATGCATTCTGGGCTTAAGGTCAGATTCTCAGGGTCAATGCAGAGAGGTTCAAATGTGGCATCTCGAGAGTGATTATGTCTGGATTGCGCCCAGATTTGCATTGGAGAAAGTGGAAATGGAAAAGTGGGCAGGGTAGTAGCGGGAATTTCACGATGAAAGGAATTCAATTTCCTGGAATTGGGGAACAGCTCTAAGTGCTAGGCCCTAATTAGAGAAGAAGGTATGTACCTCAAAAGTAACTTTAACTAATGTCCTCGCAGAATGTTTAATAGTGTTGGCAGGGGAGGGCTTACATTAAATTTGCATGGGGATGCCAATAAACACATGGAATTAAAAACGGTCATAATGTGACGGGGTTGAGTAGTGATTGAGAAGGACGCAGCACCAGGTGAGTTATGGTTGCAGAAACAAGGGGCAGCATGACCAGGAGGGCTACAAAGACAGGGTCAGAATTTGTGCATGTATGAACACAAAATACGGCTAATGTTGGCTCGCATGGCCTGCAAAAAGCTGTGTGGATATGATGTTCAATCAGTGATGGAACATTGGCAGAGAAATGGTGAGGACTGGCTGCTTTAACACAATTGCTCAAAAATGGTTGGTAAGGAAAATTGGGTGAGGGGGCGTGGAACAGTACAGATTGAGAAAACCATTGCCGTGTTGGAAAGAGCAGATGTCCGTGAAAATACGAGGAGGACATGAATGCTGGGGAGTGGAGAGTGGAGTGCGAGGCGTGGGGATTATTCTGTAGACCTCCCAGTAGTGACAGAGAGATATTGGAGAAAAACGGCAGGGAAAGTA
The DNA here is from genome assembly GCF_017639515.1 of Carcharodon carcharias. Lineage (NCBI taxonomy): Eukaryota > Metazoa > Chordata > Chondrichthyes > Lamniformes > Lamnidae > Carcharodon > Carcharodon carcharias. The sequence goes on from NW_024470559.1 coordinate 853,526, forward strand.
CTTTGATTTATTTGTACTATAGAGTGGTGATAGTTGGGGGTATTAAGTTCCGAGATTATGAGATGGATAAGGCAAGGGATAAGTAAATGGAGGGGAAAATATTTCTGAAATGTGTTGAGGAAAACAGCCATGATCAGTATGATACTGGACCAGGGCTGGTATAACGTCAGGGCAAACTAGGCAGTTCCCAACACTGGCAAAAATTTAAGGGCCTGTTGCAGCAAATATTTGAATGACCTATTTACAAAATTACATAGGAAATCAAATAGCCCTTGGCGGTGGTCCTGAATGGTCTAAATTTAATGTGGTACATTCACGTATAGTACACACACATTGATTTCCATGCTCTTGTGATGTAGGTTTTACAAAATGCCATCGTTTTCATTGTATATAGGTGCAAGTAACAGATAGAAGGCTTAAGACGAGAATTGACGAGATCTTCTTTCGCCCAGAGAGTGGAGGATTCTGGAACCCACTGTCTGAAAAGCTGATTGTGTCAGAAATTCTATTAACTTGTGAGGAATGATTGGATATTTACTTGCATTGCCAAAGTTTCCAGGGTTAACGGAGTAACTCTGGGAAATGAGATTCGTGCAGTAAAGTCTTTGTTGATATGCGCAAACATGATGGGCTGAAGTGCCTCCTTCTGTGCTGTAATCGTCCATGAGTCCACTCTTCATCCTGTTCAGATACACATTTGCAAATCCAAGCATCTCAATGACCTTTTTATCCAAACTGTGACAATTTAAATAACATGAAAGAATGTAAGCAAATCGAGCAGACTCCATGGTAATCACTATTGATTGTACAAATTACACGTAAATTCATCTTGGATTGGTTACAGGAAGACATGATGTGAGCTATTTTAAACAGTGGAACGTCCATATCTTCTAGTCGATATACTAGAAACGTACTGGACAGTGGGATTATAACTTCACCATAATTATATTTTGTACTTCCAACAAAATAATTCTGCATTTATCAATGTAGATCTTCTACCCATATTAAAGTATGATAATAATTTTCAAAATGTAATTGCTGTTCTCGGTTGGACTTTGGATACTGGTGCATGTGCAGGTAAGGCTCACTGTTTCGCCTAGGGCGCCGCCATTCTTGCACTGGTCTTTTCAGTTGCACTTATTATCAAAAGACTTATGTTTTTGAAATCAAACATCATGTTAATAATCCTTGATTTAAAGCGACTATGCTTAGAAATTATCTACATAAGAAGCCAAAGACCTAACACCTCTCTCTCAGCAGGAAATTAAATTTGCAATGAATTTTGAAAATTCAGTGTTTAAGGCAATGTTCCAACCCATTAACAAGTTTGGCTTAATACTGGAGAGTGGGCCATGCATATTTCAACAGTAATGCACACTGATTGAAGGTGAGCAGCCTTCTTGAACTGCTGCAGTGCATGTGGTGTAGCTACACCTACAGTACTGTTAGGGAGGGAGTTCGAGGATCTTCACCCAGCGACAGTGAAGAGACGTTGATTTGATTCCAAGACAGGGTGGTGAGTGGCTTGGAGGGGACCTTACAAGTGTTCCTGGTAGCGTTCGTGGGTTCGGAATGTGCTTCCTAAGGAAGGCTTGATGAGTTCCTGCCGTGCATCCTTCAGATGTTTAGGGGGTGGATGCACTGAATGTTCGTGGACTGCTGTTTGTTTAGAACGTGGCTCAGTTGATGGGACTTTGGATTCTGAGGTAACAGATGGCGCCTGGTTGGTAACTTTAATGCAATTACAAGTCTAAAATGTTGAAACAAGAGTCGAGGAATGAAGGAGTTTGACGGCTTGGGGGTTTTCTTCATCTGGAGGGTGTTACTTAGTAAGGGGATGAGGAATGCATTGGAGGAGCCCAAATGAGGAATGTTGCTGTTTCTGGTTTCGCAGTCATACCGTGATTTAATTCTGGTGAATGCTATTGCTGACACCACTTATCCTCTCTTTATTACAGCCAATATACTCACAGTCCTGGTCCTCCATTTCAGGGACTGTGGTCTCTCCAAGGGCACCACCATCTATTTGCTGGCAATGGGCATGGCCGACCTGCTGGTCCTCATAATCTACGTCCTGGGCACTCGCATTCTGGTTCCTGTGTTCCCAGAAGTGTTTTACAGATATACCTTGGCCTGTCGTCTCAACCTGATCGGGATTTCTGCCGTGATCGACTGCTCAGTCTGGCTCACAGTTGCCTTCACTTTCGATCGCTTTGTGATCATATGCTGCCAGCGGTTTAGAAGATGGTACTGCACCCCCAGATCCGCCGCTCTGCTAGTTGGGCTGATTTACCTCCTGTCTTATTCCAGGAATATACCGTATTACTTCACAGTTCTTCCCGTGTCTGCAAACATTAGCCCGCAGATAGGATGCCGGAACAATCCCTACATCTACTCAGCAGCGGCCTGGAGATCCTTCTATTGGATCCACACTATTTTAACCCCCTTATTTCCTTATATCACGGTGTCTTTGCTCAACCTTTTGACAGTCAAGCACATTCTGAGGGCCAGTCGTGTCCGCCAGGGTTTTAAGATGGAGGGGTGGGGCGACCCCGAGATGCAGGGTCGGAGAAGAGCCATAGTCTTGCTCTTCAGTGCCTCATCCAGTTTCATCCTGCTGTGGATGTCAACGGTGGGGATCTTCATTTTCTCACGGATCACCGGCCAATTCAGTTACAGGGGCTTCAGCGACCCATTCTTTGTCATGAATGAAATCGGCCGCATGCTCAGGGTACTGAATTGTACGACGAGCACCTGTATGTACGCTCTTACCCAGTCCAAGTTCAGGGCGGAGCTGAGGAGAGCGGTCCAACGTGGCATCAGTCTCATCAAATAACGTATTGCCTTATGTGACGATATGAACTTTGGGGCAAGTACTCAGGATGTCAACCTACCCTGTTAAATCAGCTTAATCAATTTGTAATTAATAGCAAGCTCATTGCAGCATTAATAAGCCCTTATTTCAATCCGACACTGTCTCTAATGTCCTGAGTGAGTCTATGATGTATCTTCACTGCTCTTTATATTCCATCATTTGTATCTTATTGAACTAGCAAGTTTGTTAACCTTTGTGATTTTGTTTTTTTTTTCAATTCCTGATTTCCACTTTTTCTTTATTGAAATTATTAATTATAATAATCACCTTTCCGCCGGCTCAGAATGCTAGTACCTCGCTCATCCTGAAGAGTTGATTCTTCCTTTTCGCTTTTAAAAAGATAAACCCCGAGGGGCTGGCGGTGACGTCACGTGGTCCTTTTCTCAACCCCGGCCGTTGGACAAACAGCGACCCGCGCTGGGAGGTGCAGCGGGTGTCATTGGAGGTCCTCAGGGGAGTGAGTGCGGCCTCTAGCGGACAGGATGGGAAGGGAAGCAGGAACTTACTTCCCAAAGGCCACAGTGAAGAAGTTGTTGGAGGCTCTGGGAACATCTTCAAATATAAACTTCAGCTTCTAACTTGACCAGCAACAAAAAACATTCCCTCTGCAGAGCAGCTTCACACCATTCCCACAGTCCATTCCAGCTTTTTTCACTGCTAATGTCCTCTCAGGTACTTTACACCCTGATGTATTCACAGCAAAAACTTGTCATGGGTCACATTTCATATTTGTTTTGGGTTCAGAAATCATTCACATCCTCAATTACACACGCAACCTGTGCAATGAGGATACAGTTGTATTGTCTTGTTTCAAAATAAAAAAAAAACACAACGAGTTTCAAAGTTCCTTGTGTTATTCTTCGAATAAATTATCTGGTTGGCGAGGGAGAGATTGGCATTAACCCTCTCTGTTCTCTGACCCTCTGATTCTATGTCTGTATAAGTGAGGGTGTGTTTGATTGAATGCGTGTGTGTGTGTGTGTGTGTGTGTGTGTGAATGTGTCCGTGTGTGTGAGTATGTGAATGTATGAATGGCTGTGTGTGTTTATGAATGTGTGTGACAGTGTGTGTGTGAGGCCCTGCATCTGATTGTGGATGAGCGTGTCTTTGTATGCGACTACGTGTGCTAAGGAATGTGTGTCTGTGTGAGATAGGATGTCTGTGTTCATACTTGTGGGTGAGTGTAATTTATTTTTGCGTATATGTATTTGTGTGCAAGTGTGTGTGTGCTTCTCTATGTGTGCCTCTGAGGCTGAGTGCGTGTTTATGAATATGGCTGAGTGCGTGTGAGGGTGCCTAGGTACGCGAATGTATATGTGTAAGTGAGTTAATGAGAGTGTGCAGATATGAATCTGGTTGAAAGTGTGTATGTTTCTGTCTATGCGAGTATGTGTGATTGAGTGCATCTGTTCGATATTGACATTATAAAGCAGCAACACATTTCATCTTTGTATCAGAAGCACTTTACCCACCCTGTGTCCTGTTGATGTTAATAATTTCTGGAAATGACTGAGATATCATTCAGCCTCTGTGCTTTTATTGTGTGTCGGGAAATGGTCACCACTTTCACCAGAACCAACAGTGATTTATGTAAGGAAAGCTTTCCTTGGCAAATCTGTTGGGAGCGTTTCTGATATTGATGGTTGGCAGGGTAAATAAGGGGCCAGAGTGGAGGAAGTGTATTGGATTTCAATTCAGCTAGTCTCTCCTTTTATCACTGTAACCTACTGGAATGCAAACCAAAACCTGCAAAATGGAAATAGATTGCAGAGCTTTTCATTTCTCGGCTAGCATAGACACAATGTGACTAAAGGCTGGAAGGATGTGAAAATGAATCATGACCTTTTTTGTGTGTTTTTTGTGTGTAGGACAAAGAATCCGGGTGAGAAATTGAGAAAGATGTTTTGGAAACATAACTAAAGAAAACCTTTTGCAAAATCAAATGTGTCGGATTAAAAGCTGACAACGCATTGCAGAGGAAGTACAAACCACAGCAAAGTTTAGCTACTCCAATTCTGAATGGAACTAAAGTCTCGTAACTGTGCCGAATGTCTACATTGCAGTCTGGAATATTCCCCAACTAACATCTCCAGCCAATATTTCCAATGCGGTGAAAGATCATCTAGAGAACCCAGCGGTAAAGCAGTGAATACACCACCCGAGTGAACTGTGCACCCTGCAGTAAAATTCAATCCCTTACAGTATTGTTCAATATTCCCACTTCTTCTATCTGTTTCCAGAAACAGCCATGCAGTAACTGAACTTCTCTTAGCCTGGCAAAGAACAGCGCCTCTAGTGGTTGTAAACTACCAGCCGACGGTGCGGTTGCATCACTTTAATGACAAGACAGTGAAACGGGTTTGAGAAGGAGATTTGACAATTTTAATTCATTCCTTGATGACACGATAAAAAGAGACAAAAACGCTCACAAAAGGTGCGAGTCCAGGCTGAGACAGTCATTGTCGAATTGGGATTGAACCTTTCGTAGCTCATATGAAGTGACACTAATGTCTGAATACATGTTGATAACACTTGGACAGTGAAAAACATGATTGTTGAGATTTCTGTTGGACATTTTCAGTCTGACAGGAGGGAATCAGCTTGATTTGAATGATTGTGCTCTGATGTGGGAATTCAGCTTGTTGTTGGGTATTGGCTCCACAGGAATCACTTTTTGTTTTGCTGTGCTGGGAGTGAGGGAAGCCAAGTTCTGATTGTTCGGGGGCTCGGGGCAGTCACTTGGTACTTTGTGAGAGATACTGATATATGGGCTTTTCAAACAGGGGTTCTGGGTTGAATAATCCTACCCAAAAGCCCCTCGTCTAATCCAGATGGTAGCGGGAGTGATTTCCCAGTGCATAGTTAGTGTCTGACAGTGGCTGAGGATGGCTCACCCTGTGTCTGGCAGAGTCTGATAATTCACCTCGATCAGTGGACCTGCTGTGGAGAGTGGGTGTCGGGAAGATTATAAGGAGTGAGAGCGCTCAGCTCTGCATTGAATGAGTTTTAGAATCGTAGTGAAGGGACATTTCAGCTGCTCTCTGAACTTAGACTGGGTCACTGCATAGAAACCAATGTTTGTGCAGCAGCTCAGGAGCTGCAGCATGAAGCCTATTTCTCTAATATAAATGGGGGTGGATTTATAGAACTGCAGCTCAAAACTACCAATCACAACCAGAGGGAAAGCATCGTGAAGATGGCCCATAACAGAATGAAATTGGCCGAGATAACAAGCAGTAAAATGTTGGATTTCTTTCGACTCTCCATCTGTGGGTCTCTGGGACTCTCCCCATTGCTGTGAGCCCGGAGAATCCTGCGGGATCTGCTGCTCACTAAAATATGCCTGACCGTTAAAACATTGAGCACTAGAATGGGGAAAGTTGGGACACCTGACGTTCCAATGTGATGAAGCATCTCGATTGCAGCCAATGTCCGTGGATTCTGAGCAGCCACTATTGCAACACAAAAACAAGGGAAATTCATCTTCCAATACTCAGGGGTATACATAAAATACCAGAACTCATTCTTCAAACAGCTCAACAAACTGACTGCTCCCAGAACCACATGTTCAGTTTTCTCGGTGCAATGTTTCATTCTCAGTTTACTGCAACAAATAGCCATAAATAAATCGAAAGTAAAAGTGACAGTGAACCAGACGGATCAGAATTTGACTGCATAAAGCAGAATAGCGTGGAAATTACACACTAGTATTGGAAGAAGAAACAAACGCTCGATATTATAACCAATTGGAAAGTGTCTCAATATCAGATCGATGAAAGCGACCAGAAGATTTGACCCTTGCATGGCCAGAAGATAGTAAGTGACACATTTCGAGAGGCCACACTTTCCCCGAGAAATGATCACTATTGTCAGTACGTTAAATGTGAGGAAGGAAGATTTTCAGTTAGATTATTCTTGAGGCAGGAACGATTTGCCAGCTTCACAGAATATGGTTGAATATTGCAAATGCCTTGCTGTGACCAATTTTATCTTCAAACTCTTGTGTCCATGATACCACTATCTCCTGGAGAACGGTGTTGGCTTTAAATCCTGTTGAACACTCAATGCTTAATATTATCCACGATGGGGTTTTCCACAATCACAAGTTGCACCTCAAAATGAGTTACGAATATGGCAAAGCTACCTTAATATTGTCTGAACACAAACTGAGGAGTCCAATGCCACTGGAAGAACTAAGCCAACCCTCAATAAACCTGTCAGATTAAAGCTCTGCATTTCTCCAACATCAAATGTTGGGTTCATTAAAAAAAAATAAACTGAATGGAGGAAGAGGCTCTGCAAACATCCACACCTTCAAAGATCAGAGCCCACAGCAGGTCAGCACAAAATACCCATCTTCAAGATTTGTAATCATATTCAGACAGAAAAACCGAGTGGTTGATCCACTTCGGCCTCCTCCTCAATTGCCCTGAATCGCTGATGCCAGACTGAAGCTACTTCAATTCACATTGGTTATATCAGGGGAGATGAGAGGCCACTGGACACAGCAAAAGCCCCAGGGCTGACTGCATCTCTACCACAGCATTGAGGACTTGTGCCCCAGAATTAGCCACAGCTCCAGCCAAGCTGCTGCAGGCCAACTGCATTACAGGTTCCAACTGGGAGAAGTGGGCGGTTGGTCTGGTATGTCCTGTACACACGCACACACACACACTCACACACACACATTCTCACACACACATTCTCACACACACACTCTCACACACACACTCTCACACACACACTCTCACACACACAGTCTCACACACACACTCACACACACACACTCACAAACACACACAAATACACTCACAAAGAAGGGAAGAACGGGATTGATCTCTTTCATCAACAATGTGATGGAATGTGTGACTGGCTGTGAAAGCAGGCGCCAATTGCCAAGTTCAAACCTGAGCTCCGAGTCTCACTCTGTATTCAGCTAAGCCCAGTGGCTGGAAGCCGTCATTACAGCCATGGGCTTTACAGGGTGGAAATGATCAATTAAAGAAAAAAGAATGGGAGTGACTGCCCTTTGACTTTGAGCCGCTGTTGACTCTCTGTGGGACAGCAGTCTGGAGAAAGGAAAGTGCTTTCAGCTGTTTGAGGATGAGCAGTTGAGCTCCTGGAGTCCCTCCAATTAATGCCATAGTCCCAGTCATCTTCAATTGCTCCAGCAATGGCTTTCCCTCCACCATAAGGACAGGAGTATCTTTGTTCACCGAGCATTGCACAATGCGCAGCTCTATTTGTCACTCCTGGAAAACTGAAGTGGAACGTCTGCACTCACAGCACTGCACAGGCAACATTCAGGCTGATGCTGTTCGGGTTCAACAACATTTGCATCACACAAATGGCAGGCAATGCCTATCTGTAGCATACGATGATGATATGACGTTGAGTGCAGAGACTTAAAGACGTGTAAGAGTAATGCAGCAAATGGTAGCGTTTAGAATAATTACTGGATACAGTGTCTTACCAGAAACAACATTAACTGTGATGAGAGGAGACATTCAATGACAGGACAGCAATAAAATAACATCTGTCTGACAGAAACAATGCTGGATGCAAATAATTACCAGGAACTGCAAGAGCAGCAAGCAATGGATAGAAAACGTCTTGAACCACATAGGGGAACATTTCAACCCTCACATCTAGAGAATAACCCGGATACATTCTGTGCCTCTCTGTTGAGCTCCTGAACTTGGATAGAGCCGATGCTGATGTTCACACTGACTGTCTGGAATAACAGTTTGGAATGGTTTTCCCTATTAATACCATCGGAATTCATCTGGTGGCACAGTGAGTGTGTGTCCTGGGTTCGGGGGGGGCGGAGAGGGAGGCGGGGGGACTGATTCTAATTATTGTTAAAAGGGATTAGCTCAAATCTGTTCAAATCTACCTGATTATCTTCCAAAACGTACAACGTATATTTCACTGGGCGTGAACAATCTCAAAACACAATACTCAATAATCAAGGGCAGTGATTGGTTGAGTGACAGATGTGGCCTTCACTAACAGACACTTACAGAGAAAGAGGAACGATAAAGTACTAATAAGGAGACACTGCACCTCAGCCACAATATACTCAGCCAACGCCCAGGAACAGAGTCAGTCATAATAAACTGATTTTTCATCGCTAAGTATGAAAAGAGTCGGGCTGAGGAAAGAGAGTAACGCTGGGGTGGTGGTGGGGTTGGGGTGGAGAGAGCAGGGCCCAGGAGAGAGGGAGCGGGAACCATCATCAGCCCTCTCATTGAAAAAAATTCTTGACTCTCCCACCCACACCATCCTTGCGAGTGAACATCCCGTCTCCAAGCTTCCTTTATCTCCAAAGCTCTTCAACATGATGTCCATACCATTTCCCCAAATTCCCATCTTTCCCCAGTTTCCCCTTTACCACATTGCCTGTTTACCCCTACGCCCACTAACGATGCCGTTCCACTACCACTGAATTTCCTCTTTGCTCAAGCTAAAGATGCCTCCTGTTGGATTCGGATTACTGACTCGGTAATGGAAGGGAGAAGGATCTGGGGGGATGGGCCCAAGGTCAATGATGGGATAACGTGAATAACCGGGGGCTTCAGGGGTAGGGGAGCACATGGGTCAGCCGCAGGGTTGCAGTGGGGCTGAGGTGATGTTGGCGATGGGATTGACCAGAAGGGGGGTGTTGACCGGGGTGGAGATAGGCTGAGGTTCTGTGGCTACTCTGAAAGTCGGAGGAGAAGGCCTAGTAGACTGTGAGGGGTGAGACAGAGGGCCGTGGGAATCACGGCGAGACACATGGTCGAGAAAGCAGAGCTCAGACTGGGTCAGGAACAGAAAGGCCAGCATGAAGGTTACAGTTATACAAGGTCGACAGGATTAGGTGTCAGACTGGGTAAGCGTTAAGCATAGGGTCAGGGGTTAGGCAGAGGACCAGGTGTTGACAGAGACCCTATGGGTAGGCAGAGGATTAGTGATAATACAGAGGGCCAGTGGAAAGACAGAACCTCATTAGTAGAGCAGAATGTCAAAGGTTAGGCCAGGAGGACGGGTTAGGCCACATGTCAGTGATTAGGCAAGGGGTTGAAGTTAGGCAAAGGGCCAAGTGTTCGGCCAAGCTACGCGGTGAAACACAGGATGAGGTAGAGTCAATGTTTATGCTGAAGGTCAGGGATTAGGCAGACATGAGCGGGGTTAGGCGGAGAGGCAGGGGATAGACAGACTCTCCCGGTTAGACAAAAGGTCATGCATTTGGTAGATGATGAGGCAGAAGCTGATTGGTTAGGAAGAAAGTCAGGGGTTAGGCATTGGGTGAGGGGTTAAGTAGAGAGTCAGACAGATGTTCAGGGGTTAGGCAGAGTGTGAACCGTTAGTTTTGGAACCAGGGGTTACACAGACGGCCAGGGTGAATCTGGGTTAGGCACTGGATCAATGGAGCAGAGGTCAGACTGAGTTAAAAGAACAGAAGGCACTGTAAGGTCACAGTTATGTGAGCTTCAGGGCTCTGGCTGGGTTAGGCAGAGGGTCAGGGTTAAGGCAACTTTTCAGGGTTCAGGTAGAGGTCATGCGATAGACATGGTCAGGGGAAATCAGGGTTAAGCAATGAATCAAGGGAGCAGAAGTCAAGCTGGGTAAAGAGAACAGAGGAACCTTGAAGGTCATAGGTTACATGAGGTTCAGGGGATCAGGGGTCAGACTGCGTTAGGCAGAGGGTCAGGGGTCAGACAGTTTAATTTGCACGGGACTGGGTGGTTGCAGGGCTGTTTCTGCTTGGATGAGATAAAGGATCTCAATCCCGCCAGGTATGCACTGACCGATTTATTGTTTAGTTTTTGCTTTTGCTTTGCCCGCGGAAGTTTCTGGGGGCCGGGACAGACGGAAAATGCCTTCAACAGGACGTACAGGATGAGGGAAAACTGCGGCCTGATGAGGCTGTGGCGCTGGTACGAGGAGGTCTGCGGGGAGAAGTTCCCGGCCATCTGTGAGGAGAATGCCATCCGTCTCCACCTGATCTTCCAGCGAATGATGCAGAGCTGCTGAGGGAGCGCTGGGCTGGCATCTGCTCCATCATTCCTATCGTTGTCTTTCATCTATGTGGGGGGTGGGGGAACAAAACGGTAGCAATTTAGTGGATGGAATTTAATCCTGAATTTGGTGAGGTGATACACTTTGGAAGGAGTGATTTGACAAGGAAGAATTCTATGAACGGCATGGCATGAGGAAGTTCCTGAAATGAGTTCCGGAGAGGAGTTTCTGAGAGGAGATCCTGAGGCAATTTCCTGAGAGGCAGTGAGTGTGTGTGTTTCCGCTCTTGCATCAATCACCATACAATTATGATCAGCCTCTATCTCGATGATTCTGTTAAAAATCAGTTGTAAATATGATATTCGCACCCTTTGGCCTCTGATGGAACAGAGCCATGGAATCATACATTTGAGGAAGAAGCCATGTGGCCCATTTTGACCGTTTTGACTCTTTTCCAGACCTATCTAAGCAACTCTTCTCTCCTCCACTCCATTAGCTGTGCAAATCTCCACTGCCTGTGCTCACCCAATTCTATTTCCACAGTTAAATGTTTAGTTGTATTCGCCATCCCTGTCAGGAAGAACAATCCAGATTTCCTTGCACTAAGAACTCTTCAACCGCTCCTTGCTTCTTTGTCATTCACTTTAAAACTCCCTGTGCTGGTTACTGTCTGATTTTCGAATATCTCCAGTTTCTCGTTATCTACTCTATCAAAAAAGATTCGTGATTTTAAATGTCTGCATTAAAACTCCCCTTTGCCTGGTCTGCTCGAAGGAAAACAATCCCAGCTTCTCCAGTCTCTCCACGTAATTCAAGCCCCTCTTCCCTCTTCCAATTCCAGTAACATCCTCTGCACCCTCTCCAAGGCCCTCACATCCTTCCAGAAAAAGGCTGCCCAGAATTAGAAACAAGCACCTCAGTTGAAGATTCAGCAAGATTTTCACATATGTTGTTTCATTTTCTTAGTTTTGTAAACGTAAGCCTGTTTATCAATAAAAATATATCACTATTTTAATACTCTAAAAGGCTTGCCCTGCCACCTTCAAGGACACGCTTGTGTTCACCCGATCACTTCACTAAACAACTCCGACATTTGCCCGATTTTCCGCTTCACACTATTCTCTTTACTTTAATAGTCCGTCCCTCAGAAACCCTTTCACATCCCAGATGGACCAGCTAACTTTTCCAATATAGTGTGGTACAAGTACAATTTGATAAATCGGGTTAAATGATCCTGTTTGTTCAATGGCTGTAATTAATGTCAGTCTCCCTGGATCCTAAAAAATTCACTGGGGGGCTTCCCACTATTGTTAATAAGGGAGTCGCTACATTCTGTTACCTCATATTGTCAGCGAGGGCATCAGCTCTGTGAGGAAGAAGGAGCCGCGGTTCCAAGACAGGGGGAGAGGATATCAGAATCTGAGAACAATAGACTGGAATGTTACAAGAATGGATCAGAATCTGAGAACAATAGCCTGGAATGTTACAATGAGTAGGAGTTGATTGGAGGCGCTTTATGAACTTTCTACATATTATGATTGGATGTCAGTGGAAAAGCGGATCTATCGGGTACTCCAATGTATTCAGGCGGGTTACTATCCTACCCTCGCCATTATTGGCATCCCTGATAAGTCTCACTCTATATGGCTAATAATTCTATAAACCATGTTGAAATGAATTATTTCTTCTTCATGAAAATTCCAAGTGTTTTGGATTTTGCAAAGTTTTTTTTTTACCCGTTCCAGAATCAAGGGGGGCAGGATATTGATTAACATCCGAGTTCGGCAATTTCAGTACCATATTTATTGCCATTTAATCTCGATTATCTTCCAACATATCAGAGGCACTTCAGTCTATTATTGCATGTACAATAGTTTCAATACGGCACTGGACACAGCAACATAGTGGAACATTTCAGCGCCTTCAGGCAAACTGATACTTGTTATTTACAAGCATTTTGATTATTTATTGGGAATGGGTTCATTTCCTGTGGGTCAGGCGACTGTATCATACCCACGCCGTCCAGCTTTATGCAGCCACTGGCCGTTGTGTGTGCTTCTGTGCCTTTCACATTTGATCGGTTTGTGGCCATGTGTTTGCAGACACTGGGAAGTAAATACTGCACCGTGAAAATTGCTCCGAGAAGAATGACTGTGCTGAGCTTTTTCCAGAATATTTTCTGGTATTTCATGTTACCAGATTCTTATTTGCTGATGAACAACCTTTGATTTTGGTTTGTAATTTTAGAATTTCACTCATAGTGTAATAGAGTCAAATTCGTCTGCAGCACTGAAATGTCGGCCCATGGAGTCTGCGCCGGTCAAGTAAGTATCTAACTATTCTAATCCCAAATTGCAGCAATAGGTCCATAGACTTGTTGCCAGGGCATCACAAGTGCACATCCAAATACTTCTGAAATGTTATGAAGGTTTCTGCCTCCTACACCCTTTCAGACAGTGAGTTCCAGATGCCCACCACCCTCGGGGTGAAATAATTCTTCCTCACATTCCCTCTAAACGTGCTGTCCCTTATATTAAATCTATGCCCTATGGTTATTGGTCCCTCCACCAACGGGAAAAAGTTCCATCCTGTCTACACTATCTCTGCCCCTCATATTTTTATACACGTCAATAATGTCCCCTCTTAATCTCCTCTGCTCCAGCGAAACTAACCCCAGCATATCCAATCTCTCCTCATATCTAAAAATGTCCAGCCCAGGCAATATGCTGGTATATCTCCTCTGCACTCTGTCTCATGTCAACACTCCCTTCCTATAATGCGGATTCCAGACTGCATGCAATACAGTAGATGTGGCCTAACCAGCGTTTTATACAGTTCAGCATAACCTCCCTACATTTATATTCTATACCTCGTCTAATAAAGGCAGGTATCCCATATGCTTAGTTAATCAACTTATCTATGTCCCCCACTACATTGAGGGACCGGTGGACATGCACACCATGATCCCTCTGATCCGCAGTACTTCCCAGGGTCCTAAAATTCATCATATTCCCGTGTATTGTTTTTTCCTGCCCAAGTGAATCACCTCACCCTTATCTAGATCAAATTACATTTGTCAATGAGCAGCCCATCTCATCAGCCTGTCTATATATTCCTGTAATCTATCCTTCTTTCTATTTACCACGCCACCAATTTTCGTGCCATCCGCGAAAGCCTGATCAACCCTACCCCACACCTCCTCCCACCCACTTCATGCAAATAAACTGTTTATATATTCCACAAACAGCAAGGGACACATCAATGACCCATGTGTAACCCCACTGGACACGTGTATCCAGTCACAAAAAAATCCTCCACGATCACCACTCAGCCAATTCCTAACCCAATTCGCCAAATGGTCTTGGTTCCCAAGGGCTCTTACCTTCGCTATGAGTCTCCTGGCCTTATCAAAAGCCTTGCTGAAGTCCAAGTAGACTACGTCAAATGCATTGACATAATCTACAAACCTGGCCAACTCTTTGTTAAAATCCAGGCAAATTGGTCAAGCATTACATCCCCTTCAGCAATCCAAGCTGACTGCCTGCCTCTACAAGTGTAGATGAACTATTGCCCTCATAATTACTTCCAATAATTTCCCCACTACCGTCAGACAGACTGGCCTCTAGTTCCCTCATAAATCCCTTCCTCCCATCTTGAATAACGGTGTCACATTGGGTCCTCTGGCAACTCTCCTTTAGTCCAAGAAGTCTTGAAAATTGTTGCAAGCGCCGCTGTTGTCTCCTCGCTTGCCTCACGCAACAGCCTGGGTTCAAGTTCACCTGGTCCAGGAGATTCATATCATGTTAAGCCGGCCAGACCGCTTAGAATGTCTTCCCTTTCTGTGTTAATTTAATTAGTTATCTCACAGTCCCTCTGCATGATTAATATCGTCCCTCACACTTGTGAGCACCAATGCAAGTCATACATTTTGGACCTGACCTACGTCTTCCAGATCCACACACAAATTTCCACCAACGTCCTTAAAGGGCTCTATTCTTTCCCTAGTTATCCTCTTTGACTTTCTATTTTTGTATTTGTATTTTTCTTTACTTTTCCTGCCAATGATTTTTCATAACCCCTTTTGCTCGCCTAATTTCCTTTTTAAGTTACCCGCTGTACACGCTATCGTCCTCTATGGCTTCTGCTGATTTGAGCTTCGGTCAGTGTCATAAGCATATCCTTTTCTCTTTATTCAATTCTGTATCTCCCCCGAGACCCTGGTGTCCCTGGATTTATTGGTCCTGTCCTTTATCGTTACTGCTAATATGCTGGTCCTGCACTCTCCCCATTTCCATCTTGAATGAGTCACACTGCTCTGAAGCAGCTTTACTTAAAATAAGCTGCTCCCAGCCCACCCTGGTAAAATCATCTCTGATCTCATTAATATCGGCTTTTCTTCAATTTAGAACTCTGATCTCTGGCACATCCTTGTCCTTTTCCATAACAACGTTAAAATAATGGAGTTATGATCAGAATGCGCAAAATGCTCCCCCACTGATACCTCATCCACGTGCCCGACTTCATTCCCTAAAATTAAATCCAGGAGCGCCCCCTCCTTTGCAGGAACTTCGACATATTGGGTAAAAAAGCTCTCCTCGGTGCAGTGTAAGAATTCATCTCCCTCTAAACCTATCACACTATGACTAACCCAGTTAATGATAGGGAAATTGAAATCTCCCACTATTACTACCCTATTATTATTACGCTGCTGTGAAATTTTCCTACATATATTCTCTTCCATTTCTATCTGAATGTCTGGCAGCCTGTGTTACACTCCCAGCAATGTGATTTCTCCCTGTTTTGATTTTTAAGTTCTATCCATATGGCTTCATTTGAGGATCCTTCCAGGATCTCATCCCTCCTTACTGCTGTCACTGATTCCTTGATCAATGTTGCAAAACCCCCTCCTCTTTTACTTCCATCCTTGCCTCGCCTGAAGACCCTATACCCTGGGATATTGAGCAGTAAATGATGCCCCTCCCTCAACCATGTCCCTGCAGCAGCAAGGACATCACATTTCCATGTGTTAGTTTATGCCCTCAACTATGCCTTATTTGCAAGACTCCTTGCATTAAAATAAATACCATCCAACCTTGCCTAACTCGCTTCTGCCTTAACTGGCCGATATGTTCTATACCTTAAAGACTGACTAGCTATCTCTTCTAATATTCTCTGTGCATCTCCCCCTGCTGAGCCACCGCACAGGATCCCATCCACCTGCCAAGTTAGTTTAGACCCTCACCAACATCACCAGCAAATCTCCCCAAAAGAAGTTAAGGCCCGGTTGCAGTTCAGGTGCGACCTGTCGGCCTTTTGCAGGTCCCAATTCCCCCAGGAACCATCCCAATATGCGAGAAATCGAAAGCCCTCTCTCCTGCACGATCGATCCAGAAACGCATTCATCTGGACTAACCTCCTACTTCTATACTCAGCAGTGTGTGGCATTGGAAGATGTCCAGTGATCACTACCTTTGAGGGCCTGTTTTTTTTTTTTTTAATCTGCTTCCTTGCTCCCTAAATGCTGTTTGTAGGACCTCATCCCACATTCCAGCTATGTCGTTGGTACAAACGTATACCATGATCTCTGTATGTTTGCCCTCCCACTTCAGAATGCCCTTCAGCCGTACAGTGACATCCTTGATCCTGGCACCAGAGAGGCAACATACTATCCTGCAGCACGTCAATGGCCTAAGAAACGGCTGTCTTTTCTCCATATTGCGGACCCTCCTGCACCTATTGTTCTTCTCCTCTTTTCCCTTCCCCGTTGTGCAGCTGAGCTACTCAGTGCCATGAGCGTGGCCGCACTCCCCAGTCAAACCGTCACTATCACCATTTTCCAACACAGAAATACGGTTCTCGAGCGACATGTACCCTCGGTATTTCGTTACTACCTCTCTGACACATTTCCTCTGACTGATGGTTACCAATCCATCTCTGTTTACACTTCCATTTGCTGTGGGGTCACCATGCCTAAAGATGTTCTACACACCAAACTCTTAGCCCTGCCGAGGCGCTTCAGTCCCTCCAGCTGCCGCTTCAGCTCCAAAACTGGGAGCTCATGTAGCTTCAGTTTCTTGGCAATTATTGCACATGTAGTCGTTCAGAGAGTAAGAAGCGCCTAAGACTTCCCACATGTTGAAGACTGTATAAAACATGGGACTGAACTGCCCTGCCATGCTTCTAGTTGGAGAGAAACACCCTTTCTTTACTTTAAGTTCAATAGAGTTAAAAAAGAAACGTTAAATTATGTATGTATTTTAAATAAACTAATAGAACTCTTACCTTTCCCTAGCTTAACCTGGAGAAAATACTTCCCCGTGACTCACCAATCAGCTCTTACATTTGTGCTGACGTCACATTTTCAAGCATTCCCGCACTGGTACTGGTCCTTTGATCTCTCACACTTTTTTGATGTCAATATTCTTATTCTCAAAAATATCTGCAGTGTACTCTTTCCAGACTGCTTCACCGCGATGCTGAGTGCAGGACATCCTTCCCAGACTGCTTCACCGCGATGCTGAGTGCAGGACATCCTTCCCAGACTGCTTCACCGCGATGCTGACTGCAGGTCATTCTTTGCAGACTGCTTCACCGCGATGCTGACTGCAGGACATCCTTCCCAGACTACTTCACCGTGAAAATGACTGCATGACACTCTTTCCAAAATCTTCTCCCGACTGGACGGCTATCGAGATCCTCAATCACATTGTTGTTTTATTCATTCATTGAACTTGGCCTTCACTGGCTAAGCTGGCATTTATTGCCCATCCCGAATTGCCCTTGTTCAGAGGGTAGTTAAGAGTCAACCACATTGCTGTGGTTCTGGAGGCACATGTTGTCCAGTAGATTTCCTTATCTAAAGGGCGTTAGTGAACCAGGTGGGATTTTGCAAGAGCCGACAATGGTTTCATGGTCATCATTGTGCTTTTTATTCGATCCTTTATTAAAGTCAAAATCCACCATCTGCCAAGGCGGGATTCGAACGCCAGTTCCCAGTGCTTGATGCCGGGTTTCTGTGTTACTAGACCAGCGGTAATCACTCTACAACATCGCCCCACTTAATGATGCCCCCTGTGTCCCATTTGTCCTGAATTTGTTGCTCAATGTTTTCACCCTCAGACACATTTTAGTGAACAGCAGAGTCCGCAGGAGACTCCAGGCTCACAACAGTGGGGAGTCTCCCAGAGACACAAAGGTGGAGAGTCGAGGAAATCCATTATTTTACTGCTCGTTATCATCCTGTTGTGGGCAATGTTAATATTGCTTTAGAAGAGGAGCCAGGTACCGTTCTTGGGGAATGTGCAACTTGATCTAGATTATATGGTGATGGAATTGGGCTTCATGCTGCTGCTCCTGAGTTGCTGCTCAAACACTGGGATTTATGTCGTGACCCAGGTTAAGTTCAGGGAGCAGTTGAATAATATGTTGAAATATCCCTTTACTCCAGTTGTTAATTCCACCCAAGAATTTGAACATTGACTGACTGAGAATGTCCATTGCGTATCAATTTTATTTTTTTCTTTCCATTAGCAGAGGGGATGTTTACTGGTCTGACAGCGGACAGAGGGCGTAATGGGATGGGTTGCAGTCGTTATGGTGAGAGAGCAAATGGACAGCGTCTGTTCCTTAAGCTGTTATTTGCCAGTGGTGCACAGAGGCCCATACCGGCTGGAGCACAGAAGGAAGGGGAGCATCATCAGTGGGCCCGCATGTCCCTGATTGTGATAGCAATCAGGCTATCAACAAAAGCAAAAACAGCAAGGAGGGATGATGCCTATCGCTGGCAGGAGGAGGGATAATACAGGTACATGAGGTAGGGGAGTATTCCAGGTAATATAGCAGCTACAGTGGGGGATGTACCTGTTTCAGGTGCACCAGTGAAATGGGTAAATATATTAGGTACAATGAGCGAGTGTGGGTGAGATTCCAGGATCTCGATTGTGGATGGCTGTTATACCAACTACACCTGCTGCGGAGCTGCAGCACTGTGATGTTCCCGTTTATTCAGAGGGAGGAAGGGTGATATACTGGATTTTTATGTCAGCACCGGCGCTTTGACAGCGCAGCACAATGTCAGTACTGATTCTCCGTCAATGCATCGAACCCTCAGCACTTAGGCTCCGACTCTGTTACATTTCCTTTATGCTGAATCTCTGAGAGTTCAGTGTTAACAAAGTGTGGATAGTTCGATAATGCAACAGTTCCTCAGTACTGACCCTCAGAGAGTGCAGTGCTCGGTCTGTGCTGCACCTCTAACTGTGCAGCGTTCCCTATGTGCTGGCCCACTGAAAATGCGGCAGTCCCTCAGAAATAAATATCTGTCTTACCCCCACCCCACCCCCTATATTTACCAAGCCCACCCCGTCTCCCCTACGCCACATTTAACGCACAACATTGAGGTGTATCCAATAAATTGCTCCCACGGTCAAAAGTTTGCACATGTGAAGGTAAATTCAGAATCACAGAATGACGGAATAGCGATGGTGCAGAAGGAGGCCATTCGGCCCATCATGACTGCGCCGGCTTTCCGAATGGGCACTATTGCTCAGTGTCATCCTCCTGCAGTTTCCCCATGACCCTCCTCTTTGTTTCTATTCAAATACTCATCTAAAGCTCTCTTCAATGCCTGCATTGAACCTGCATCCACCACAATTCCACAGAGTGCACTCCAGACCAGAACAAGCTGCAATATGACAGAGGTTTCCTTTCCCCTCAGGCCAAATTTAACAGGCTGGTTTAGAAAGTTAAGCGTCATAAAGCAGCAGGTACTAAACAATGGATGACTTCTCTTTGGCTTTCTATTTGTGGAAATGTTGCTTACCATCATTTCACTCAGGGCCGATGGTCGAGAATTTATCTTAATGATTAGAGCTAAATTAGTTCAAGCATAATCGATGAAGACTCAAGGTCTGTAAAATTTATATATTCCTTCATATCAGTGAAACATTTTCCATTTAAGGATACATAAACTAAAGGTCTATTTGAGAAGACATCTGAAGATGCCCCTTGGAGATGTGTGCAGTTTTGTGAGCATCTCAGGTTTCAATTGATCTGCCTGATTTAGGAGACTGTTTAGCTGCAACAGGGATAGGTGCCATCCACAGTTCACTGTGAGGAAATAACCAGTTGATGACACTTACTTAGTCTTGTGCAGCGAACAGCAAAAACTCAAAACCCAAAGTTCATCACGTGGAATGCAAGTGAGGTTAATCTCAGCATGCATTTCGTGAGAAAAATCAATCTGGAACGTTGTCTGGTTTGAAACTGAAAAAAAAAATCTACAGTGTTCCACACAGAGCCTTGTGACAATTTAGAGCTAATCGTGAATTAACATGGAAACATAGAGGAGAGAAGAGAAGAAGGGAATGAGTCATCTAAATGCATGTTAATTGAAAGTCTTAAGAATGCAGATGGCTGGAACTGAGAAGGTATAAAGTAAGCGGCAGAGCACTGGCATTCTAGGTGATCCCTAAAGAAGTAAATAGATTCATAAGATCATATGTTCTAAGATAATTCTCTGGGGGAAGGAGCAAATTTGAGCGTGTAGCATCTCTGATTATAAACTGTGGCATTCAGGCAATTGTGCTTGTGATGCTGAACCATCTGTTACTGTTTCCCAACAAATACGTTAATTGACACATGATCATACTTTGTCCGTATAGTTAACAAAAAAACACTCTTTCATCATCAACCCTATCTGATACCTCAACAAAAATCCCAATCGAGTTTGTCAGAAAAACGCATGGATTCTAATCAAGAAACAGATTTTGCCCCGGCTTATTGAGTCTTTCATATTACACAAAGTTTCACTAATAATCCTTTGATTGATGGACAGACACAAGCTTTATCCATCTGCCCTTCGATAAACAGGGAGCAACATTGACAACACTTTGGGAATAGTCTGATATTCAAGGAGGATTGAAGGATAATGTTTAGTGTGTCCACGATTTCCACCTTTCCTTCCCTCTTAAATCCTCAGGCATCTCCACAAAAGCTGCGAAAAAGCTGTTTCATTAGGGTACAATAGAAAGGGGTAAAGTTATACTTTTATTTTGTCGCTTAATATTACCAGTCTCCTGGACCTTAATTGTGCCAATTGAGGTTTCCCTTCTTCAAATGAAATGCGAATGATTCCAATAGACCTTCTCATCCTATAAGATGTATAATCAATGCAGCACTGTCAGGGAGCAGCAGCTCCAAAGGAAATGAGATATATTGGAATCGAAGGACAATAGTGTGGACTATTATAATGATCTGTCCGAGTCCGAGTGCAGCAGCTTGTAATTTTTTCACAAAAGCTCAGGATCTGAGAACAATAGATTGGAATGTAGCAACAATGGTACAGAATCTGAGAACAATAGATTGGAATGTAAGAACAATGGATCAGAATCTGAGAACAATACATTTGAATGTTACAACAATGGATTAGAATGTGAGAACAATAGATTGGAATTTTACAACAATGGATCAGAATGTGCGAACAATAGATTGGAATTTTACAACAATGGATCAGAATCTGAAGACAGTAAGTTGGTATCATACAAGAGGCAGGGGGCTACACTGGGCTGAGCACTAACTCTAGACATTTTATGATGGAATCGCATTCAAATATCGGGTCCCAATGGCTCTTGAGGTTATTCAATGCTTTTACTATCGAATCCTTGCTTTTGTTGGTATGTCTCGTAACATTTTCTCTCTCCTGTTTTTAAGTACATTAATAATGCTCAACTGCAATACTGTGCTTGTAATTCACTTTCGTATCCTCGGGTTTAGTTAATGCCCCTGTATGTCTCCCTAATCAAGCTATTATATCCGGAGGCCACATTTCACGGATTAGCTGCTCCTTTTTCTTATTTTTCAGTTGGGCCATGTGAGGATCGAAAACAGTTTCATCTGTCGTCATCAGAAAACCTGCCCTGCATCCACAAATGCTCCACCCGCCACACACCCCCCAAACTCTCCACCTCGCGACCCACCGCAATGCTTCAGGTTCCACCAGAGCATTTGCTGATGGGCTGAGCTGAGTTCCTACCCAATATACTCCCTTTCCGAAATTCTGCCCACGACCACCGTCCTAATATCACATATCTCCAATCCTGCCTCGACCCATCTGCTCCATAAACCCACAAACTGGACATTTTAAAAAAAATTCAGACCCACCCGCTCATCTATTACAATGTCATCCGAGCCAGCATCGCCTCCTCTCACTCACCGACCACCACCCCCCTATTCCCCCACTGCCACCGCCCCAGACCACCACCTTGCTCAAACTTCACCTCCTGGTTACAAGCCTTTATAAACCTCAATAGATACCATGTGCTGCCGTCTGTAACCTAACTGGAATCAAATCCCGCTTAACCACCTTTCCCTGTCCTCAGAGTTTTATATTTTGTGGCAGCCCGAAAGCAAACATTTGCATTCTTATATTGCTGTCCCTCATATTTTTAGAGAGTTTTTCGCCTTCGAATGTTTCAAAAAGTTATGTTTGAAATGCAATATTAAATCTGACAGCGCTGCATTAGCGTCCAGTGTATGCCAAATGAGACCTCCGCTCCTTCTGCTAATCATATTTGATGTAAGCCATCCGATTATCACCCATTCAGCAGAAGGAAAAAGAATTGCATCTTCATTCAATTTCTCTCAACTGGCAAAATGTCGAACACCTTAATGTAACTTTCTCAGCTCACAATTCTGACCTTGGTGCAGGAGCAGAGTGATCCGTGTGTACATGCACGTGAATCAGTGAGGGTGGGAGCATGGGTTGAGACATTGGTTCGTAAATCTTCCCACAACCTGGGCATAGAGTACTACAGGAAGATGTAGATGTTAAACCACCATAAAACACAGTTTCCTCCTCAGCTGGAGCATTGTGCCCAGCTCTGGAAATCTCATTTTAACAAGAATGTTCAGGCACTAAAGATAGTGCAGAAAAACTAGACAACAATTAGATCTGAGATGATTAATCCCAGTTATGTCGATGAATTGGAAAAGTTGTGGCTGTTCTCCTGGAAAAAACAAGATTGATCGGCGACTTGAAGAGATATTTAAGATTATGAACGGTCTGGAAAGGGAGGCATGGAGAAACCGTTCCATTGTGGGAAGGATTGAGAATCAGAGGGCATGGATGTAAGGTATTTGGCAAAAGAAGTAATGTCCCCCTGAAGAAATCATTTATTACAAAACTTAATCTGGAATGTGCTGCCTGAGAGTGTGCTGGAGCCAGGCCCAACCGAGGAAAAAGGACATCGAATTAGTACCTGAAAAGGGGATAAGTCTAGAATAAGAGGGAGATGGCTGTGGAAGTGGCACCAGCGAATTGCTCTGTCAGTGGACCAGCATGGATAAGATGTATTGAATATCAACCTTCCATGCTGCACCCATTCTGTGACTGTACTCTTCATGATAATATCTAAGCTTCTCCAATCTATCCATGTCATTGAATCTCTCACCTGTAGTGCCATTCTTGCCTATCTCCTCTCCACCTACAAATTATTAACATTCATTCTAAAACATGCTGCACATTATTCGGCACAATACAATACCTTTGGCCAAACTCCTGTTTTTAATAGTTGTAGAATAGCTTTCTGGAGTTTGCATCCAATCATCAAGCTGAAGGTCCCAGCTGTTGTATTAACTTTTTTTCTTAACAACTCCTGACGTGTTCAAATATTGGTAACATGCAACCAAAGTCGCTGTGCTCCTGCACCTCCAATAAAATTGAGTTCTACAATATTAGTATTGTACTTTGAACACTTAATCGCTGCAGAGATACAACATTATAAATCTCTACCATTTGCTATTTCAGGTAAAATCAACTAAATGTATTAATGGCTACAGTGGCACAATCTTAAATGACAATAAGTTATCAAGTAAACTTTTTGGCTAACCTAATGTATTCTTTTCCTGTTTATTTTCCTTTCTGGCAGTTATATCGGTGACAATTCTCAAAAACATTTCCCGGAGAAAGTGTGGTCTCTCCAAAAGTGTGACTCACTACCTGTTGGCTATGTCATCGGCGGATCTAATGGTGATTATACTCGACCTGGTATTGAGGCATATTCCAATTGTTCTTAAGGAGCAGTTTCGTTTCCTGTGGTACCTTCATGTCTGTAATATCCATTCCGTGCTGCTTTATGCAGCTACTGATTGCTCAGTCTGGTTTACCGTCACTTTCACTTTTGACCGATTTGTAGTCATATCTTGCCGAACACTGAAAAATAGATATTGTACCGAAAAGACAGCAGCTGTGGTTCTTGGAACAGTGTCTGTGCTGAGCTTGTTAAAGAACCTTTTCTGGTATTTCATGTTCACAGGACTGTATCAAATGAGCAACCTGCCCTGGTTTTGTATTGCAACACTAGATGTTTACTTGTCTACGGTTTGGGTAACAATCGAGTTTGTCCATTACATTCTTACCCCCTGTGTCCCATTTGTCCTGATTCTGCTGCTCAATGTTTTTACCGTCAGACATATATTAGTGAGCAGCAGAGCCCGCAGGAGGCTCTGGACTCAGAGCAGTGGAGAGGGGCTCAGAGATCCGGAGATGGAGAGCTGAAGGAAATCCATGATTTTACTGTTTACTATCTCGGCAAATTTCCTCCTGTTGTGGGCAATGAAGACCGTGTATTCTGTATGGATCCAGATGCACAGTTTGGGTTATGAGTCGATATTGCTGAATTCTTATGTGCAGGAACTGGGCTTCATGTTTCAGCTCCTGAGCTGCTCCACAAATTCTTGTATTTATGCCCTGACACTGACTAAATTTAGGGAGCAATTGAAGGATGTGATGAAATGTCCCATTGCACCAATTGTGGATTTCATTCAAAAAGGAGAGAAGAAATGAATCAGGGAAAGTCCAGCATTTTCTCATTTTATTTCACATTCCCAGTGGGTGACGGTGCTGTGCTGTTCGACAGAGTGACTGGAGGAGTTGGATATCTCCGCCACTGGCATGAGGTTTGGGGAAGGGTCCTGACCCCCATGGTGACAGTATTGAGGCGAGACTCCTATCAGAAAAGTTCTCGGGAAGCAGGAGGACGAGGGTGGGGGGGCTCTGTTTCCCATGACAATGGCAAAATATGGCAGGCAGTGCATGTGCAGTCAGAATGGACAGGGGGCGGGACTGTTCTTCATAACGACGGCATAACAGAAAGGGTGGGAACTGTGGAGGAATCTGTGGACCTGGTTGTCCGAGTGCAGAATGGAAATGGGGACAGGAACTGGCCCACTGATGACGTCATACCAAAGAGGGGGGAGGGTCTCTGAGAATGCACAATGAACGGGGGACTGATATTGGCCCACTGATGACGGCACAATGGAAAGGGCCTTGTCCTGCTTCATTTGTCAGGGCACACTGGACGATGTTGGAGCGAAGGTTCCGGCCGGCTCCACCCATTACACTCAACCATTGGTGCATAAAAAGTGAGAGTGCAAAGAATCACCGCCAAGCCCCACCAAATGCGCTCTCCTGAACATCCAATGGAACAGCAACAATATGAAGAAAAATGGCGTTAGAAACTTTGTGCTAAATATTTGTCCTGCTCCGCCTTCCATTGGGCTCTATAATTGTACCCTTTAATACTTTAATAATGCTGAGGAGAATCAATAAAGACTCACGTGGTTAAAGTAAATCTAAATGTTCGCCAGCAAAGGCACAATGTCTCTGAAACTCCTCCATCATTTACACTGAGAGACACTCAACAACATCAGACAGCAGCGAGTTAGAAACCACATTATCAGAAATGATGAAAATTAGCAGAGTCAGGAATTGAGAGCTCATCGACATACACACACACAGGCACAGGCACAAACATAAAGACACACACACAAGCATAGGCATAACGACGCAGACACACACATAAACAGACACACACAAATATAGACAGACACACACACAGCCACACATGCGCATAGATACACAGAGGCACACACATACACACACATGCACGCAGATGCAAATACTATGCACATAGGCATACACACATAGCCACAGACTCACACACAGACAAGCAGACACACACAACAACAGATGCACAGACAGACATGTAGACACACACGCACACACACACAGAAGCACACACAGACACGCACACAAACACACACACAGACACATTGGATGGAATTAGGAAGCAATTTGAAATGAGGTGATCCAGATGTCAGGATTCACAGAGTGACTGGGAAATGGAAAGGACCCAGTGGCAGAGCTCAATTCCATCCACTGCTCACACTTCATATGAACTCTTTTTCAGTGCCACCTGTCTTTATCTCTCTCTCAACGCCTCTCCCCCTGACCTGACTATTCCCGTGTGCTTCATAACCATGAATTCGGGAACCAATCAGAGTCCCAAGCCCCGATGTTGGAAGTATGAGATGAGGGAACAATCTCTCCGGGAGGCCGTCTCAAAACTGCCAGTTTCGAAGCTCACTGTGAGATGTAGAATAGTGGGAACCCCCCAGATACCCTCATTACTATGAGAGCCGGTAGTCCTGGTGCTTCGGCAGCACCTCCGAGAACATTGCACAGCCCTGGTAGTCGGTGGCCGCGAAGGTGCCACAATATGGAGGTTCCTCATTTTTCTTGACATCAATCACCCAATGACCATTTCTATACTGATGAAGAGGGAAACTGCCACTCTATTTGTCTGCACACTCTCACAAGAGTGGCACCCTCCTTTGGGCATTACCGGGACCAGGAACATTCAGCCGCCACACTCAATCCATGTTTGTGACTCTCAATCCATCTTTTTTTCGCACTCCTTAAATCTAACCCTCTCTCCCTGATGCCACTCCCTATCACAACATCTCTTTCTCTCTCATTTTTTTTCACTCTGACTCCCTGTTTGTCACTCACTCCCAAACCATCTCTCTTTCTCGCACATTGCTTCACTCTCACTCCGACCCCCTGATTCTCACTGGCTCTCACACTATCTCTGTTCCTCTCAAATTCTTTCACTGTCACTCCACGTTTGTCACTCTCTCACACACTTTTTCTCTTTCCCTCATATCACTTCACTCTCACTCCCTGTTGTCACTCTCCCTCAAATCATTTTTTACTCCATTCCTTCACGCTCACTCTTAATCCCTGCCTGCTTCTCCCTCTCTCAGACCATCACTCTCTTTATATCTGTCCTTCACCCTTTCCACTTCCAGGTACTTATCACTCTCTTTCCCATTAACTGCCAGTCTTTCCTACAATATGTTTGTCCCTGACTAACTCCTTCTTTATCACTCTCTCACTTTCTACGTCCCTGTGTCTGTCCTAGATTAGGGTTCCCTGACACTTGTTGCGATATTGTCCCTCTCTCTCCATCAGCAAGTGCCCTCCAATACTCTCTCTCTGACTCTGTATTAGTTTCACGATTTGTTTTACTTTCAAGATATGTATTAGTTTCTAGACATGTATTAGTTTCAGGGTCTGCAATATTGTGAGGGTCTCTATCAGTTTCAGGATATGTATTAGTTTCAGAATCTGTATTAGTTTCAAGGTGTGCATTAGTTTCAGATCGGTTTTAGATTCATGGTCTGTATTCATTTCAGGGTCTGTATTCGTTTCGGGATCTGCATTCGTTTAAGGATCTGTATTAGTTTCAGGACCTGTATTAATTTCTGGGTCTGTATTAGGTTCTGGGTCTTTAATAGTTTCAGAGTCTGTATTAGTTTCAGTGTCTATTTCAGTGTTTCAGAGGTTCAGGGTCTGATTTACTGTTTTTGATCTATAATTGTTTAAGGGCCTGTTTAATGTCAGGATCTGTATTAGTTTCAGTGTCTTTATTAGTTTCAGGGACTGTGTTAGTTGCAGGACCAGTATTAGGTTCAGGGTCTGAATTAGTTTCACGGTGCGCTTTACTGTCAGGAACAGTATTACCTTAAGGGTCTGTATTAGTTTCAGGGACCTTAATAATTTCAGGTCTGTTTTAGATTGTTATTTGTATTAGTTTCAGGGTCTACATCAATTTCAGGGTTTGTATTATTTTCAGAATCTGTATTATTTTCAGAGTTTTTGTATTAGTTTTGGCATCTGTACTAATTTCAGGTCCGTTTTAGATTCAGGGTATGTATTCAATTCAGGTTATGTACTACTTTCAGAGTTTGTATTAGTTTCAGGCTCTATATTAATTTCAGGGCCTGTACTAGTTTCAGGATCTGTATTGGTTTATGGGTACTTATTAGTTTCAGAATCAGTATTAGTTTCAGGGGTCGGTATTAGTTTCAGGATCTGTGTTTATTTCAGGATCTGCGTTTAGTTTCAGTGTCTCTATTAGTTTCAGGGTAAGTATTAGTTTCAGGATCTTTATTATTTTTCAGGGTTTGCATTAGTTTCAAGATATGCATTAGTTTCAGAACCTGTAATTGTCTCTGCGTCTGCATGAGTGTCAGTGCCTCTATTATTAAAAGGATGTGTATTAGTTTCGCATTCTGCATTATTTTAAGGTCTGTATTAGCTTCAGGTCTGTATTAGTTTCAAGATCTGTATTATCCTCGTGATCTGATCCGTTTCAGAATTTGAATCAGTTTCTGGATTTATATTACTTTCAGTTTCTGTTTCATTTTCAGTGTTTGAATTAGTATCAGGGGCTGTGATAGTTTCAGGATTTGTATTTGCTTAAGGGTCTGTTCCAAGATATGAATTAGCTTCGGGGTCTGTGTTCATATCGGGCTCTCTATTAGTTCCAGGGACTGCTTTAGCTTCAGGGTCTACATTAGTTTCACGATCTGTATTAGATTCTGGGCCTCTACTTTTTCAGGACACGTACTACTTTCAGGGCCTGTATCAGTTTCAGGATATGAATTAGTTTAAGGGTCTGTATTAGGTTCAGGGTCTATATTAGTCTTTGGGTCTGTATTCTTTCCAGATCGTTATTGGTTTAAGGGTCTGTATTAATTTCAAGGCCTATATTCGTTTCTGAGGCCCTATTAATTTCAGACACCATATTAATTTCAGGGTCCAATTTCGTTTCAGGCGTCTACATTATTATCAGGATCTGCATTAGTTTCAGCATCTGATGAACAACATCAATGGGAGAGCTGCAACAAGAAATCAAATGGAAGAAAAAAAGCCGATCATTTAGCTGCCATCATCTTCCAGCTGAGGCCTTCAAAGCTGTGTCCGTTTACTCACATCAAGGGCCCATGTGCTCATTCTACCTATTTGACAGGAACAGGAACTTAGTTCTGACTCCAGGGATATGACTAATGTAACTATGTTCAGGAAGGGAGATACATTCTGCTGTGGAGGCTATCGAGGTCTTCCCCTCCTGCCCAATGTTTCACGGCCTGTAGGACTTGAAGGGGCAGCGGTCGCTGCAGGGCCTGTATTCGTTTTAGGGTCCAGGTTATCTTCGGGTGGATTTTTGTTTAAGGGCCTGGAAGGTTTCCAGGACGTGTAGTGTCTTTGGTTTCACACAGTACAAAACTAGACCATTTGGAACACATTGTCAAACCGAGTTCTTGGAAACATCTATCCTATTGGATGCTCCCTCCTACCCTTTCCCAATAGCTCTGAAAATCCATCCCCGAATACCCTCCCCTACAAAACCACCCTCTCGAGGGTAAGTAAATATCCAATTCTATTTTGCATCTTAGTGTTGTACCAGCTTCCAGCAGCGCCCAGGCATTGAATTCCACGTTTCAGTGTAAACACTGGCTCTGTGAGGAATCATCTCCTCTTTCCCTCTCGCGATCTTTTTCAATCACCTTTAATCTGTTTCTCCTGGTCATTATCTAAGGTTCGCGTGGAAATGGTTCTTCCTGATTAACTCTTACCAAAACCCGACGTGTTTTAAAACACTCCTGATGAACAGCCAATTAGCTTGATCTGATCTGAGAAAAACAATCCCTGATTCGCCAATCTCTCCACGTGACTACAACACGTCATCACTGTGACCATTCCAGTGATACTTCTCCGCATCCTCCCTCTGGCCCTGACACCCTTCCAAAACTGCCACGCCCACAGTTAGAGACAATACTCCAGCTGAGCATTGAACTTTGACTTGTCAATGTTCTGCATGAATTCTCCATTTGTGCAATCTCTTCATCTCTTTATCAAGAGAAATATCTATTATTGTTAAAACTCTAATTGCTGTTCTCTGTCACCTTCAATCGTTAGAAATTTCTTTCAACCTATCCTAACCAACCACCCTTAAAATTGCTCCAACTGCTGCTTTCACGCTTCCTTTATTTGAAGTTTCGCCCTCTCTCCGCCTCATCCTTTCAGCGATCTCTCTGCGCCATCAAAAAGCCTACTGCTCCCCTCACTACTTAGTAGTATTCACATCGTTGTGTCATCCGCAGGCCTCAATACCATGTCCTTAATTAATGAGGCCATGGCTTTTACATAATAAAGTGCAATGCTGCTTATACGGCCCCCTTTGGAGTTCCGCTGCATTTCTCCCTCCAGTCTGAACAACAACCGTTCACCAATTCATCCTCCTTTATGTTTCTCAGTGAATTTCGAAACCGCCGACTGACTCGAGTCACAGAGTTGACCCCTCTCTCTTTGTTTTATTTTCCAGATGGGATATCATATTTACAACCCTCTAGTCCTGTAGTGTCACTTCCATATCCAAGGTAGATGGAAAGATTCTGTCCAGTGCCTCTGCTATTCACATTGTTCCTTCCCTCAGCTACAATCATACAACTTATCGATCACATGTAAGTGTTCGACATTATTGTGGATCTAAAGTGTTTGACTGAAATGATTTTACTAAACCTGTTTATCACTGACTGTAATTAATGTCATTCTCCATGGATGGTAATTGTACCACTGGAGAGCTTTTTCTTCTTCTAATAATAACGGATTCCTTTCATTGAACCTAGGCTGACAGTGGGAGCAGCAGCTGTACGAACAGTGATCGATAGCTCCAGAGAGAGAGGAGGAGGAGGACAGTTCAAAATCTGAGAGCAATAGATTCGAATGTTTCAACAATGGATCAGAATCTGTCAGAAATAGATTCCAATGTTCTAACAATCGATCATAATCTGAGAACAATAGATTGAAATGTTACAACAATGGATCAGAATCTGAATATAATAGACTGGAATGATGCAAGAATGGGCAGGACTTTCTTGGTGGCGCTTTACGTTATTTTCGAAAATTATCATTTGCTATCATTAGAAGATCGGATCTATTTGATACTTTGAGTTTTTGAAAAACTTTACTATCCCATCCTTGCGGCTCTTGGTTTCCCTGGTAAGATTTTCTGTCAGGCTATTATTTTTGAGAACCAAGATTAGCTGTGCCGATGTTAATCTTATTGTGATATTCAGATAACCGACTCTATTGTCTTCAGTTAAATTCGGTCAAAATTCATTCTCTATCTATTGATTCCAGAACAACTCACTGGCCAGTATATGAGACTGAACCGGATTATTTCCAACCTCTTTGATTCCTTTAACCTTAGGCAACCTTCCAACCACATATCCTCACATTTACCAAACCTGCCCACTGTGACCATTGTAATCTCACCAGCCTCCACATCGGCATCAGCACATCAACTGTATAAGCTCACATCTGTATGGGGGTCATTGTGAATTGACAAATCGAATGGTGTTCATGCTCGCTCCAAGTTACAAACCTTCATAAACCACTGCCCTTCTGAAATTCTGCTGCCCATCTCCAAACTCAGACTAAACCCCGTTCACCAATCAGCGCTTTTTTCACGAACGAGCATCACTTCTCGGTCTGGGAGCTTCTGAGTTTCAATTTTATCATCCTTGTGTTTGAGACACACTGGGTCGTCTACCCTGCAGTGACTTCGCTCCCTGTGGGTGTTTCTAATTTTGCAGGAAAGCTTGCTTTTCCTCTTTTTACCTGCCTTCAGGTATCTCATCAAGTTGACACTTTAGAGTGAATTAATTTGCTTTCCCGTCCCTTAGACATGACTGGCCACAATTTAAGGCTCTCCAGCCTCACTTATTACTGCACCTGGAAGGTCGGATCTAGTGTGACACACAATGGAGACAAACTCCATGCTGGTCATGACTCTTGCCCGGATGGACTGTCCGTGTGGCGAGAGGGTGAGGGAGGGTCCAAAGATGATGCCAATGAGCCATTCCACCAGCTTTAACCCGCCGCCTTTGAAATTTGTTCTGTGCAAGTCCGACGTCCTCCTCTGTTAGTCACCCTCAGCTGATCCACTGCTCATCTGTGCGGGGAACCAGCCCAGGGCTTGTTTCTAATGAACAGGTGCTCACGTGGCCTGTGACAGGTGAGGACTGCTTCCTGGTGTGAGAAATTTCATGGAGCTGCGTTGGGTGCTTTGCTGGGTGTTGCTATGAGCTGATGTATATCCAGAGGGTGTTCAGACATTTTGGATTCCATCCATGGACAAGGTATGGGGACTGAAGCTACAGTTCATCTGTTTCTGTAACATGAACAACAAAGGGAGTGGAGGCAACTTCATTTCAACAAGTTGGTGGTCACAGAGCTGGAGGGGTTTCCAGGGTGTTGATCCGGCGGCAGTGAAGGAACGGCCAATATATTTCCAAGTAAGGATGGTGAGTGGCTTGGAGGGTAACATCCGGGGGGCGTTGTTCCCTTGTGTCTGCTGCAATTGTCCTACTAGATGGTAGTTGTCGTGGGGTTAAAATGTGTTGTTGAAGGAGACTTGGTGCAGGCAGTGCATCTTGTAGATGGTACACACGGTTGCTACTGTGTGTCGGTGGTGGAGGGAGAGAATGTTTTGGATGTGATACCAATCGAGCGGGGCTGTTTTGTCCTGGACGGTGTAGGGTGTCTTCAGTGTTGTGGGAGCTGCACTCATCCAGTCATTTGGCAAGTATTCCAACATACTCCTGACTCTTGCCTTGTAGATGATGGACAGGACATGGGGAGTAAGGAGGTCAGTTATTCGCTGCAGGATTCCTTTCCGCCTGACCTCATTTAGCCACAGTGTTTCTATGTCTGGTCCTGTTCAGTTTCTGCTCAATTGTGGCTCCAAGGATGTTGATCATGGGGTATTCAGAGTTGCTGAATAACAAGGAGAGATATTAACATTCTCTCCCATTTGTCCCGAGAGCGAGGGGACGGGGAAACGTCACCGAGGGTGAGGGAATGAGGACTGGGACCCAATGGAGAGTGGACATGTAGAGGACCACGACATGGAGTGGTGGGCTCAGGACCTAGAGGGAGAGGGGAAGGGATGATGAACACGAGGCTCTGGGGACGGGGGCAGGATCCAAAGGGAGTGTGGTCTGTGGGAGAAGTCACTGCCTGAAATTTATGGGAAGGTTTCGTAAGGGAGAGGGAATGGATACAGTTCCCTGCGGGAGAGGGAACGGGGAAATTTCCCCGAGGGAGATTGGGCGGGGAGAGTTCCCGGCAAGGGTTCCCTGAGGGAGTGGGGACAGAAGAGTTCCCTGAGTGAGAGGAGGCGGAGAGAGGTCTCCGATGGAAAGGTGACAGGGACAGTTCCTGGAGTGAGAAAGGATTGGGGCATTTCCCCGAGGGTGACGCGAGTAAGACAGATCCCCGAGGGGGATTGCATGGGGAGAGGGCCCCAAGGGTGTGGGGGCTGGGAGATTACACTGATGCGGAGGGTGCTGCGAGAGGACCCAGAGGCAGTGGGTGCAGATGATGTCCCCGTGCGAACCAGGCAGAGCGATGTCACCCTGTGACCCAGGGAGAGCGATGTCCCCATGTGACCCAGGCAGGTCGCCTAAAGAGAGAGGCAATGCAGTTCCTGGAGAGAAATGGCATGAGGACTGGGCCTGGAGAGAGACAGGATACTGGTCTGGACCCCGCGGTAGAGTGAATGGTGACGGGAACCTGAGGGCGAGGTGACGGAGAGGAACTGCTGGGAGAGGGGATGGAATAGGTCCTCGAGGGAGAAGGGACAGTAAGAGGAAACAATGTGAGGGGAGGGGGTGAGCTGCCTGAGGGCGGGTGGATTTGGAGAGGTCTGTGAGGGTGAGGGGACAGGAACTGGTCACTGAGGGAAAGGGGAGTGGGAGATCAGCCCGAGGGTGAGGGGACGGATGTGGCCCCGAGGGAGAAGGTAAGGGGAGAGGTCTGCAAGTGCGAGGGGACAGGAACTGGGCGCCGAGGGATGGGGAGTGGGAGATCACCCCAAGGGAGAGGGGCCACGTTGGAGAGGGAAGGTTGACTGGTCCCTGTAGGACAGGGGTGGCTCTAATATCTCTGAGGGAGAATGGAAGGGATCTTCTCTCTGAGGGATAGGGGATAGGGACAGTTCCCTAAATAAGGGGGGGAGGTGACTGTTCCCCGAGGGACAGGGTGCTGGGAGGTGTCCTCAACAGAGAATGCGAATTAGGGGAAACCAGAGGGAGGTCACCGAGCATGGAGGGGGAGGGGTGAGTTCCCATGTAATTGTGTGGTGTGGACTGGTCCCCTAGTGAGTGGAGGCAGGGCGATGATCCGAGGTAGGGGGTAATGTGTTCATTTGAGAGTGACATGTTAATGGAGTGAGGGGATTGGGAGAGGGCATAGGGAATGGGGTCAGCGTGTTATCCTCAAGGGAGAGCGTGGGGCCCCTTGAGCTGAGGGGATGGTGAAATGGCACAGGGGAAGTTCCCAACGGGAACTCGCGTGGCGAAATGTCCCAAAGGGGCTGGGAGCATGGGTGGAACTCCCTCCAATGGAGAGGTTACAGGGAGAGATCCACAAGACAGATGGTGGAGAGAGTTCTCTGTGAGTGAGGGGCCGGTGTGATGTTACCGAAGGCGAGGGGACAGGGTGAGATCCCTGAGGATGAGGGGATGGGGTGTGGTCCCTGAATGAGAGTCGATGGGCAGAGATCCCCAATGGAGAGGGGACAGATTCAGGACCACGAGGGGGAGAGTTCAGGGGCAGGGACCAGGACATTTGAGGTGAAGGAAGTACCACAATGGAAAGGGATGAGACAGTACCCAAAGTGAGAGTGGGACGTTGGAGAGATCATTGAGTGAGGCGTGATGACAATGGGTCCCCGAGTGAGAGGGAATGGGGAGAGATACCTGAGGGACAGGGATTGGGGAGTGATTCCCAATACAGACGGAATGGGGAGAGATCCCCGAGGGCCAGGGAATGGGGAGATATCCTCGAGGGAAAGGGAATGGGGAGAGATTCCAGAGGGACAGGGAAGAGGGAGAGAAACAGAAGGGAGTGGCAATGGGGAGATTTCCCCGAGGGAGAGGTGAAGGGGACAGGTCCCCGAGGGGCAGGGGATGGAGGCAGTTCCCCAAGGGAGACAGGGCTTGCAGAGGACCTGGAGGGAGTGGGAGCTGGGAGAAGGCAGGGAGGGGGGGGGGGCAGTGAGAGGACCCCGAGCGAAGGGGGCGGGGTCGATGTTCCCAAGGGATTGTGTACCGGGAGACAGGACAGACAGTGATATTCACGGGAGATTCAGGGGCCCGTTGGGCAGAGCAGATGTTGAGAGGGCACAGGGGAAGGTATCAACGCGGGTGGCAGCATGTTCATTTCCCAAAGTGACATGCAGAAGGGAAGGAAATCCGAGTGAGAATGATCAGGGAGAGGTCCACAAGGGAGAGCATTCGGGGAGAGTTCTCGGAGGGGCAGTGGACAGGGAGAGGGCTCCAAGGGAGAGGGGATGGGGACAGGCCCCTGATGGAGTGGAGACAGAGAGATGTTCCAGAGGCAGAAGAAACAAGGGGAATGTACCCTAAAGAGAGGGACAGGACAGGTCCCCGTGAGAAAGGAAATAAGCACAGATACTGGAGGGACAGAGGACAAGAACTGGACCCCAACAGAGTGGGGATGGATTCAGTTCCCCGAGGGAGAGGGGATCAGGTCAGGTCCCTGAAGGAGAGGGGAAAGGGCAAGTCTCTGGAGGCAGAGAGCATGGGGCCAGCTCTCCATGGGAGAGTGGCCGGGGTCAGGTCCCCCTTGGAGAGAGGACGGGCTAAGTTCCTTGATGGAGAGGGGACGGGGCGAGGCTCCGGATGCAGAGGGGACAGGGCCAGGTCCCCTCGGCAGAGAGGATGGGATCAGGTCACCAAGGGAGTCGGGATGAGGAGATGTGCCAGAGGCAGAGGGGACACGGTCAGGTCCCCAAAGGAGTTGGGATGGGGAGATGTGCCCGAGGCAGAGGGGACGGGGAGAGTTCCCCGAGGAAGAGTGGAAGGTGAGAGGCCCTGGAGAGCGAGGGGACGAGAAGATGTCCCAGAGGGAGAGGAGACAGGGACACTTTGTCTAGGTAAATGTGATGTGGAGAACTCCCCGAGGAAGAGAGGACAGTGTGGGTTCCCCGAGGGAGAGGGGAGAGTGTGGGTTCCCCGAGAGAGAGGGGAGAGGGTGGGGTCCCCGAGGGAGAGGGGACAGGGTGGGGTCCCCGAGGGAGAGGGGACAGGGTTCGGTCCCCGAGGGAGATTGGACAGGGGGAGGACGCAGAGGGAGAGGGGACAGGGAGCGTTACCCGAGGGAGATGAGATGCGAGAAGGCACCGAGGGAGAGGGTCAGGGAGAGGTCCCAGAGGGAGAGGAGACGGGGAGAGGTTCCTGATGGAGAGGGGACAGGGGGAGGTCCCTGAGGAAGATTGGAAAATGAGAAGTCCACAAGGGAGAGGTGCTGTAGACCGGTCCCTGAGGAAGAGGGGACGGGCACTGGTCCCCGATGGAAAGGGAAAGAGGAGCATCCCCGAGGGAGAGGGAACGTGGAGATGTCCCTGAGTGAGTGGGGACAGGGAGAGATGCTGTAGTGAGAGCGAAGAGGGCGAGGTCCACGAAAGAGTGGGGACGAGGTGAGGTCCCCACGCCAGAGGAGGCAGGGAGAGGTCACTGTGGAAGAGGGGACAGTGAACGGTCCCCGTGGGAGAGGGGACAGTGAGAGGTCCCCGTGGAAGAGGGGACAGTGAGAGGTCCCCGTGGAAGAGGGGACAGTGAGAGGTCCCTTTGCAAGAGCACAGTGAGAAATCGCCGATGTAAAGGGGACAGGGAGTGGCCCCCGAGGGAGAGCGGATAGCGAGAGGTCACCGAGGTAGAGGGGACAGGGACATCTCCCTGGGGGAGTGGGGATCCCGAGCTCTAACGTCCCCAAGAGCGAGCCAAGGGAGAGCTGGCCAAAGGTGAGTGTCCGGTTTGGAACAGGGACTTGTCCCAATCACAGAGGGGATAGGGAGATGGGACATGAACTGGTTCCTATATCCTAAATACTTAAATTGTTCTTGCATTTTTTTTTCATTCCAACGACTTTCAATCTGTTTCTTTTGATTTCCAATCTTTTTTTGCAGTGAAAACAAACTCTCCTTTTCTATTCTATTCACACCCCTCACCTATAGGAACACCTCTGCTAAAGCTTTCCAATCCCATTCACTGCACGAGGGAGAGCAATCCGTGTTTCAGCCCCTGGAGCTGGAGCGCACTCTCCCCCTCCCCAAATTCTGGACCATTCTGGTGAATCTCCTTTCTTCCTTGTCAAGGCATTGACACCACTTCTAGCATTTAGTGTTCATGGGTTCTGGAGGTGCTGTGTAAGGAGCCTTGGTGAGTTCCTACAGTTCATCTTGTAGAAGGAAGACAATGCTGCCACTGTGCGCCAGTGTTGGTGGGAGTGAACGGTTAAGGAGCTGCATGAGGTGAGAATCAAGCGGGACTGCTTTGTCCTCGATGGTGTAGAGCATCTTGCGCTGTTGGAGCTGCTCTCATTCAGGAAATTGGAAATTATTCCATCACGCTCCTGACATGTGCCTTGTACCTGTGGACAGATGTCTTTTGTACATGATTTGGGAATCAGAAGTGCAGTTTTGGGGGAGGAAATTAGGGAAATTATAATTGGGGATTCCACGATGGCAAGGTCTTTGGGTGTCAAAGGGAGAAGTTTAGACTCTGCCTTGTTGGTGATGGTCATTGCCTGTTCATTGTGTGTTCCGAATGTTACTGTCCAATTATGGGAATGCAGTGGCATAGTGCTAATGCCAGTAAACGGGTGACCCAGAGAGCCAGGATCACAGCCTGGGGACACGGGCTCAAGTCCAACCACTGCTGCTGCTAAATTAAAAGCACTGAGTAAATCTGAAATATGAAGCTACTCAAAGTAACCGTCCGACCGTGAACCCATAGAGCATTGTGGAAACAATTCATGTGATTCACTTTTGGTAAGAAAATCTGCCGGTCTTACCTGGTCTTGCCTACATGTGACTCCAGCCCCACAGCAACATGTTCGTGTCTGCAATGGCCGAACAGGCCGCTCAGTTTTATCAAACTGCTATCTAAAAAAGGAAAATGTATTTGATTTTGTTTTCGATATCGCCAGTGACATCACTAAATAGCTCTGTCCATGTGCAGTTCATGCACCTACACTCATAAGTTTCCCTCTTGGTCTAGTTATTCAAAAAGTGTCCCTGCACGTTACCTTTTAAATCGGTACCATCCTTCCTGCAGGTTGTTATCACACTTCCACTGGCCAGATCACTCAGTCCCAAGGCAAGCGATGCTCCTCCAGGCCTGGTCCAGGACTATGTGATTTACACACGGGTCATTGAGTGCAGAGTCCGCGAATGAGAGACCAAAGATGTTTCATGTTAATATAAAAATAGTTTAAGACGCACAGCGACTTAATTTTAAATCCCAAAGCACCAATGACCAGTTTTCTTCCCTCCTGATGAAATAGTCACTAATCCAAGCATGAATCCTTCCTCCTTATCGGAACGAGGTTTCCATGCGTCTCCCAGCTCATCCTCTCTCTCCAAGACACAGCTCCCAGACAGTATTGACTATTCTAGATTAACCATTCGCAGCCAGTTTACCGAAAACAACAATAACCTCAGCGTCACCTCAACCTAACAGAAACGCTGCAAATATTGAGTGAGAGTTATAATGGAGTAGCTCAGTCGCCAGGTGAACACTGAGTACAGATGGCGAGGGTCACTCGATGGTAACTGACAGATATGCTGGGTAATCTCCGTCCCCAGGTGAACACTGAGTACAGATGGTGAGGGGCACTCGATGGTCAGTGACAGATATGCTGGGTAATCTCCATCCCCAGGTGAACACTGAGTGCAGATGGTGAGGGGCATTCGATGGGCAGTGACAGATATGCTGGGTAATCTCCGTCCCCAGGTGAACACTGAGTACAGATGGTGAGGGGCACTCGATGGTCAGTGACAGATATGCTGGGTAATCTCCATCCCCAGGTGAACACTGAGTACAGATAGTGAGGGGCACTCGATGGTCAGTGACAGATATGCTGGGTAATCTCCGTCCCCAGGTGAACACTGAGTACAGATGGTGAGGGACACTCGATGGTCAGTGACAGATATGCCGGGTAAACTCCATCCCCAGGTGAACACTGAGTACAGATGGTGAGGAACGGGCGATGACAACTGGGAGGTATCCTGGGCTATCTCAGCCCCAGGTGGAATTAGATTCTGAATAATTTTCTGTTGTGACCATTTCATTGTACATTGTAAATATTTAACTTTGAATAAATGAATTCTAAATTGGTAAATAATTTGGGTGCTTGATATAAATATTATTTTATTAGTACATTAGGCAAATTGAATAATGTATTTACTGATTAAAATTCTTAAATTATGAGAACGTTAAATATAGGATCTCAATGGAAACATAGACATGCCACGACGATATTTTCAATACATATTGAGAGGTTGGAGAAACTCGGATTGTTCTTACTCGAGTGAAGGAGTTTGAGCGGCGACTTGATAGAAGTTTACAAAATTATGAGTGGCATGGACAGAGTAGATAGAAGCATGTTCCCAGTGTGGAAGAGTCAATTGCTAGGAGATTTAGGTTTAAGGTGACATGGGAAAATTATAGAGGAAATGTGCGGGGCAAGTATTTTTACGCAGAGGGTAGTGAGTGCCTGGAATTTTCTGCCAGAGGAGTTGGTGGAAGCACGTACGATAGTGGTGTTTAAGAGGCAGCTTGATAAATACATGAATAGGATGGAAATAGAGGGATACTGACCCCGGAAGTGCAAAATGTTTTAGTTGACGGGCAATAATGTAGGCGCAGGCTTGGAGGGCCGAAGGGCCTGTCCCTGTGCTGAACATTTCTGTTCTTTTCTCATTGTCCTATATCAGGCGCTTTGTATAAATAGCAGTGATTCACCCTGATTGACAAGTAGTGTTGTGACCCGTGGTCTTCCTGATATACATTAATGAGCAAGTCTGTACAGGGCACAGTTTCAAAGATCTGTGGAAAATACAAACGTTGTAAGCATCGTGGATTGTAAGGAGGATCGTGTAGAAAATGAAAAGTATATAGACAAGAAGGTGAAGTGTGTGGACAGGAAGCAGATGAATGACAACGCGGTTAAATGTGAAATTATTCGTTTTGACAGGAAGAACATGGAGTGGCAATATAAAATAAAGTGTACAATCTAAAGAGAGTGCTGCAGAAGAGATACCTGGGTGTATATGTACATATGTAATTGAACGTGGCAGAAGAGG
The DNA here is from genome assembly GCF_017639515.1 of Carcharodon carcharias. NCBI lineage: Eukaryota > Metazoa > Chordata > Chondrichthyes > Lamniformes > Lamnidae > Carcharodon > Carcharodon carcharias. The sequence continues at coordinate 893,768 of NW_024470559.1, forward strand.
GTGAGGGAGAAGTTTATGTGTCTCAGTTTTCTGTAATTTATTAAATATGCTCCGTCTCGATTTGCACACTGGATTGTTATCTCTCCCTCCCTCTAATTAATTAATTGCATTCCTCAATTCGTGGACAGCGCTACTCTGTGTCCAAATTATTAATTACAATCATCCGATATTCGGATACTGTGTTGCTCTCTCTAATTTCAAAATTGCATACCTCCTCATTTAGCACACTCATTTGCTCTCTCGCTCTTCGTCACTCTAATTAATTAATTGCATTACGTCTCTATTTGAATATTGGCTTGCGCTCTCCCTCTCCTATTCATTACTTACAATCTTCCTCTATTTGCACACTGGATTGCTAACTATTTCTCTCTCTGATTCATTAATTACATTCTTCCTCTGATTGCACACTGGATTGCTGTCTCCTTCTCTCTCTCTAATTCATTAATTCCATTCCAACTCTCCGTGGGCACTGGATTGTTTTCTCTCTTGCTCTCTAAAGTATTAATTACATTCCCCCTAGATGTGCTGAATGATTTGCTGTCTCTCTGATTTAATAAATACCTTCCTCCTCTGTTTTCAAACTGGTTGCTCCCTCTCTCTCTCTCCTCTCTAATTTATCAATTACATTCCTCCTCTATTTTCAAACCGGGCTATTTTCTCTTTCCCTCTAATGTATTAATTACGTTGTCATCTATTTGCAAGCTGGCTTGTTCACTGTCAAATTTAATAATTGCATTCCACCTCGATTTGTACACTGGGCTGCTCTCTCTCACTGTAATTTATCAATTACATTCCTCCTCTGTTTTCAAACTGGGCTACTTTCTCTTTCCCTCTAATGTATTAATTACATTCTCCTCTATTTGCAAGCTGGCTTGTTCGCTGTCAAACTTAATAATTGCATTCCATCTCGATTTGTACACTGAGCTGCTCTCTCTCTCACTGTAATTCATAAATTACATTATTCCTGTAGTTGTCCATTGGGTTGCTCTCTCTCACTCCAATTTGTTAGTCTTCTTTGTCCAGTTTGTACTTTGGACAGCTCTCTCTAATTTGTTTATTCATTACGTCTCCACTCTACTTTATCACTGGGCTTCTCACTCTCTCTCTTTCCTTAATTATATTCCTCCACATTTTAGAAACTGGGTTGCTCTGTCTCATTTATTAATTCCGTTCCTCTTCTAGCTGTGCACTGGCTTGCTCTCGGTCGAGTTTAATGCATGTGTTCCTGGATTTGCACGCTGTGTTGCTCTCAATCTCTCTTTAATTTATTAAATTCATTCCTCCTCTATTTGCACACTGGGTTCCTCTCGCTCTCTCCCTAATTTACTAATTACATTCCAAATCTATTTTCACAGCGGGTTGCTCTCACTATTTCATTAATTGCATTCGTCATCCATTTGCACACATGACTGCTCTCTAATATATTAATTTCACTCCTCCTGTTTTTGTACATCCTGTTGCTCTCTCTCTAAATTAATAATTATATTCCTCCTCTACTTGTAACATGGGTTGCTTTCTCTCACTCTCTTTCCATCTGTCTCTTTCGTTAATTACATTCTTCCGCAATTCATAAACTGGGATGACCTGTCTAATTTATTCATTCATTTCTTCCTCCCTTTGATCACTTGTTTGTTCTCTCTCTAAATTAATAATTGCATTCCTCCTCGATTTGCATGATATGTAGCTCTCTCACTCTCCCTCTAACTTATTAATTACCTTGCTCCCCGCTTTGCACCCTGGGTTGCTTTCTCTCTCTATCTCAGGCGTGAATCACAACGTCACCGCGCATCATTCAGATTTTCAGTCACGAGGGCCTGCCAAGCTGATGTGGGCCAATTAACGCCTTTTAAAAACTAATTAAAGTAATAAACTGAGCTGCGCATTCCAACCTAAAGTTGGCATCAGGCGAAGAGCCCGGGCAGTCTTCAGATTTTTAATGGAACCTCATTCGCCTGTGAGATGAGTATTCTTGAAGTGTTTAAAAATTCAATGAATCACTTTCTTGAAAATTATTGACTTGTCCCATCTCAAGAGACAGCGTCTCACGAGAGGAGATGCATTATTTTTGTTTTCAGTGCATGAATTTTAAAAACTCAGTGTTATTGTACATTGGGTTGCTCTCTCCTACTCTAAACTGTATTATTTGCATTCTGTCTCGCTTTGCCCACTTTGTTTCTCTCTCCACAATGTATTATTTCCATTTCTCCTCCATTTGAACACTGGGTTGCTCTCGCTAGTTTATTAATTACATTCCCTGAGTATTTGTACACTGGTTCGCTCTCGCTATTTTATAAATTACATTACCTCCCTATTTCCACGGTTGGTTGCTTTTGCTAGTTTATTAATTACATTCCCTGCCTACTTGCACCAAGTGTAACTCTCCCTAATTTGGTCATTTGAATCACTGCCTGTTTGCAAACTGGGCTGCTGTCACTAGTTTATTAATTACATTCACTGCCTATTTTCAGCATGGGTTGCTCTCGCTAGTTTATGAATTAGATTCCCAGCCTTTTTAGATATTGGGTTGCTGTCACTAGTTTATTAATTACATTCCCTGCATACTTGCACACCGGGTTACCCTCGCTAGATTATTAATTACATTCCCTGCATACTTGCACACCGGGTTGCTCTCGCTAGTTTATTAATAACATACCCTGCCTATTTGCAGCATAGGCTGCTCCCACTGGTTTATTAATTACATTCACTGCCTATTTGCAACATGGATTCCTCTCGCTAGTTAACTAATTACATTCAATATTACATGCAATACCTATCTGCAACATGGGTTCCTCTAGCTGTTTAATTAAATACATTCCCTGCCTATTTACACACTGGATTACTTTTGCTAGTTTATTAATTACATTCCTTCCCTATTTGCACACTGGGGTGCTCTCGATGGTTTATTACTTACATTGCCTACCTATTTGCACACTGGGTTGCTCTCACTAGTTAATTAATTACATTCCAACGCTATTTGCACACTGTGTTGCTCTCGATAATTTATTAATTACATTCCCTGACTATTTGTACACTGGTTCGCTCTCGCTAATTTACAAATTACATTCCCTCCCTATTTGCACGTTTGGTTGCTTTTGCTAGTTTATTAATTACATTCCCTGTCTACTTGCACAAAGTGTAGCTCTCCCTATTTTGGTAATTACAATCACTGCTTGTTTGCAAACTGGGCTGCTGTCGCTAGTTTATTAATTGCATTCATTGCCTGTTTGCAGCATGGGTTGTTCTCGCTAGTTTATTAATTAGATTCCCAGGCTTTTTATATATTGTGTTGCTGTAGCTAGTTTATTAATTACATTCCCTGCCTACTTGCCGACCGAGTTACTCTCGCTAGTGTATTAATTACATTCCCTCCATACTTGCACACCGGGTTGCTCTCGCTAGTTTATTACTAAATACCCTGCCTATTTGCAGCATGGGTTGCTCTCACTAGTTTATTAGTTGCATTCACTGCCTATTTGCAACATGGATTCCTCTCGCTAGTGATTTAATTACATTCAATGCCTATTTGCAAAATGGGTTCCTCTTGCTGTTTAATTAAATACATTCCCTGCCTATTTACACACTGGATTGCTCTCGCTATATTATTAATTATATTCCCTCCCTATTTGCGCACTGGGTTACTTTTGCTAGTTTATTAATTACATTCCTTCCCTATTTGCACACTTGGTTGCTCTCGATGGTTTATTTATTATATTCCCTGACTATTTGCACACTGAGTTGCCCTCGCTAGTTAATTAATTACATTCCAACCCTAATTGCACACTGGGTTGCTCTCGCTAGTTAATTAATTACATTCCAACCCTTTTTGCACTCTGTATTGCTCTCGATAACTTATTAATTACATTCATTGTCTATTGGCACACTGGGTGGCTCTCGCTAGTTGATTAATTGCATTGCCTGCCTATTTGCACACTGAGTTGTTCTCGCTGGTTTACTAATTATATTCCATCCCTATTTGCACAGTGGATAGCTTTCAGCAATTTAATAAAAATAATCCCTGCTTTTTTGCGCAGTGGGTTGCTTTCGCTAGTTTATTAATTACTTTCTCTCCATATCTTCACAATTGGTTAATTTCGCCAGTTTATTTATTACAATCCCTGCTTCTTTGCACATTGGGTTGTTCTCGATAGCTTATTAATTATATTCCCTTCCTGTTTGTACACTGGGTTGCTCTCGCCAGTTTATTAATTACATTTCCTGCATATTCGCACACTCTGCTGCTCTCGCTCGTTTATTAATTACATTCCTTGCCCAATTACACACTGTGTTGCTTTCCCTACGTTATTAATTACTTTCCCTGCCTACTTGCAAACCAGGTTACTCTTGCTAGTTGTGTAATTACATTCCCCGCCTATCTGTACACTGGGTTTGCTCTGGCCAGATAATTAATTACATTCCCTACTCATTTGCACACTATGTTGTTTTCGCTAGATTATTAATTACATTCCCTGCCTATTTGCACACTGGGTTTCTTTCCCTAGTTTATTAACTACATTCCATCCCTAGTTGCACACTGGGTTGATCTCGCTAGGTTATTAATTGCATTCTCTGCCTATTTGCACACTGGGTTGCTCTCGCTTGTTTATTAATTAAATTCCCCTTCTATTTGCACACTGGGTTGTTTTGGTTGGTTTATTAATTGCATTCCCTGCCTATTTGCACACTGGATGCCTCTCACTCATTTATTTAATTACTTTCGCGTTCTATTTTCACACTGGGTACCTCTCGCTATTTTATTAATTGCATTCGCTGCCTGTTCGCAAACTGGGTTGCTCTCGCTAGTTTATTAGTTACATTCCCTGCCTATTTGCACACTGGGTTGCACTCACTAGTTTATTAATGGCATGCTCTGCTTATGTGGACACTGGGTTGCTTTCGCTACTTTATTTATTACATTCCATACCTATTTGCACACTGGGTTTCTCTCGCCAATTTATTAATTACATTCCCTGCCTATTTGCACACTGTGTTGCTCTCGTTAGTTTATTAATTGAATGCTCTGCTTATGTGGACACTGATTTGTTTTCGCTACTTTATTTATTACATTCCCTGCCTATTTGCACGCTGTGTTGCTCTCGCTAGTTCATTAATTACATTCCCACCCTGTTTGCACAATGGGTTGCTCTTGGTAGTCTATTAACTATATTTACTGCCTATTTGTACACTGAATTGCACTCGCTAGTTAATTAATTACATGTTCTGCTTATGTTGACACTGGGTTGCTTTCGTTAGTTTATTAATTACATTAGCTGCCTATTTATACATTGGGTTACTTTCGCTATTTTAATCGCATTCCCTGTCTATTTGCACACTAGGTTCCTCTAGCTAGTTTATTAATTACATTTGTTGCCTATTTGCAGCATGGGTTGCTCTCGCTAGTATATTCATTACATTCCCTACCTATTTGCACACTGGGTTGCTCTCGTTACCTTCCTAATTACATTCCCGCCCTATTTGCAAACTGGCTTGTTCTCTGTTGTTCATTAATTACAGTACTTTCTATTTGTACACTGGTTTGCTCTCGTTCGTTTCGCAATTCCATTCCTTCACTATTTGTGCACAGGCATGCTCTATCTCCCTCGACCTAATTTATTGATCACTTACCTCCTTTATCTGCACACTTGGTTGCTCTTTCCATCTCATTTTCTAATGTATTATTTGCAATTCAGGAATTGCGCACTTGTTTACTCTCATTCTCTAATTTATAATTGCATATCTCCTCAATTTTCACACTGGGTCTCTCTCACTCTCTCTGTAATTTATTAATTACATTCCTCCTCTATTTGGTCACTGGGTTGACCTCACTCTCTCTCTCTAATTCATTAATTGAATTGATCCAATTTCTACACACTGCGCGGCTCTCTCGATAATTCATGAATTGTATTCCTGCTCTATGTTCATACTGTGTTGTTCTCTCATCCTACTCTAATGAATTAATTACATTCTCCATCGTTTTAACACTGAGTAGCTCTCTGTCTCTCTCTAATTTATTAATTGCATACCTCTGCCATTTGCACTATGCTTTACCCCCGCTAGTTTATTAATTATATTCCCTAACTATTCAGACAATGGGTTGCTCTCGCTAGGTCATGATTTACATTCCCTGCCTATTTGCAGACTGGTTGCTCTCACTAGTTATTAATGAAATTCCCTATGTGTTTGTGCACTGCGTTGGTCCTGCTAGTTTATCAACTATATCCTTGCCGTATTTGAGCAAAGGTATGAAAGATTGGCCGGGTGGATAACAGTGAGTTTCTGTGTCTTGGACGACAGGCGGGTGTAGAGGTGATGCTCACATTTGCAGAGAAATGGCAGTTGGATTTCGACACCGAAAAGTGTCAGGTGATACAATTTGGAAGGAGTAATTTGATGTGTAAGTATTCAATGAACGGCATGACACTAGGAAGTGAGGGTGTATGTCCAGAGATCCCTGAAGACAGAAAGGCATGTTAGTGGGGTGGTGAAATAGGCAATTGGGACACCTGCCTTTATGAATCGATGCATAGATTATAAAGTACAGAGTTCATGTTGGAGTTGTAAAGAACATTGGTGAGGCCAATGCTGTGTGTATATAGATTGGCATATCTAGAGGGGATGCAGAGGAGACTTACCAGGATGCCGCCCGGGATGAAACATGCTAGTTCTGATGAAAGGTTGGATGGTCATAGCTTACCTGGGTTGGAGCAGAGAAGACTGAGCAGCTAAGTGATCGAAGTTTTCAAGATTACGAGGGGCATGGAAAGATTGGATAGGGAGCAGCTGCGCTCTTAGTTGAAGGGACAGTCAGGAGGAGACACACGTTTAAGGTGAGGGGCTGGAGCTTTATTGGGGATGTGAGGATAATTTTTTTTTTACACAGAGGGAGGTGGTGGTCTGGAATGCGCTACCTAGGAGGGTCATGGTTGTGTCACATCCTTTTAAAAAGTACATGGATGAGCACTTGTCATGTCATAACATTCAAGGCAATGGGCCAAGGGCTGGTAAGTGGGATTGGGTAGGTAGGTCAACTGTTTTTTAAATGTCGGTGAAGACTCGATGTGCCGTAGTGCCTCTTCAGTTTTGGGTGATTCTCTGATTCAGTAAAGGTTTGTCTGTGATTAAGAGACCATCCAGCAGAGTTATGGAACAGTAATGGTGAGTGGGTAAACCAGAAGCGCATTGCAGTTTGATATAATATCTCTACGTTTTACCTCTACACCTGGGGAAATTTGCAGTAGAATCTCTCCATTTTTGTGTCCTTACCTTGTTGAAGTGATTCCTATCGAAAGTGACCTGTTAACCTCTACCTCCCTCCATCCTGCAGGCGACAATCCAGGTTGTCAATTGTTGTTGGAAGGATGGCCGCTCCGTTTCCCAAAATCCCTAGCGGCTGGGAACGTCCTCTATCAGTGACACGGACCGCGCTGCACTCTGGGCGGGACAGCACAGCGCACATGTGCAGCTCCGCTCCCCAGAGACGACAAAGAAGATTGCTTCTTCTTCATTATTATTATTAATAATAAAAATCACCTCCCAGCCGAGTCAGAACGCTCGATGCCGGATGTCACCGATTTATCCAGTAAATATTCACCAATATAATCACGAGTTGCAAAGCTTCAGAGAAAACGCTGCCAAATTTTGGTTGAGATTTGAAACGGTTTAGTCACCAGTTCAGAATAGAATTCAATCAGATTGTACGGACATTGGAGTGAGGAGCAGGATTAGGCCATTCGGCCCCTCGAGCCTGCTCTGCCTTTCGACATGGTCATGACTGAACTGCTTGTGACATCTCCTCCGCTCCCCTGTTTCTGCTCCCGCCCCCCCACCCCCACACCAAACAAATAACATTTTAAGACCTTGTGGATTATAAACCTGTCTAACGCAGCATTGAATATATTTAGCGACCCGGCTTCTCCTGCTCTGTGGGGAAGACAGAAAATTCCTCAAGCTGACGACCCTCTGAGAGATTAAATTCCTCACCATCGCTGTTTTCAATTGGAGATCCCTTATTCCGAAACCGGGCCCCCTTCACCTCGTGTTCTAGATTCCCCCACCCCCAAGGAAGGGGATACATCCTTTCAGTATTTTTGATTCATTAATGTCGCTTCTCCTTCTTCCAGACTCTAACCGGCACAGGCAGAACATGGTCCACCAGACATAGATAAGGCAGCCCTCTTCACCCAGGAATCAGCCCAGTGAATCCTCTCTCAACGGCTTCTCTTGTGATCCGGACCCTTCTGAAGGAAGAAATATGTATGTATTTTTATAAACTGAATCGCTAACTAGCAGTTGCAATACCCAACCTTTTAGATGCCTTATTCCCAAAACTGTACAAGGCACAAGTTAGACCACACCAAGAATACTGTGAACAGCTTTGGTCTCCTTATCTAAGGAAAGTTATATTGGCATTGGACGGAGTCCAGAGAAAGTTCACTAGGTTGATCCCAATGATGGAGGGATTTTCTTACGAGGAGAGGTCGACTAAGTTGGGCCTGGACTCATTGGAGTTTAGACATTTGTAATGCGACGTTACTGAAACATAGAAAAGTGTTGTGGAGCTTGACAGGATGGGTGCTGAGAGGTTGTTTCCCCTTGTGGGAGAATCTAGGACCATAGGGCATAATCTCAAAGTAAGTGCAGATTAAAGGGAATTTAACATAGAAATGAGGAGGAATTTCTTCTCTCAGTGGCTAGTCAATCTGTGGAATTCTTTACCGCAGAGTGCCCTAGACGCTCGGTCGTGAAGCATTTTCGAGGCTGAGATAGAATGACTTTTAATCAATAAGTGAATCAGGAGGTATGGGCAAAAGAGTAAACTGGAGTTGGGGATTATCTGGTCAGCCAAGATCTCATTGAAGGGTGGAGCAGACTCGATGGGCCGAAATGCCTACCATCTTCTGGCCTTAAATCACGAAACAATTCTTCTTAATTAATATCAAGAACTATCGCAGATGATGATTCAATCTCATGGCCGCCATAAACCCAAAACCGCCATAATAACCCCGAAACACAACATCCCACCCCATGCACCACCACCAGTGAGCCCACACCCTCATGCTTTTCGAGACTATCTGTCATTCCAGAAATCTGGTTGGAAACCATTCACCAAAAAACCAGGAACTTCCGGGATATTTCTTCTTCTACTCGTCGCGATTCACTTGTAATTTTGGCACCAGCTTCATGCAGGGAAGATAGTTTTTCAGCATTTCATGTACGTGGGCATGGACAGGTGAGGAGTCAGGTTGGTGAGAATGGGAACAACTGTAAAGCAATGTCAGGAAACATGGACGAGCCCCTTGGTATGAGGGAAGTTCCTTCCCTGAACACGAGGGGGAAACGTGGCCACCCCCCCTACACCCGAACATTCCCTGTCCCCTCCACACCAGCTCACTCTCTGCTCATTCAGCGTCTGGGGAATTCACTCCCACCATCGGTTCAATCAAACCCCTATCAGAGAGTGAGGAAGAGATTTCTTATCCCTGCACTCGTCTCATTGTCAAACGGAAATGACCAATCAATGGAATGTTAAAGAATGCCAATTCGTGTAATTGATGGCCTGAGCCCGAGCATGACTACAGGTAGAGCCCCCTCACATGGCAGAGATGGGATTCCTTTTCCTCCATAGTGTCCAGTTTGTTCTTCCCGACGTACATCACTTGGACTTCGACATTCATCTGGTCACTATCCAATTTGCTGAGGTCCAGGACGGTTGTAACATCGAGAGGACAAGGCTTCAGACACACCCACACGACGCCCCTTGACAGGGTTAGAGGTGGGAGTGAGAACTGGCTACAGAGGTGGATTGGAGGGGAGCTGTGAGGTTTAGGGAGATGGGAGGGGCAAAGCTCGGGAGTCCGACTCTGTCCACACCCCTCGCTGACAGAATGAATGAATCCCCGTGATGGAGTTGTATTGGGAGAATGTTATCCACAAATTGATTTGAAATGTCATGCACCTGAGTCTGATGATCCCACTCTGACAAAGGATGGATGCTGAGCGTATTTTGGCTACATTGTTCATCGGACCCCTCATTGTGTGACGTCTCCGCGCCTGTGATAGTAAATGAATGTGTTACTCACAATAACTGCTGGTTGAACCCCCAAACGCCTCTGTCATTGCCTGAATAGTTTTTGATGAATGCAGCAAGAAGTTGTGATGCAGAATTGCACAGAACAGCTCAATGTAAGAGAGGTATATTTAAAGTGCACAATCAGTAATGGACACACCGTCAGTGAGAGGAGGCATTGGCCTGAGTGATACAGAGATCGGGTGAGAATATTTGTCAATTTTCAACTTGGTTCAAAGTTTCAAAGTGAGACTTCGAATGATAAATCTGATTCAAGTTTAATTTTATAGTGAAAGCAATTTTACAATAACAGCCTTGTGCTGAGCTAGAAATATTCAGTTAAATGGTCGTCTGCATGAACAGTGGAGATGTGGAGGATTGCAGAGTGTGGATCACCTCAGTAGATCATTTAATTGGTAGGAAAGTTTAGAAAATGGTTTATGTAAAAATTGTAACGTCTGAAACCCACTAATGTCATTCTGCTCTGCCACTGCTGACTGCAACCCCGTCACTAATTCTAAGTCCTTTCAGTTATTACATCCCATTCTCCTCGGTAGCAACATCCCACTCCCCTCAGTCACTACACCCCACTCCCCTCAGGCACGGCATCCTACTCTCCTCTGTCTCGAGATCCCAATCAGCGCAGTCATGACATCCCACTCCCCTCAGCCATTATATCCCAATCCTCTCTGACACTACAACCAACTCCCCTCAGTGATGGAATCCGACTTCCTTCAGTCACAGCATAACTCTTCCCTCAGTCATGGCAAAGCACTTCCCTCACACAGTACATCCTACTCCCCTCAGGCACTGCCTCCCGTTCCGCTCAGTCACTGCCTCCCACTCCTCTCGGTCATTACATCTGGCTCCTTTCAGTATGATATTTCATTGATCATATCGGGTGAAGAGTTTTTGTAGAGTATCCCGTTAAGACTGGACACAGTTATATCAGAACCTCTTGGGCTAAATAATGCCCAAGGGGGGCGGTCACTTGGTACTTTGTGAGAGATGCTGATATAGTGGTTTTTCAAACAGGGACTCCGGGTTAAATAATCCCAACACACACTTTCCAAAAAAACCCTAATCTAATCCAGACGGTAGCAAGAGTGATTTCCCAGTTCACAGTTTGTCTCTGACAGTGACTGACGATGGCTCAACCTGTGTCAGGCAGAGTCTGATAATTCGCCTCGATCAGTGGACCTGCTTTGGAGAGTGGGGTCGGGAAGATTATGAGGAGTGAGAGTGCTCAGCTCCGCATTGAATGAGTTTTAGAATCGTAGTGAAGGGACATTTCAGCTGCTCTCTGAACTTAGCCTGGGTCACTGCATAGAAACCAATGTTTGTGCAGCAGCTCAGAAGCATCATCATGAAGCCTATTTCTCTATTATACACAGTTGGAATTATAGAACTGCAGCCCAAAGCTACTAATCGCCAATGCAGGGAAAACATCGTGATGACAGCCCATAACAGAATGAAATTGGCCGAGTTAACAAGCAGCAAAATGATGGATTTCCTTCGACTCTCCATTTGTGGGTCTCTGGGACTCTCCCCATTGGTCTGGGCCCGGAGAATCCTGCAGGATCTGCTGCTCACCTGACAATTAAAACATTGAGCACGAGAATGAGGACAAGCGGGACACCTGGCGTTACAATGTAATGAAGCATCTCGATTGCTGCCCATGCCCGTGAATTCTGAGCATCCACTATCACAACACAAATCCAAGGGAAATTCATCTTACAATACTCAGGTGTATACATAAAATACTAGAACCCATTCTTCAAACGGCTCAACAAACTGACTGCACCCAGAACCACATGTGCAGTTTTTTCTGTGCAATGTTTTGTTCCCAGCTTAATGTAACAAATAGCCACAAGTCGATCGAAAGTAAAATGATAGTGAACCAGACAGAACAGTCTCTGACTGCAGAAAGCAGAACAGCATGGAAATTACACACAGGCATTCAAATAAGAAATATAATATCGATAGTATATCGAATTGGAAGATGCCTCAGTGTCAGGTCGATGAAGACGACCAGTAGGTCTGCCGTTTGCAGGCCACAAGGTAGTAAGTGACACATTTCGAGAGGCCACACTTTCCTCGAGAAATGTTCAATATCGTCAGTATGTTAACTGCGAGGAAAAGTGATAAACAGTTAAATTATTCTGCAGGCAGGAACGAGTTGCCAGATTAACAGAATATGGTTGAATATTGCAAATGCCTTGCTGTGCCCAATTATGTCTTCAAACTCTTGTGTCCATCACACCGCTATCCACTGGAGAAAGGTGTTGTTTTTCAATATTATTGAAGACTATATGTTTAATATTATCAGCGATGGGGAATTCATTCAGCAAAAGTCGCAACTCAAAATGAGTTACGAATGTGGCAAAGCTACATTAACATTTTCTGAACACAAGCAGAGGAGTCCAATGCATCTGGAAGAACTAAGCCAATCCTCAATCAACCGGTCAGATTAAAGCTCTGTGTTTGTGCAACATCAAATGTTGCGTTCATTACAAAAAATCAACAGACCAGAGGAAGAGGGTCTGCAGACTTCCACATGCTCAATGATCTGAGTCCACAGCAGGTCAGCACAAAATACCCATCTTCAAGATTTGTAAACATATTCGGACAGTGGGACCGAGTGGTAGATCCATCCCGGCCTCTTCAATTTCCCTGAATCGCTGATGCCAGAATGAAGCTACTTCGATTCACATCGGTGAAATAAGGGGAGATGTGAGTTCACTGGGCACAACAAAAGCCGCAGGGCTGACTGCATCTCTGTCACAGATAACTGAGGATTTGTGCCCCAGAATTAGCAGCAGCTCCAGCCAAGCCGCTGCAGGACAACTAGATTTCAGACACCTACTGGTAGAAGTGGGCAACTGGTCTGGTATGTCCTGTACACACACACAAGCACACACACATACACACACACCCAGGCACACAGCCACACACAGAGACACACACACAAACACGAACACACACAATGAAGTGAAGAACGGGATTGATCTCTTTTATCAACAATGTGATGGAATGTGTGACTGGCCGTGAAAGCAGGGGCCAATTTCACATGTCAAACCTGAGCACCGAGTCTCACTGTGTATTCAGCTAAGGCCAGTGGCTGGCAGGCGTCATTGCAGCCATGGGCTTAACAGGGTGGAAATAATCAATTATAGAAAAAAAGAAGGGGGGTTCCTGTCCTTGACTTCGGGTCACATTTGACCCTATGTAGGACAGCAGTCCGGGGAAAGAGAAGTGCTTTAGGTTGTTTGAAGCTAAGTAGCTAACCTCATGGAGTACGCTTGGTTAGAGTCATGGTCCCAGCTATCTTCAACTGTTCCAGCAATGGCTTTCCCTCCACCATAAGGACAGGAGTATCGGTGTTCACTGAGCATTATACATTTCACAGCTCTATGCGTCACTCCTGTAAAACTGAAGTGGAACATCTGCACACACAACACTGCACAGGCAATATTCAGGCTGATGCTGTTGAGGGGCGACAACATTGGCATCACACAAATGGCAGGCAATGCCTATCTGTGGCATAAGGCGATGGAATGATGTTGAGTGCAGAGATTAAAGAGGTGTGAGATTAATGCAGCAAATTGTAGCTTTTAGAATCATTACTGGATGCAGCGCCTTACCAGGAACAACATTAACAGTGAAGAGGTGAAACATTCAATGACAGGGACACCAATAATATAATATTTGTCTGACAGAAACAATGCTGGGTGCAGAGACTTTCCAGGAACTGCAACAGCAGCGAGCAATTGATAGTAAACTTCTTGAAACTCTTAGAGGAACATTTTGATTGTCATATCGAGGGAATAACCCAATTGCATTCTGTGCCTCTCTGTGGAGCTCCTGGCCTTTGATAGAGTCGGTGCTGATGTTCACACTGACTGTCTGGAATGACAGTTTGGAATGGTTTTCCCTATTAATATCATTGCAATTCCTCTGGTGGCACAGTGAGTGTGTGTCCTGGGCGGAGTGTGTGTGTGTGTGTGTGTGGGGGGGGTGGGGGAGGGGGGGGGTGCTGGGTAGCGTGGAGAGGGGGGTGGGTGGGGGAACTGAAACTAATTATTGTTAAAAGGGATTAGCTCAACCCTGTTCAACACTACCTGATGATCTTCCACAACTCATAATTTATGCTTAACTGGTCGTGAAAAATCTCAAAACACAGTACCCAATACTCAAGGGCAGTGACTGGTTGAGTGACAGGTGTGGCTTTCACTGATCCAAACTTACAGAGACAGAGGGACAATAAAGTATTAATAAGGTGACACAGCGCCTCAGCAACAAATACATCAGCAAGGACCCAGAAACGGAAACAGCCCTAATAAACTAGTCGATGATCTCCAAGTATTAAGAGAGTCGGGCTGGCGAGAGAGAGTGAGGTTGTGGGGGGTGAGGGTGGTGCTGGAGAGACCAGGGCCCAGGGGAGAGGGAGTGGGACCCGTCATCAGCCATCTTCTTGAAAAAAATCCTTCACTTTCCCACCAGCTCTTTCCATGCAAGTGAGTATCCCGTCTCCAAGCTGCTTATCCCTCCAAAGCTCTTCAACATGATGTCCACACCATTTCCCGAAATTCCCACCTTTCCCCGGTTTCCCCTTTACCACATTTCCTGGATAGTCCTACGCCCACTAATGATGCCGTTCCACTACCACAGAATTTCCTCTTTGATCAAACTAAAGAAGATGCCTATTGCGTTCGGATGACCGACTCGCTAACTGAAGGGAGAAGGATCTGGAGGATTGGGACCAAGGTCATGGAGGGGATAACGTGAGTAACCGAGGGCTTCAAGGGTAAGGGAGCACAAGAGTCAGCCGCAGCATTGCAGTGGGGCTGAGGTGGCGTTGGCGATGTGATTGACCAGAAGTGGGGTGGTTGACAGGGGTGGAGATAGGCTGAGGATCTGTGGCTACACAGTAGGTCGGAGCAGAAGGGCAAGTAGAGTGTGAGGGGTGAGACAGAGGTCCATGGGAATCACAGTGTGATGCACGCTAGCGGCAACAGAGCTGAGGCTGGGGCAGGAACACAAAGGTCAGTTTGAAGGTCACAGTTATATGAGGTCGAGGGGATTAGGTGTCAGACTGGGTCAGGGTTAGGCATAGGGTCAGGGGTTAGTCCGAGGAGCAGGTGTTGACAGAGACCCTATTGGTAGGCAGATGGTTAGGGGTTTTAAAGAGGGCCAGTGGAAAAACAGACCCTTATTGGTGGAGGAGAGTGTCAAGGCTTAGGCCCAGAGTCAGGTTTAGACAACACGTGAGTGGTTAGGCAAAAGGTTGAGGTTAGGCAAAGGTCCAGGCGTTAGGCAATTGTCGGGCTGAATCAGAGGGTGAGGTAAGGTCAAAGTCTAGGCTGAAGGTCAGGGATTAGGCAGATATGAGTGGGGTTAGCTGGAGCGTCAGGGGATAGACAGACTTTCTCGGTTAGACAAAAGGTTAAGTGTTTGGTATAGGGTCAGGCAGAGGCTCATTGGTTAGGCAGAGAATCAGTGGTTAGGCAGTGGGTGAGTTTTTAGGTAGAGAGTCAGACAGATGCTCAGTGGTTATGAAGAGTGTGAAGGGTTACGTAAGAAGCCAAGGGTTACACAGGGGGTCGGGGGGAAGCTGCGTTAGGCAATGGATCAAGGGAGCTCAGGACAGACTGAGTTAAAAGAACAGAGGTCACTGTGAGGTGCCAAGCTAAATGAGCATCAGGTGACAGGCTGGTTTAGGCAGAGGGCCAGTGGTCAGGCAACGTTTCAGGGTTCAGGTAGAGGTCATGCGATAGACATTGTCAGGGGAAATCAAGGTTAGGCAACGAATCAAGTGAGCAGAGGTTAAGCTGGGTCAAGAAAACAAAGGACACTTGATGCTGTCAGGTTATATGAGTTTCAGGAGATCAGGGCTCAAACTGCGTTAGGCACAGGGTCAGGTGTCAGATTGTTTAATTTGAATGGGGCGGGGTGGTTGCAGGGCTCTTTCTGCTCGGATGAGATAAAGGATCTCAATCCAGCCAGGTGAACACTGCTTGATTTCTTGTTTGTGTTTGCTTTTGCTTTGCCTGCAGAAGGTTCTGGGGGGCCGGGACAGCCGCAAAACACCTTCAACAGGACGTATAGGATGAGGGAAAACTGCGGCCTGATGAGGCTGCGGCGCTGGTACGACGAGGCCTGCATGGCGAGGTTCCCGGCCATCTGTGAGAAGAGCGTCAACCGCCTCCACCTGATCTTCCAGCGAATGATGCAGAACTGCTGAGGGAGCGCTGGGCTGGCATCTGCTCCATCATTCCTACCATACTTCTGCATCTGTGTGGGGGCTGGGAAATCAAAACCATGGGACACCGTTCTGAACCCGTTTTTGCCATTGTTCACATTTTCAAGAGTGGGAGGGTAGGTGTTGGGGCTTCCAAAACGTAGAGAGGTGTAAGAAGGTGGCCGTTTCTAAGGGACCTTGCGATTGTGACTGGCACTGGGTAGTACACATACTCCAAACTGGCTTGTGAAGCATAAACCTGGAACAGGGGTTTTCTTCATGGCGTTTTGTAGGGCAGGGGGTTGGGGGTGAAGCGAGTGGGGGTGAGATGGTGGTTCATGGGGGAAGGGCTGCTTGGAATTTCCCATGGCTTGATGGACAGGAGATACTAACTGTTCCTTAGGGATTGATGGGCAGAGTCTGCCCTTCTTTCATAGCCATGAGATGGTCTTTTGAGAGTGAAAGATCGGGTCTGATATTGCCAACAAATTGGGTCATGGGAGGCTGGTGTTCCAGACGAATGACTCCAATCAGCTGTCAATATCTAATCAATGATGTTGCTAGACTTTGCTAATGTCATGTCATCTTGCTAAGTCGCTCAAATCTCATCCCACACGACCAGTGCCCCCGTTCTCCCCTATTTATTCACTTTGTTTCATTTTGTTTGGCTAACTCATCCTCTGCAACGTGCACAGAAACAAAAGGCAGAACCTTAAAGGGAACTTATTGAATTAAATTAAAATGATGTATTATCTACTTATGTGTACTCAACGCAAGGTGATGACCACCATCTGTTTGTCCTGCACTTAACGATGTAATTGACATGACATTAGCAAAGTCTAGCAACATCATTGATTAGATATTGACAGCTGGTTGGAGTCATTTGTCTGGAATACCCGCCTCCCACGACCCAATTTGTTGACAGTTTCAGACCCGATCTTTCACTCTCAAAAGACAATCTCATGGGTATCAAAGAAGGGCAGACTCTGCCCATCAATCCCTAAGGAACAGGTGGAATCTCCTGTCCATCAAGACATGGGAAATTCCAGCATGCCTTCCCCCATCAACCACCATCTCATCCCCACTCGTTTCACCCCCAACACGCTCACTACAAAACGCCATCGCCCTCCAATACATAGTAACTGGGCCATTGCTGAGTGGGGTTCCTGAGAGTGATTCCTGAAAGAATTTCCTGAGTAGAGTTCATATGAGGAGTTCCTTAGAGGAATTCCTGAGTGGATTGCCTTGGGAAAGTTCCTGAGAGGGGCACCTGAGGGCATATCCTGAGAGAAGTTCCTGACAGGAGTTCCGGAGAGTAGTTCCTGAGAGGAGTTAATGAGAGGATATATGGCTACAAAGAAGACAATGTGGTGTGTAGAATTAGTAAGTTTGCGGATGACACAAATATTGGCCGGGTGGTGAACAGTGAGGTCGAGTTCCTTGGGTTACAGGAAGATATAGACAGGATGGCCTAATGGCAGAGAATTTGGTAGATGGAATTTAGTCCTGAATAGTGTGAGTTGTTACACTTTGGAAGGACTAATTTGACAAGGAAGTATTATATGAATGGCATGACACAAGGCAGTTCCTGAAAGGGGTTGCAGAGAGGAGTTTCTGAGAGGAGCTCCTGAGACGATTTTCTGAGAGGCAGTGAGTGTGTCTGTTTCCGCTCTTGCATCAATCAGCATACAATTATGATGAGCCTCTATCTCGATGATTCTGTTAAAAATCAACTATAAACATGATGTTCAAACCCTACGGCCTCTGATGGAACAGAGCCATAGAATCATACATTTGAGGAAGACGCCATGTGGCCCATCGTGACCGTTTCGACTCTTTGCCAGACCTATCTAATCAACCGTTCTTTTCACTCCTCCATTTGCTGTGCCAATCTCCACTGCCTGCGCTCATCCAATTCTATTTTCACACATAAATGTTTATTTGCATTGGCCAGCTTTTCAGGAAGAATATTCTTATGTTCAATAAGAACTCTTCAAACGTTCTATGCTTCTTTGTCGATCACTTTAAAACTCCCTGTGCTGGTTACTGTCTGATTTTCCAGTATCTCCAGTTTCTCGTTATTTACTCTATCAAAAACATTCGTGATTTTAAATGTCCCTATTCAACCTCACCTTTGCCTGGTCTGCTCGAAGGAAAAGAATCCCAGCTTCTCCAGTATCACCACGTAATTCAGGCCCCTCATCCCTGTTCTAATTCAAGTAAAGTTTCTCTGCCCTCTCGCCAAGGTCATCACATCATTCCTGAAAAATGCTCGCCAGAATTCGGCACAAGAACTTCAGTTGAGGTTTCACCAAACTTGACACATATGTTGTCTGATTTTCTTAGTTTTGAAAACTCTGATCAATAAAAAAATATATTGCTATTTTAATACTCTAAAAGGCTTGCGCTGTCATCTTCAATGACTTGCTTATGTCCACCCGATATTTTTACTAAACAACTCCAACATTAGCCCGTTTTTCTGCTTCACACTATTCTCTTTACATTATCCCGTCCCTCAGAAACCCTCTTACATCCCAGGTGGACAAGCTAACTGTTCCAATTTAATGTGGTGCAAGTACAATTGGACTGAACGGGTTAAATGAGCCTGTTTGTTCAGTGGCTGTAATTAAACTCAGTCTCTATGGATCCTAAAAAACTCACTGGGGGGCTTCCCACAGTTGTTAATAAGACAGTCGCTACATTGTGTTACCTCATATTGTCAGCGGGGGCATCAGCTCCGTGAGGAACAAGGACCCACGGTTATAAGACAGGGAGAGAGGTTATCAGAATCTGAGAAGATATATTTGAATGTTCCAACAGTGTATCAGAATCTGAGAACAATGGACTGGAATGTTACAACAATGGATCAGAATATTAGAACAATGGATTGGAATGTTACAACAATGAGTAGGAGTTATTTGGAGGCGCTTTATGAACTTTCTACATATTATGATAGGATGTCATTGGAAAGCCGGATCTATCGGGCACTCCATGTTATTCAGGCGGGTTACTATCCCGTCCTCGCTATTATTGGCATTCCCGGTAAGTCTGACTCTATATGGCTATTAATTCTATCTTCTATATTGAACTGAATTATTTCTCCTTCATCAAAATTACAAGTGTTTTGGAGATTGCAAAGTTTTTATACCAGTTATAGAATCCAGGGGGACAGGATTGTGATTAACAGTCGAGTTCAGAAATTTCAGTAACATATTTATTGCTATTTAATCTCGATTGTCTTCGACCATATCAGAGACATTTCAGTCTATTATTGCATATGCAATAGTTTCAATACGGCTCTGGATGCAGCAACATAGTGGAAAATTGCAGCGCCTTCAGGCAAACTGATACTTGTTATATACAAGCATTCTGACTGTTTATTGGGAATGGTTTCATTTCCTGTGGGCCATGCGTCTGTGTCATACCCATGACGTCCAGCTTTGTGCAGCCACTGGCCGTTCTTTGTGCTTCTGTGACTTTCACATTTGATCGTTTTGTGTCCATGTGTTTCCAGAAACTGAGAAGTAAATATTGCACCGTGAAAATGGCTCTGAGAAGAATGACTGTGCTGAGCTTCTTAAAGAATATTTTCTGGTATTTCATGTTACCAGATTCTTATTTGCTGATGAACAACCCATGATTTTGTTTCGTAATATTAGAATTTCAGACTTAGAGTAATTGAGTCAAAGTGGTCTGCAGCACAGAAATGTTGGTCCATCGAGTCTGCGCCTGTCAAATAAGTACCTAACTATTCTAAACCCAATTTGCAGCAATAGGTCCAGGGCCTTGTATGCCAGGGCATCACAAGTGCACATCCAAATACTTCTTAAATGATGTGAAGTATTCTGCCCCGAATATCCTTTCAGGCAGTGAGTTCCAGATGCCCACGACCCTCTGGTTGGAATAAGTCTTCCTCACATTCCCTCTAAACCTCCTGCCCCATATATTAAATCCATGCCCTCTCGTTACTGGACCCTCCACCAACGTTGAAAGTTCCATCCCTCTACCCTATCTAGGCCCCTCATATTTTTATACACGTCTATAATTTCCCCTCTCAATCTCCTCTGCTCCAGCGAATCTAAGCCCAGTTTATTCAATCTCTGCTCATAACTAAAAATATCCAGGCGAGGCAAAATCCTGGGAAATCTCCTCTGCACTCTGATGCAAACACATCCTTGCTATAATGTGGATTCCAGACTTCACGCAGTACACGAGATATGGCCTAACCAGCGTTTTATACAGTTCAGCATAACCTCCCTGCTCTTATATTCTATGCCTCGTGTAATAAAGGCAGGTATCCCATATGCATTCTTAACCCCCTTATCTACCTCCACCACTACATTAAGGGACCGCTGCACATGCACAGCAATGATCTCTCTGATCCACGGTACTTCCCAGGATCCTAACATTCATCATACTCCCGTGTCTTGCTTGTCCTGCCCAAATGCATCACCTCACACTTATCTGGATTAAATTACATTTTAAAATAATCAGCCCATCTAATCACCCTGTCTCTATACTCCTGTAAGCTAAGGCTATCCTTCTTACTATTTACCACCCCACCAATTTTCGTGCCCTCCACGAACATACTGTTCAACCATCCCACATTCTAATCTAAATCGTTTATGTATATCAGAAGCAACGCGGGACCCAACTCCGACCCATGTGGAACCCCTCTGGACACATGCATCCAGTCATAACAAACACCACCCCCCCCCCTCCCACCCCACTCCAGACCATCACCATGGGCTTCCTGTCACTCAGCAAATTCTGGGCCCAATTCGCCACATTGCCTTGGATGCCACTGGCTCTTACCTTCGTTATCAGTCTCCTGACCATATTAAAAGCCTTGCTGAAGTCCAGGTAGACTACATCAAATGCATTGCCATAAATTACATACCTGGTCACCTCTTCGTAAAATTCAATCAAATTAGTCAGACATTACATCCCCTTAACCAAACCAAGCTGATTGTCCCTGATTTTCCCTGCCTCTCCTAGTGTAGATAAACTATCGCCCTCAGAATTACTTCCAATGATTTACCCACTGATGTTAGATTGACTGGCGTCTACATCACCACTAGTGTTTCTCTTCCTCCCTTCTTGAATAACAGTACCACAATGGCACCTACAGCAACTCTCCTGTGTTCAGAGAGTTGTTCAGTTATTTCCAGCGCCCCTGTTGCCTCACTCAACAGCCTAGGATCAATTTCATCTGGTCCTGGAGATTCATATTATTTTAAGCCTGTCAGACCGCTTAGAACGTCTGTGCTAATTTATTTGATTTCTATTAATTTCAGATAATTTAATTATCTCACAGCCCTTCTGCATAATTTCTATCGTCCCTCTCATTTGTCAGCACCAATACAAGTCATTCATTTAGAACCTAACCTACGTCTTCAAGCTCCACAAACAATTTTCCACCATGGTCCTTAATGGGCTCTATTATTCCCCTAGTTATCATCCTACCCTTAATGAAATTGTAAAGCAACTTTGTATTTTTCTTGATTTTTCCTGCCAATGATTTTTCATACCCCCTTTTTGCTCTCCTAATTTCCTCATAAAGATGCCCCTTATACACTCTATTATCTTACAGGGGTACCGCTGTTTTGAGCTCTCATTAACTGCCATCAGCCTCTCTTTTTCTCATGATCAAATCCTGTATATCCCTCGAGATCCAGCTGTCCCTGGATTTATTGGTCCTGCCCTTTATTGTTATCGGTTTAAGCTGGTCCTGCACGCTCCCAATTTCCATCTTTGGTGAGTCACACTGCTCTGAAGCAGATTTACCTAAAATAAGCTGTTCCCAGCTCATTCTGGTAAAATCATATCTGATCTTATTAAAATTGGTCTTCCTTCAATTTAGAACGCAGTTTTCTGGCACTCCCTTCTGCTTTTCCATAACAACACTAATCGAACGGAGCTATGATCAGAAAGCACAAAAAGCTCCCCCACTGATACCTCTGCCACATGCCCGGCTTCATTCCCTAAAAGTAAGTCCAGGACCGCCCCTACTTTGTAGGACTTTCGACGTACTGGCTTAAGAATGCTCTCCTGGTTGCAGTGTAAGCGTTGAACTCCCTCTGTACCTACCACATTATCACTAACCTAGTTAATGCTGGGGAAATTTAGATCTTCCACTATTACTACCCTTTTATTTTTACACTGCTCTGAAAATTGCCTTGGTACCTTCTCTTCCATTTCTCTCTGAATATTTGGCGGCCTGTAGTACACTCCCAGTAATGTGATTGCTCTTTTTTTTTTGTTTTTTTTCAGTTCTATTCATATGGCTTCTTTTGAAGAGCCTTCTAGGATGTCATTCCTCCTTACTGCTGTCACTGATTCCTTGACCAATATTGCGAAAGCCTCTCCTCTTATACCTCCCCTTGTCTCGCCTGAAGACGCTATAACCTGGGGTTTTGAGCTGCCAATCATGCCCCTCCCGCAGCCATGAGTCGGCGACAGCAAGGACATCATACTTCCATGTGTTAACTTGTGTCCTCAAATCTGCCTTATTTCTCAAACTTCTTGCATTAAAATAAACACCATGTAACGTTGTCAAACTCACTTCTGCATAACTGGCCTATAAGTTCTAGGCCTTCAAGACTCACCTGTTCTCTCTTCTAGTTTTGGCTGTGCAACACCCCCTGCTGAACCACCTCACAGGACCCCATCCCCCTGCCAAGTTAGTTTAAACCCTCACCAACAACACCAGCAAACCTCCCTGCTAGGACGTTGGTCCCATTGCAGTTCAGGTGCTACCTGTCTGCCTTTTACAGGTCCCACTTCCCCCAGAAGCCGTCCAAATATGCGAGAAATATAAAGCCCTCTCCCCTGCACCAACTATCCAGCCACGCATTCATCTGGACTAACCCCGTATTTCTATACTCACCAGTGCGTGACACTGGAAGAGGTCCAGTGATCACTTAATTTGAGGACCTGTTTTTTAATCTGCTTCCTGAATCCCTACATTCTGTTTGTCGGACATCATCCGTCCTTGCAGCGATGTCGTTGGTACAAATATTTACCACGATCTCCATCTGTTTGCCCTCCCACTTTAGAATGCTTTTCAGCCCTACAGTGACATCCTTGATCCTGGCACCAGGGAGGCAACATAAAATCCTGGCCTAAGAAACGGCTGGCTGTTCGCCATATTATGGACCCTCCTGCAACTATTGTACTTCTCCTCTTTTTCCTTCCCCGTTGTGCAGCACTGAGTGCCATGAGCCTGGCTGCACTCCCCAGTCAAACCGTCACTCTCACCATTTTCCAACACAGAAATACGGTTCTTGAACGAGATGCACCCTCGCGATTTCCTGACTACCTGTCTGACACATCACTTCAGACTGATGGTTACCAATCCAGCTCTGTCTGCTTTGGGGTCACCATGCCTAAAAACATTCCAGCCAGCAAACTCTTACCCTTCCCGATGCGCTTCAGTGCATTCAGCTGCCGCTCTAGTTCTGAAACTCGGAGCTCATGTAGCTTAAGTTGATGGCACTTCCTGCACACGTGGTCGGTCAGAGAGTAAGGAGCGTCTAAGACTTCCCACATGTTGAAGACGGCACATAACATTGGACTGAGCTGCCCTGCCTCCCCTGTAGTTTGAAAAAACACCCGTTCTTTACTTTAAGTTAAATACAGTAAAGAAGAAACCTGATGTTATTTATGTATTTAAAAAAAATAGAACTCTTACCTTTCCTTAGTTTAACCAGGGGAAAACACTTCCCTGTGACTCACCAATCAGCTCTCACCTTTGTGCTGCCATCACTTTTTCAAGCATCCCTGCACTCGCGCTGGTTCTGATCTCTCCATCTCTCTCTCACACTTTCTTGATGTCAATATTCTTATTCTAAAAAATATCTGCAGGATACGCTTTCCAGACTGCTTCACCACTGCAGGTCACTCTTTCTGAACCGATCTCGCATTTAGACAGCTGTCGACTTCCTCCATTAAGTTCTTGTTTTATTCATTCAGGGAACGTGGGCGTCACTGGCTAGGCTGGCATTTAGTGCCCATCCCGAATTGCCCTGTTCAGAGGGTAGTTAAGAGTCAACAACATTGCTATAGTTCTGGAGGAACATGTTCCCCAGCAATTTCCTTCCTTAATGGGCAATAGTGAACAAGGTGGGATTTTGCAACAGTCGGCAATGGTTTCATGGTCATCATTGTGCTTTTTATTCCAGGTTTTTATTGAATTCAAATTCTACAATCTGCCAGGGTGAGATTCGAACAACTGATCCTGGAGCATGATGCTGGGTTTACAGGTCCAATGACAATCGCTCTACACAATTGCCCCACTTAATTTGTACCCTCTGTCCTATTTGTCCTGATTGTGTTGTTCAATGTTCTCACTGTATCAGACATTTTAGTGAACAGCAGAGCCAGCAGGAGCCTCCAGGCTCACAGCAGTGGGGAGAGTCCCAGAGACACAGAGGCGGAGAGTCGGACGAAATCCATAGTTTTATTGGTTATTGTCCCAGCCAATTTCATCCTGTTGTGCGCAATGTTAATATTGTTTTCTTTGTGGAGCCGGATATCATGCTTGGGGAAATTGCAAGTTGATCTAGATTATATTGTGATGGAATTGGGATTCATATTGCAGCTCCTGAGTTGCTGCGTAAACACTGGGATTAATGCCGTGACCGAGGATAAGTTCAGGGAGCAGTTAATGAATGTACAAAAATATAACTTTACTACAATTCTTTAATCCAACCATGAAATTGAACACTCACTGCCTCAGAATGTACATAACGTTTCTGTTTTATTTTTTCTTTCCATCAGCAGAGGATATGTTTGCTGGGCTGACAGCAGGCAGAGGGCGGAGTGGGAGGGGGTGCGGCCGTTTTGGTGACAGAACAAACGGACAGAGTCCGTTATGTTCCATAAGCTGTTAATTGCCAGCGCTGCACAGAGACCCATACAGACTGGAGAACAGAGGGAAGGAGAGCGTCATCAGTGGTCCCGCAAATCCCTGGTTGTGATAGCAATCAGGCCATCAACAACAGCAGCAGCAGCAAGGAGCGAGAATGTTTCTTGCTAGTAGGGGGAGGAATAATACAGGTACATAAGGTTGGGTGTAATCCAGGCACACCAGGGCAGGATGGCAATATAGCAGCTACAGTTGGGGAGGTACCGGTTCCAGGAGCGTCAGGCAAGTGGGAACATATAATAGGTACAACGTGCGAGTGTAGGTGACATTACAGGATCACGATTGTGGATGGCTGTTATACCAAGGACACGAGCAGTGGGACTGCACCAATGTGATATACAAGGTAGAAAGAGGGAGGATAGGTGATATACCGAGCTTTTACCTCAAGCACTGGTCCTCTGACAGTGCAGCACACCGTCAATACTGATTCTCCGACAATGCACCAGTTCCTCAACACTTACCCTCTGACAATGCGGCCTTTCCCTCTATGCTGAATCTCTGACAGCTCAGTGCTCACTGAGTGCTGATAGATCAATAGTGCAACAATTCCTCAGTACTGACACTCAGACAGTGCACAGCTCCCTCTGTACTGCCCCTCTGACAGTGCGGCGTCGCCTATGTGCTGACCCTCTGACAATGTGGCACTACCTCAGACATGAAAATCTGACTGTCCTCTTCCCAACCCCCGTATTTATCAACACCACCCCATTTCCCCCATGCTGGTTTAACGCACAACATTGAGGTGCGTACAATAAATTGCTCTCACTGCCAAAAGTTTGCACGCATGAAGGTAAATTCAGAATCACAGAATGATGGAGTTGCGATGATGCAGAAGGAGGCCATTCTGCCCATCGTGACCAGGCTGGTTGTCCGAATGTGCTTTACTGTTCAGTGCCATTTTCCTGCCATTTCCCATAACCCTACTCATTGTTTCGATTCAAATTCTCACCTAACGCACTTTTGAATGCCTCGATTGTACATGCCTCCACCACAATTCCAGACAGTACACCAGACCAGAACAAGCTGCTACATGAAAGAGGCTTTCTTTCCCCTCAGGCCAAAATTAACAGGACGGATCAGAAAGGTAAGGGTTATAAAGCCGCAGATACTAAGCAATGGATGACTTCTCCTTGGCTTTTTTGTGCAGAAATGGTGGTTGCTATCATTTCACTCAAGGCCGACAGTTGGGAAGTTTTTTTCAAGAATTAGATCTAAATTAGTTCAAGCATAATCCATGCAGACTGAAGGTGTGTAAGATCTATGTATTGCTTCATTTCAGTGAAATATCTTCCATTTAAGGATACATAAACTAAAGGTCTAGTTGAGAAGATACCTGAAGATGCACCTCGGAGATGTGTGCAGTTTTGTGAGAATCTCTGGTTTCTAATGATCAGCCTGTTTTATGAGATTGTTTAGCTGGAACTGGGGCAGGTGCCGTCGACATGTCGCTCTGCTCCTGCTCCTCCAATAAAATTGAGTTCTACAATATCAGTATTGTACTTTGAAAATTTAAACTATCCAAACAAACAATATTTTAAACCTCCACCATTTGTTATTTCAGGTAAAATCAATTAATTGAATTAATTGTTACAGTGGCAGAATCGAAAATGACAATAAGTTATCAACTAAACTTTTCTGCTAACCTAATGTATTATTTTCCTGTTTATTTCCCTTGCTCGCAGTTATTTCGCTGGCAATTCTGATCATTTCCAGGGGAAAGTGTGGTCTCTCAAAATGTGTAACTTACTACCTGTTGTCTATGGCATCGGCGGATCTAATGGTGATTATACTCGACTTGGTATTGAGGCATATTCCAATTGTTCATCGGGAGCAGTTTTGGTTCCTGTGGTTCCTACGTATCTGTAATATCCATGCCGTGCTTCTTTATGCAGCCACTGATTGCTCAGTCTGGTTCACCGTGACTTTCACTTTTGACCGATGTGTAGCAATATCTTGCCGAAATTTGAAATGTAGATATTGTACAGAAAAGACAGCAGCTGTGGTTCTTGTAACAGTGACTGTGCTGAGCTTTTTAAAGAACCTTTTCTGGTATTTCATGTTCAGTGGAAGGTATCAGTTGAGGAACCTGCCCTGGTTTTGTTTTGCAACGCTAGATGTTTACTTGTCTACGTTTTGGCTAACAATCGAGTTTGTCCATTACATTCTTAATCCCTGTGTCCCATTTGTCCTCATTCTGCTGCTCAATGTTTTCACCGTCAGACACATTTTAATGAGCAGCAAATCCCGCAGGAGACTCTGGGCTCAGAGCAGTGGAGAGGGGATCAGAGATCCAGAGATGGAGAGTCGAAGGAAATCCATGATTTTACTGTTTACTATCTCGGCAAATTTCCTCCTGTTGTGGGCAACGATTATGGTATATTCTGTATGGATCCGGATGCATAATTTGGGTCATGAGTCCATGTTACTGCATACTTATGTACAGGAACTGGGCTTCATGTTGCAGCTCCTGAGCTGCTCCACAAATTCTTGTATTTATGGCCTGACCCTGGCAAAATTCAGGGAGCAGTTGAAGCATGTACTGAAATGTCCCTTTGCAACAATTGTGGAATTCAATCGAAAAAGAGAGAAGAAATGATTCAGGGAAGGTCCAGCATTTTCTCATTTTAATTCGCATTCCCAGTGGGTGGGTGTGCTGTGCTGTTCGACAGAGTGACTGGAGGAATTGGATAGCACCGCCACTGGCATGGGGTGTGGGGAAGGTGCCTGATGGCCATGGTGACATTATTGAGGTGAGGCATCTAATCCACACAGCTCCCCGGGAGCAGGTGGGCGGTGGGGGGTGGGGGGAGTGCGGTTGGTGCTGTTTCCCATGACGAGGGCATAACGGGAGTTGTGGCACATGTGACCGCACAATGCCTAGGGGGTTAGATCCGTTCCCCATGACAACGGCATAATATGGCAGGTGTGTCATGTGACAGCACAATGGACAGGGGGCGGGATTGTTCTTCATAACGACTTCATAATAGAAAGTGCGGGAACTGTGGCAGCATCGTAAGAAGGGCCTGCTCGCATTGATGACAGGACAATTGGAGGGATGGTTCCTCTGGCGCAATGGAAATGGGGGCAGGACCTAGTCCCACGATGACGTCATAACAAAGTGTGCAGAGCCCTCAGATTGTTCAATCAATGAGAGAGTGATCTTGGCTGTTGATGGCAGCTGAATGGAAAGGCCCTTGTCCCGCTTCCATTGTCGGACACAATGGACGGGTTTGGAGCGAAAGTTCCCACTGGCTCCGCCCATTATGCTCACCCATTGGCACAGGGAGAAAAGGTGAGACTGCAACGTTTCACCGCCATGTCCCTCCACATGCGCCCTCCTGAACCTCCAATGGAACAGCAACAAGATGAAGAAAAATAACGTTTGAAACTTCGTGCTAAATATTTCTCCTGCACTGCCTTCCATTGGGCTCTTTAATTGTACCCTTTAGTACTTTAATAATGCTGAGGACAATCAATAAAGAGTAATGTGATTAAAGCAAATCTAAATGTTCGCCAGTAAAAGCACAACAATGTCTATGAAACCCCTCTGTCATTTACACCGACAGACACTCGCCAACATCAGACAGCAGTGAGTTAGAAACCACTGTTCAGAACTGATGAACATTAGCAGAGGGAGGATTGTGAACCGCTCGACACATGCATACAGACACACACTCACGCAGACACACTCACAGACACACACACAGACACTTACACACATGCACAGACACGAACACACAGGCACACACAAACACACACACACACACACACACACACACACACACACATGCAAAGGCACAAAGACACAGACACACACATCCATAGACACACACAAATGCAGACAGACACACACACAGGAAGACAGGTAAACGTGCATAGATATACACAATCGCACAAACGCACACACACATACACAAAGGCACAGACACACACTCACAAATGCTACACAGATAGGCATACACACACACAACTGCAGATACACACACAAGCATGCAGATACACAAACACACACACAGATAAACAGAGGGACACGCAGACACACACACACATTCACACAAATGTACACACGAACACGCAAACTCACAAACACACATACACAGACATATTGGATGGAAGTAGAACGGAATCGGAAATAACTTGATCCGGTTTTCAGGATTCACACAGTGACTGGGAAATGAAAAGAACCCACTGACAGAGCTCACGTCCATCCACAGCTCACAGTTCATCTGAATTCCTTTTAGTTCAATATCTCTACATACCTTTCTCTCTCCGCTTCTCCCTGTGACCTGAATATTCCTGCATGATTCAGAAGGATGTATTCAGGACCCAATCAGAGTCCCGAGTACTGACACAAAAATAGAATTGCCTGGAAAAACTCAGCAGGACTGGCAGCATTGGCGGAGAAGAAAGGAGTTGACGTTTCGAGTCCTCATGACCCTTCGACAGAACTTGAGTGAATCCAAGAAAGGGGTGAAATATAAGCTGCTTTAAGGTGTGTGTGTGGGGGGGGGAGGCGTGTGGGGTGGGGGGGGGGAGGGTTCGATGGGGGAGAGAGGTGGAGGGGGTTGGTGTGGTTGTAGGGAAAAAGAAGCAGTAATAGAAGAAGATCTTCAAAAGATGTCACAGACAACAGAACAAAAGAACACATAGGTGTTAAAGTTGGTGATATTATCAAAATGAATGTGCTAATTAAGAATGGATGGTAGGGCACTCAAGGTATAGCTCTAGTGGGGGTGGCGGGAGCGTAAAAGATTTAAAAATATTTAAAAATAATGGAAATAGATGGGAAAAGAAAAATCTATATAATTTATTGGAAAAAAACAAAAGGAAGGGGGAAGAAAAAGAAAGGGGATGGGGATGGAGGAGGGAGCTGAAGACCTAAAGTTGTTGAATTCAATATTCATTCCGGAAAGCTCTGAAGTGCCTAGTCGGAAGATGAGGTGTTGTTCCTCCAGTTTGCGTTGGGCTTTAATGGAACAACACAGCAAGCCAAGGATGACCATGTGGGCAAGAGAGCAGGGTGGAGTGTTAAAATGGCAAGTGACAGGCAGGTTTGGGTCATTCTTGGGGACAGAGCACCCGTGTTCTGCAAAGCGGTCGCCCAGTTTACGTTTAGTCTCTCCAATATAAAGGAGACCACATTGGGAGCAATGAATGCAGTAGACTAAGTTGGGGGAAATGCAAGTAAAATGCTGCTTCCCTTGAAAGGCGTGTTTGGGCCCTTGTACGATGAGGGAAGAGGAAGTGAAGGGGAAGGTGTTACATCATTTGCTTGGGCATGGGGTGGTGCCATAGGAGGGGGTTGAGGAGTAGGGGGTGATGGAAGAGTGGACCAGGGTGTCCCGAAGGTAACTATCCCTATGGAATGTCGATAGGGGGGG
Source organism: Carcharodon carcharias (assembly GCF_017639515.1). NCBI lineage: Eukaryota > Metazoa > Chordata > Chondrichthyes > Lamniformes > Lamnidae > Carcharodon > Carcharodon carcharias. Next base: position 924,382 of record NW_024470559.1, read on the forward strand.
GGGTGAAGAGATGTGTTTGGTGGTGACATCATGCTGGTGTTGGCGGAATTGCCAGAGGATGATCCTTTGAATGCGGAGGCTGCTGGGGTGATAAGTGACGACAAGGGGCACCCTATCATGTTTCCGGGAGGGAGGAGAAGGCATGAGGGCAGATGCAAAGGAGATGGGCTGGAAACGGTTGAGGGCCCTGTCAACGACAGTGGGTGGAAAACCTCGGTTAAGGAAAAAGGAGGACATGTCAGAGAAACTGTTTTTGAAGGTAGAGTCATCGGAACAAATGCAACGGAGGCGAAGGAACTGAAAGACTGGGATGGTTTCCTTACAGGAAGAGGGGTGTGAGGAGCTGTAGTCGTTGTAATTGTGGAAGTCGGTAGGTTTGTAATGGATATTGGTGGACAGTCTATCACCAGAGATTGAGACAGAGAGGTCAAGGAAAGGAAGGGAAGTGTCAGAGATGGACCACGTGAAAATGATGGAGGGGTGGAGATTGGAAGCAAAATTAATATTTTTTTCCAAGTCCCGACGAGAGCATGAAGCAGCACCGAAGTAATCATTGATGTACTGGAGAAAGAGTTGTGGAAGGGGGCCGGAGTAGAACTGCAACAAGGAATGTTCCACATACCCCATAAAGAGACAGGCATAGCTGGGGCCCATGCGGGTACCCATAGCCAAACCTTTTATTTGGAGGAAGTGAGAGGAGTTGAAGGAGAAATTGTTCAGTGTGAGAACAAGTTCAGCCAGACGGAGGAGAGTAGTGGTGGATGGGAATTGTTCGGGCCTCTGTTCGAGGAGGAAGCTAAGGGCCCTCAGACCATTCTGGTCGGGCATGGAGGTGTAGAGGGATTGGACGTCCATGGTGAAGAGGAAGTGGTTGGGGCCAAGGAACTGGAAATTGTTGATGTGACGTAAGGTGTCAGAGGAATCACAGATGTAGGTAGGAAGGGACTGGACAAGGGGAGAGAGAAGGGAGTGAAGATAACGAGAAATGAGTTCTGTGGGCCAGGAGCAAGCTGAGACGATCGGTCTACCGGGACAGTCCTGTTTGTGGATTTTGGGTAAGAGGTAGAAGTGGGCCGTCCGAGTTTGGGCGACTATCAGTTAGAAGCTGTGGGAGGAAGATCACAAGAGGAGATGAGGTCCGATGTTCAGTGCTGGGGTCATGGTCCATGGAGTGGTAGGAGGAATCATCTGCGAGTTGATGCTCAACTTCTGCGAGGTAGAGGTCAGTGCGCCAGACAACGGCACCACCCTTGACAGCGGGTTTGATGACAATATCAGGGTTGGACCTGAGAGAATGGAATTTAGTAAGTTCAGAGAGAGAGAGATTAGAATGGGTGAGATGAGCAGAGAAATTGAGATGACTAATGTCACGCCGAAAAATTTTTGAAAAAATTATTAATTTTGCTACCAATCTCCACCCCTCCATCATTTTCACGTGGTCCTCTCTGACACATCCCTTCCCTCACTTGACCTCTCTGTCTCAATCTCTGGTGATAGACTGTACACCAATATCCATTACAAACCAACCGACACCCACAGTTACCTCAACTACAACTCCTCACACCATCCCATTCTCTCAGTTCCTTCGCCTCCGTCACATCTGTTCCGATGATGCTACTTTCAAAAACAGTTCCTCTGACATGTCCTCCTTCTTCCTTAACCGAGGTCTTCAACCCACGGTCGTTGACAGGGCCCTCAACCCTCTCCGGCCCATCACCCACGCATCTGCCCTCACACATTCTCCTCCCTCCCAGAAACATGATAGGGTCCACCTTGTCCTCACTTATCACCCCAGCAGCCTCCGCATTCAAAGGATCATCCTCTGCCATGTCTGCCAACTCCAGCATGATGCCAGCACCAAACACATCTTCCCTTCACCCCCCCTATCTGCATTCAATAGGGATCATTCCCTCTGGGACACCCTGGTCCAATCCTCCATCACCCCCTACTCCTCAACCCCCTCCTTGGCACCACCCCATGCCCACGCAAAAGATGTAACACCTGCCCCTTCACTTCCTCTCTCCTCACCGTCCAAGGGCCCAAACACTCCTTTCAAGTGAAGCAGCATTTCACTTGCATTTCCCCCAACTTAGTCAACTGCATTCGTTGCTCCCAATGTGGTCTCCTCTATATTGGAGAGACCAAACGTAAACTGGGCGACCGCTTTGCAGAACACCTGTGGTCTGTCCGCAAGAATGATCCAAACCTACTTGTCGCTTGCCATTTTAACACTCCACCCTGCTCTCTTGCCCACATGTCTGTCCTTGGCTTGCTGCATTGTTCCAGTGAAGCCCAACGCAAACTGGAGGAACAACACCTCATCTTCCGACTAGGCACTTTACAGCCTTCCAGACTGAATATTCAATTCAACAGCTTTAGGTCTTGAGCTCCCTCCTCAATCCCCACCCCCTTTCTGTTTCTTCCCCCTTCCTTTTGTTTTTTTTCCAATAAATTATATAGATTTTTCTTTTCCCACCTATTTCCATTATTTTTAAATATTTTTAAATCTTTTATGCTCCCCCCACCCCCACTAGAGCTATACCTTGAGTGCCCTACCATCCATTCTTAATTAGCACATTCGTTTAGATAATGTCACCAACTTTAACAGCTATGTGTTCTTTTGTTCTGTTGCCTGTGACATCTTTTGATGATCTGCTTCTATTACTGCTTCTTTGTACCTACAACCACGCCAACCCCCTCCACTTCTCTCCCCCCACCCAAACTGCACCCCCCTACCCCACCCACCTCCCACACACACCTTAAACCAGCTTATGTTTCACCCCTTTCTTGGATTCACTGAAGTTCTGTCGAAGGGTCATGAGGACTCGAAATGTCAACTCTTTTCTTCTCCGCCGATGCTGCCAGACCTGCTGAGTTTTTTCCAGGTAATTCTGTATTTGCTTTGGATTTCCAGCATCCACAGTTTTTTTGTTTTTATCCCGAGTACTGATGTTGGGATTGTGAAATGAGGGAACAATCTTTCCTGGAAGCTGTCTAGTAATTGCCCATTGCCAAGCTCACTGTGAGGTGCTGAATAGTGGGAACTCCCCATGTAGCCTCATTATTAAGAGTGCTGGTAGTTTTGGCGCTTGGGCAGCCCCACCGGGAAAGTTGCGCAGCGCTGGTAGTTGGTGGCTATGAAGGTGCGACAACATGGAGGCTCCCTCATTGTTCTTTACATCAAACACCAAATATACATCTCTATACTGATGAGGAGGTAACACGCCGCTCTTTTTGTCTGAACACTCTTACAAGAGTAGACCACTCCTTTAGGCACAAATGGGACCAGGAACATTCAGCACCCACATTCACTCACTGTTTGCAACTCTCTAAAACCATCTTTTTGCGCACTCCTTCAATTTTACACTCCCTCCCTGTTGTCACTCCCTAACACACCATATTTCTTTCCCTCTTATTTTTGCGCTGTGACTCCCTGTTTGTCACTCTCCCTCAAATCATCTCTCTTTCTCGCACATTGCTTAACTCGGACTCCCTCCCACTGATGGTCACTGTCTCTCACACTATCTCTGTTCCACTCACATCATTTCACTCACACTCAATGTTTGTCAATCTCTCACACACGTTCTCTCTTTCACTCATATTCCTTTACTCTGTCTCTCACACCCTGTTGCCACTCTCTCTCCCAAACCATTCCTCCACCCTCCCTGTAAATCCCTGTTTGTTGCTCTCTGTCACAGACCATCACTCTATTTATATCTGTCCCTCTCTCTCTCTATTTTCACGTACTTGTCACTCTCTTTCCCATTTACTTCCGATTTCTCCTTCATTTTGTTTGTCACTCTCTAACTTTCTACGTTCCTGCGCCTGTCCCAGGTTATGGTTCCCTGACACTTCCTGCGATATTGACCCTCTCTATCTCCATGAGCAAGTTCCCTCCAATACTATCTCTCTGACTCCGTATTAGTTTCACGATTGGTTTTCGTTTCTGGATGTGTACTAGTTTCAAGGAATGTATTAGTTTCAGGATCTGTATTCTTGTTAGGGTCATTATTAGTTTCAGGATCTGTATTCTTGTTAGGGTCATTATTAGTTTCAGGATCTGTATTAGTTTCAGATTCAGTATTACTTTCAGGGTCGGAATTAGTTTCAGTGTCTGCATTTATTTCAGTGTCTGCTTTTACTTTCAGTGTCTGTATTAGTTTCAGGGCAAGTTTTAGTTTCAGGATGTTTATTATGTTTCAGGGTCGGCATTAATTTCAAGATGTGCATTAGTTTCAGGTCCTGCAATTATTTATGTATCTGCATGAGTATCGGGGCCTCTATCATTAACAGGATCTGTATTAACTTCGTATTCGGAATTATTATAAGGTCTGCATTAGCTTCAGGATCTCTATTAGTTTCACGATCTGTATCATTGTCATGATCTGATCCATTTCAGAATTTGCATTAGTTTCAGGATTTATATAAGTTTCAGGTTCTAATTCATTTTCAGGGGCTGTGTTAGTTTCAGGGGCTGTCTTAGTTTCGGGGGCTGTATTAGTTACAGGGGCTGTATTAGTTTCAGAGGCTGTATTAGTTTCAGGGACTGTATTAGTTTCAGGGACTGTATTAGTTTCAGGGGCTGTATTAGTTTCAGGGACTGTATTAGTTTCACGATCTGTACTAGATAAAGAGTCTCTATTAGTTTCATTATCTGTATTTGTATCAGGACCTTAATTAGTTTCTGCGCTAGGATTAATTTTGCACTCCATATTAATTTCAGGCTCTTTATTAGTTTCAGGCTCTGCATTAGTTTCAGGTGTCTACATTATTGTAAGGATCTGCATTAGTTTCAGCATCGGATTATCATCCATCAATGGGAGAGCTGCAACAAGCAATCAAATGGAAGAGAAAAAACAGAGCCTTTGGCTGCCATGGTCTTCCAGCTGAGGCCTTCAAAGCTGTGTCCGATAACTCACATCAAGGGCCCATGGGCTCATCCTACCTATTTGACAGTAACAGAAACTTAGCTCTGACTCCAGGAATGTCATTGGTGTAACTATGTTCAGGAAGAGAGATACATTCTGCTGTGGAGGCTATCGAGCTCTTCCCCTCCTGCCCAATGTTGCAAGGCCTGTAGGACTTGAAGGGGCAGCGGTCGCTAGAGGGCCTGTATTCGTTTTAGGGTCCAGGTTATCTTCGGATTTTTGTTTCAGGGCCTGGAACGTTTCCAGGACGTGTATTTCCTTTGGTTACACACAGTACAACACTCGACCATTTGGCACACATTGCCAAACTGAGTTTTTGGAAACATCTATCCCATTGGATGCTCCCTCCTACCCTTTCCCATTAGCTCTGAAAATACCTTCCCGAATACCCTCCACTACAAAACCAACTCCTCCAAGGCAAGTATTTACCCAATTCCATTTTGCAACTTAATGTTGAATCTGCTTCCAGCAGCTCCCCAGGCATTGAATTCCAGGTTTCAGTATAAACACTGGCTGTGTGAGGAATCATCTCCCCTTTCCTTCTCCCGATCTTTGTCAATCACCTTTACTCTGTTTCTCCTTGTTATTATCCAAGGTTCGCGTGGAAATGGTCCTTTCTGATTAACTCTTATCAAAACCCAACATGTTTTAAATCGCTCCAGATGAACACACAATTAGCCTGACCTGATCTGACAAAAACAATCCCTGATTCGCCATTCTGTACACCTGACTACAACCCCTCATCTCTATGACCCTTCCAGTGAATCTTCTCCTCTTCCTTCCCATGGCGCTGAAACCCTTCCAAAACTGCCGGGTCCAGAGTTAGAGACAATACTCCTGCTGAGGCCTAACCTTTGACTTGTCAATGTTCTGCATGAATTCCCAGTTTGTGCAATCTCTTCATCTCTTTATCATGAGAAATATCTATTATTGTTAACAATCTAATTGCTGTTGTCTGCCACCTTCAAACACTAGAACATTTTCTCACCCTATCCTCAGCAACCACCTTTAAAATTGCTCCAATTGTTGCTTTCGCAATTCTTTATTTGAAGTTATGCCTTCTCTCCGCCTCATACTTTGACCAATCTCTCTGCGTCCTCGAAAAGCCTACTGCTTCCCTCCTCACTACTTAGTAGTATTCACATCGCTGTGTCATCCCCAGGCCTCAATCCTATGTCCTTAATATATGAGGCCAAGGCGTATATATCATAAAGTGTAAATGTTTCTAATACGGCCCCCTGTGCAGTTTCACTGCATTCTCCCCTCCAGCCTGAACAACAACCGTTCACCAATTTATCCTGCTTTCTGTTTGTCAGTGAATGTCAAAACTGCTAACTGGCTCTAATGACAGAGTTGACACTTCTATCGTTGTTGTTCTTTCAGATGGAATATCATATTTACAACCCTCTAGCCCTCTCGTGTCACTTCCATGTCCAAGGTAGATGGAAAGATTATTTCCAGTGCCTCTGTTATTTCCATAGCTCATTCCCTCAGCAACCATCATACATCTTATCTATCACATATAACTGTTCGACATTATTGTCGATCTAAAGTGTTTGATTGAAATGATTTTACTAAACCTGTTGTTTTCCATGACTGCAATTAATGTCATTCCCCATGGATGGTAATTCTATCAGCCATTATATCCCAATCCCCTCTGTCACGGAATCCCACTTCCCTCAGTCACTGCATCACGTTTCCCTCAGTCATGGCATAACACTTCCCTCACTCAGTACATCCCACTCCCCTCAGGCACTGCCTCCTGTTCCACTCAGTCACTGCCTCCCACTCCTTTCGGTTATTACATCCGGCTCCATTCAGAATGATATTTCATTGATCATACTGTGTGAAGAGAATTTGTAGAATATTCCCTCAAGACTGGAAACTGTCATGTCAGATCCTCGTGGGCTGGATAATGCCCAAGGGGGGCAGTCACTTGGTACTTTGTGAGAGATGCTGATATATGGGCTTTTCAAACAGGGGCTCCGGGTTGAATAATCCCACCATACACTTTACAAAAGCCAATCATCTCATCCAGACGGTAGCTGGAGTGACTTCCCAGTTCACAGTTTATCTCTGACAGTGGCTGAGGGTGGCTCAACCTGTGTCATGAAGAGTCTGATAATTCGCCTCGATCAGTGGACCTGCTGTGGAGAGTGGGGGGTCAGGAAGATTATAAGGAGTGAGAGTTCACAACTCCTCATTGAATGAGTTATAGGATCGTAGTGAAGGGACATTTCAGCTGCTCTCTGAACTTAGCCTGGGTCACTGCATAGAAACCAGTGTTTGTGCAGCAGTTCAGGAGCTGCAGCACGTAGCCTATTAATCTAATATAAATGGGTGGATTTAAAGAACTGTAGCACAAAGCTACCAATCAGCACCAGGGGGAAAACATCGTGAAGACAACCCATAACATAATCAAATTGGCCGAGATAACAAGCAGTAAAATGATGGATTTCCTTTGACTCTCCATCTGTGGGTCTCTGGGACTCTCCCCATTGCTGTGAGCCCGGAGAATCCTGCAGGATCTGCTGCTCACTAAAATATGCCTGACCGTTAAAACATTAAGCACTGGAATGGGGAAAAATGGGACACTTGGCGTTACAATGTAATGAAGCATCTCTATTGCTGCCCATTCCTGTGAGTTCTGAGCATCCCCTATCACAACACAAAACCAGGGGAAAATCATGTTACAATACTCAGGGGTATACATAAAATACCAGAAGACATTCCTCAAACAGCTCAACAAACTGACTGCTCCCAGAACCACATGTTCAGTTTTCTCAGTGCAATGTTTCATTCTCAGCTTACTGCAACAAACAGCCACAAATCGATCGAAAGTAAAATGGGAATTACAACAGGCATTTAAATAAGAAACATAAAATCGAGAGTATAACCAGTTGAAAGGTGCCTCAGTATCAGATCGATGAAGACGACCAGTAGATCTGCCACTTGCAGGCCACAAAGTAATAAGTGACACATTTCGAGAGGCCACACTTTCCCCAAGAAAGGATCCCTATCGTCAGTATGTTACCTGCGAGGAAGGGAGACAAACAGTTAAGTTATTCTTCAGGCAGGAATGAGTTGCCAGCTTAACAGAATATGGTTGAATATTGCAAATGCCTTGCTGTGCCCAATTATGTCTTCAAACTCGTATATCCATGACACTGCTATCCTCTGGTGAAGTCTGTTTTCTTTAAATATTATTGAACACTCAATGTTTAATATTATCAGCGATGGGGTTTTCCATCAGCATAAATCACACCTCAAAATGAGTTACGAATGTGACAAAGCTACCTTAATATTGTCTGAAAACAAACAGAGGACAGCAATACAACTGGATGAACTATGCCAACCCTCAATCAACCGGTCAGATTAAAGCTCTGCGTTTCTGAAACATCAAATGTTGAGTTCATTTAAAAAAAAATCCACTGACCAGAGGAAGAGGCTGTGCAGACACCCACATTCTCAATGATCTGAGCCCACAGCAGGTCAGCACAAAATACCCAGCTGCACGATTTGTAACCATATTCCGACAGAAGGACTGAGTGGTTGACCATCCTCCTCAAATGCCCTGAATCGCTGATGCCTGACTGAAGCTATTTTGATCACATCGGGTACATCAGGGGAGATGTGAGGTCACTGGGCACAGCAAAAGCCCCAGGGCTGACTGCATCTCTGCCACAGCATTGAGGACTTGTGCCCCTGAATTAACCACAGCTCCATCCAAGCTGCTGCAGGACAACTAGATGAGAGGCACTTACTGGGAGAAGTGGACAACTGGCCTGTTATATCCTGTACACACACTCACAGTCACAGACACACACACACGCACAAACACCCCCCCCACACACACACACACTCAAACACACACACACAGACACGCACACACGCACACACACATAAACACTCACACACACACACACACACACACAGACACACTCACACAGACTCAAACAAACACACACACAGAAACACACACTAACACACGTACACACACACGCGCGCACACACACACACACAAAGAAGGGAAGAATGTGATTGATGTCGTTCATCAGCAATATGATGTAATGTGTGACTAATACACACACACACACACACAAACACACAAACACACGCACACACACACACACTCATCCCCCCACACACACACACTCAAACAGACACACACGCACACACACACACACACATAAACACTCACACACACACACACCCACACAGACACACTCACACAGACTCAAACACACACACACACACACACACAAACACACACTAACACACACATACACACACGCGCACACACACACACACAAAGAAGGGAAGAATGTGATTGATGTCGTTCATCAGCAATATGATGTAATGTCTGACTAATACACAAACACACACACAAACACACACAGTCACATACACACACACACACACACACACACATACACTCACGCACACACACACTCACATACACACACACACTCATTCACCCCCCTACACACACACACACACGCACACACACACATTCACGCCCACACACACACACAAACATACACTCACGCACACACACACACTCACATAAACACACACACTCATTCACCCCCCCTCCCCCCAACACACACACGTACACACACACACACACACACACACACACACACACACAAACATAGAAGGGAAACACGGGATTGATCTCAGTCAACAACAATGTGATGGAATGTGTGACTGGCCGTGAAAGCAGGGGCCATTTGCACAGTTGAAACCTGGGCACCGAGTCTCACTCTGTATTTATCTAAGGCCAGTGGCTGGCAGCCGTCATTACAGCCATGGGCTTAACAGGGTGGAAATAATTAATTAAAGAAAAATGAATGGGAGTGACTGTCCTTGACTTCCGGCCGCATTTGGCACTATGTGGGCCGGCAGTCCGGAGAAAGGAAAGTGCTTTACTTTGTTTGAGGCTAAGTAACTGAGCTTGGAGTCCCTCCAGTTAGCACAATAGTCCCAGCCATCTTCAACTGCTCCAGCAATGGCTTTCCCTCCACCATAAGGACAGGAGTATCACTGGGCATTGTACATTGCACAGCACAATTCGTCACTCCTGGAAAACTGAAGTGGAATGGCTGCACTCACAGCACTGCACAGGGAACATTCAGGCTGATGCGGTTTATGTTCGACAACATTTGCACCAAACAAATGGCAGGCAATGCCTATATGTAGCATATGATGATCATATGAAGTTGAGTGCAGAGACTTAAAGAGGCGTAAGAGTAATGCAGCAAATGGTAGCTTTTAGAATAATTATTGGATATGTTGTCTTACCAGGAACAACATTAAAAGTGAAGAGATGAGACATTCAATGACAGCGACACCAACAAAATAACATCTGTCTAATAGAAACAATGCTGGGTGCAGAGACCTACCAGGAACTGCAACAGCAGCGAGCAATGGATAGTAAATTTCTTGAACCACATAGAATTTGAATCCTCACATCCAGGGAATAACCCGGGTGCATTCTGTGCCTCTCCGTGGAGCTCCTGGCCTTGGATAGAGCTGGTGCTGATGTTCACACTGACTGTCTGGAATAACAGTTTGGATTGGTCTTCCCTATTAATACCATTGGAATTCATCCGGTGGCACAGTGAGTATCTTTCCGGGGGTGGGAGGGGTTGGGGGCGGGGTGCGGGAATGATTCTAATTTCTGTTAAAATGGATTAGGTCCACGTGGTTCAACACTACCTGATTCTTTTCCAAAACTTACAACTTATATTTAAATTATATTTAACTGGGCGTGAAAAATCTCAAAACACACTACCCAATACTCAAGGGCAGTGATTGGTTGAGTGATAGATGTGGCCTTCACTGACAGACACTTACAGAGATAGAGGGACGATAAAGTACTAAAAGGATGACACAGCACCTCAGCCACAATAAACTCAGCCAGCGCCCAGAAATGGAATCAGCTTTAATAAACTGATCTTTCATCTCTAAGTATGAAGAGAGTCGGGCTGAGGAGACAGAGTAAGGCTGTGGTGGTGGGTGGTGCTGGGTTTGGGGTGGATAGAGCAGGGCCCAGGAGAGAGGGAGCGGGACACATCATCAGCCATCTCCTTGAAAGAAATTCTTGACTCTCCCACCCACACCATCCTTCCAAGTGAATATCCCGTCTCCAAACTCCTTTTCTCTCCAAAGCTCTTCAACATGATGTCCACAGCGATTCGCCAAATTCCCATCTTTTCCCAGTTTGCCCTTTACCACATTTCCTGTTTACCCATTTGCCCACTAACAATGCCGTTCCACTACAACAGAATTTCCTCTTTGATCAAGTTAAAGAAGCTTCCTATTGGATTCGGATGACCAACTCGGTAACTAAAGGGAGAAGGTTCTGGAGGGATGGGCCGAAGGTCGTGGGTGTAATAAAATGAATAACAGAGGGCTTCAGGGGTAGGGGAGCAGAAGGGGCAGCCGCAGCATTGTTGTGGGGCTGAGGTGGCATTGGCGATGGGACTGACCAGAAGGGGGGGTGTTGACCGGGGTGCAGATAGGGTGAGAGTCTGTGGCTACTCAGAAAGTCGGAGGAGAAGGCCTAGTAGAGTGTGAGGGGTGAGGCAGAGGGCTGTGGGAATCACGGTGTGATGCACGGTCGAGGGAGCAGAGCTCATGCTGGGTCAGGAAAACAAAGGCCAGCATGAAGGTCACAATTATATGAGACCGAGGGGATTAGGTGTCAGACTGGGTAAGCGTTAAGCATAGGGTCAGGGGTTAGGCAGAGGACCAGGTGTTGACAGAGACCTTATGTGTAGGCAGAGGGTTATGGGTTATACAGAAGGCCAGTGGAAAGACAGAACCTCATTGGTGGAGCAGAGTGTCAAGGGTTAGACCAAGAGTCAGGGTTAGGCCGCATGTCAGTAGTTAGGCAAAGGGTTGAGGTTAGACAAAGGGCCAGGCATGAGGCAAAGCTACGGGGTGAAACAGCGGATGAGGTAGAGTCAATGTTTATGCTGAAGATCAGGGATTAGGCAGACATGAGCGGGGTTAGGTGGAGAGTCAGGGGATAGATAGAATCTCCCGGTTAGACAAAAGGTCATGCGTTTGGTAGATGATGAGGCAGAAGCTGATTGGTTAGGAAGAAAGTCAGGGGTTAGGCGTTGGCTGAGGAGATAAGTAGAGAATCAGACAGATGCTCATGGGTTAGGCAGAGTGTGAAGCATTAGGTAGGGAGCTGGGGTTACACAGACGGCCGGGGGGAATCTGGGTTAGGCACTGGATCAAGGGAGCAGTGGGCAGACTGTGTTAAAAGAAGAGGTCACTGTATGGTGACAGTTTATATGAGCTTCAGGGCTCTGGTTGGGTTAGGCAGAGGGTCAGGATTCAGGTAGAGGTCATGCGATAGACATGGTCAGGGGAAATCAGGGTTAGGCAATGAATCAAATGAGCAGAAGTCAAGCTGGGTAAAGAGAACAGAGGACACTTGAAGGTCACAGGTTAAATGAGGTTCAGGGAATTAGGGGTCAGACTGCATTAGGCAGAGGGTCAGGGGTCAGATAGTTTAATTTGAACCGGGCGGGGTGGTTGCAGGGCTGTTTCTGCTCGGATGAGATAAAGGATCTCAATCCCGCCAGGTGGGACTGACCAATTTCTTGTTTACTGTTTGCTTTTGCTTTGCCCGCGGAAGGTTCTGGGGGCCGGGACAGCCAGAAAACGCCTTCAACAGGACGTACAGGATGAGGGAAAACTGCGGCCTGATGAGGCTGCGGCGCTGGTACGATGAGGCCTGCGGGGAGAAGTTCGCGGACATCTGTGAGAAGAACGCCATCCGCCTCCACCTGATCTTCCAGCGAATGATCCAGAGCCGCGGAGGGAGCGCTGGGCTGGCATCTGCTCCATCATTCCGACCCTTGTCCTTCATCTTTGTGGGGGGTGGGGGAATAAAACGGTAGCAATTTGGTGGATGGAATTTAATCCTGAATACTGTGAGGTGATACACTTTGGAAGGAGTGATTTGACAAGGAAGAATTCTATGAACGGCATGGCACGAGGAAGTTCCTGAAAGGAGTTCCAGAGAGGAGTTTCTGAGAGGAGATCCTGAGGCAATTTCCTGAAAGGCAGTGAGTGTGTGTGTTTCTGCTCTTGCATCCATCAGCATACAATTATGTTCAGCCTCTATCTCGATGATTCTGTTAAAAATCAACTGTAAATATAATATTCGCACCCTATGGGCTCTGATGGAACAGAGCCATGGAATCATACATTTGAGGAAGACGCCATGTTGTCCATAGTGACCACTTCGACTCTTTGCCAGACCTATCTAATCAACCGTTCTTTTCACTCGTCCATTAGCTGTGCAAATCTCCACTGCCTGTGCTCATCCAATTCTATTTTTATCGTTAAATGTTTATATGCATTCGCCATCCCTGTCAGGTAGAACATTCCAGATTACTTTGCACTGAGAACTCACAATCGCTCTCTGCCTCTTTGTTAATCACTTTAAAACTGCTTGTGCTGGTTACTGACTGATTTTCCAGTATCGCCAGTTTCTCGTTATTTACTCTATCAAAAACATTCGTGATTTTAAATGTCTGTATTAAACCTCCCCTTTGCCTGATCTGCTCGAAGGAAAACAATCCCAGCTTCTCCAGTCTCTCCACGGAATTCAAGCCCCTCATCCGTGTTCCAATTCCAGTAAAATTCCTCTGCACCCTCTCCAAGGCCCTCACATGCTTCCTGAAAAATACTCGCTAGAATTCGACACAAGGACTTCAGTTGAGATTTGACCAAAATTTACACATATGTTGTCTGATTTTCTTAGTTTTGAAAACTCTGATTCTGTTTATCAATAAAAATATATTACTATTTTAATACTCTAAAAGCCTGGCGCTGCCATCTTCCATGACTTGTTAATGTCCACCCGATATTTTTACTAAACAACTCCAACATTTGCCCAAGTTTCTGCTTCACACTATTCTCTGTACACTATTCCGTCCCTCAGAAACCCTCTTACATCCCAGCCGGACCAGCTAACAGTTCCAATTTCGTGTGGTGCAAGCACAATTGGACTGAACGGGTTAAATGAGCCTGTTTGTTCAGTGGCTGTAATTAATTTCAGTCTCCAAGGATCCTAAATAACTCACTGGGGGGCTTCCCACTGTTGTTAATAAGGGAGTCGCTACATTTTGCTACGTCATATTGTCAGTGGGGGCATCAGCTCCGTGAGGAACAAGGACCCGCGGTTATAAGACAGGGAGAGAAGTTATCAGAATCTGAGAAGAATATATTGGAATGTTCCAACAATGGATCAGATTCTGAGAACAATGGATTGGAATGTTACAACAATGGATCAGAATCTGAGAACAATAGATCGGAATGTTACAACAACGAGTAGGAGTTTATTGAATGCCCTTTATGAACTTTCCACATATTATGATTGGATGTCAATGGAAAGCCGCATCTATCGGGCACTCCAGGTGATTCAGGCGGGTTACTATCCCATCCTCGCTATTATTGGCATCCCTGGTAAGTCTCACTGTATATCGCTATTAATTCTATATTCTGTATTATTTCTCCTTCATCCAAATATCAAGTGTTTTCGAGATTGCTACATTTTTATACCAGTTAAAGAATCCAGGGGGTTTAGAATTATTATTAACATACGAGTTCAGCAATTTCAGTGACATATTTATTGCCATTTAAGCTCTATTGTCTTCAACCATATCAGAGACATTTCCGTCTATTATTGCATGTACAATACTTTCAATACGGCACTGGACGCAGCAACATGGTGGAGTATTTCAGCGCCTTCAGGCAAACTGATACTTGTTATTTACAAGTATTCTGACTGTTTATTGGGAATGGTTTCATTTCCTGTGGGCCATGTGTCTGTGTGATACCCATGCTGTCCGGCTTTATGCAGCCACTGGCCGTTTTGTGTAGTTCAGTGACTTTCACATTTGATCGGTTTGTGGCCATGTCTTTCCAGAAGCTGAGAAGTAAATATTGCACCGTGAAATTGGCTCTGAGAAGAATGACTGTGCTGAGCTTTTTAAAGAATATTTTCTAGAATTTCATGTTACCAGATTCTTATTTGCTGATGAACAACCCATGATTTTGTTTCGTAATATTAGAATTTCAGACATAGAGTAACAGAGTCAAAGTGGTCTGCAGCACAGAAATGTTGGTCCATCGAGTCTGCGCCGGTCAAATAAGTACCTAACTATTCTAATCCCAATTTGCAGCAATAGGTCGATAGCCTTGTATGGTAGGGCATCACAGGTGCACATCCAAATACTTCTTAAATGAAATGACGTATTCTGCCCAGAACACCCTTTCAGGCAGAGAGTTCCAGATGCCCACGACCCTCTGGGTCAATAATTCTTCCTCACATTCCCTTAAGCCTCCTGCCCCATACATTAAATCTATGCCCTCTGGTTAGTGGACCCCCCACCAACGGGAAAAGTTCCATCCCCTGTACCCTATCTCTGCCCCTCATATTTTTATACACGTCTATAATGTTCCCTCTCAATCTCCTCTGCTCCAGCGAAACTAACGCCAGTTTATTCAACTCTCCTCATAATTAAAAATATCCAGGCCAGCCAACATCCTGGTAAATCTCCTCTGCATCTGATCCAAACACATCCTTCATATAATGCGGATTCCAGACTGCACGCAATACAATAGATGGGCCCTAATCAGCGTTTTATACATTTCAGCATAACCTCCCTGCTCTTATATTTTATGCCTCGTCTAATAAAGGCAGGTATCCCATATGCTTTTTTAATCACCTTATCTACCTGCCCCACTAAATTAAGGCACCGCTAGACATGCACACCAATGATCTCTCTGATCCACGGTACTTCCCAGGATCCTAACATTCATCATATTCCCATGTGTTGCTTGTCCTGCCCAAATGCATCACCTCACCCTTATCTGCATTAACTTACATTTGAAAATTATCAGCCCCTCTAATCAGCCTGACTCTATACTCCTGCAATCTAAGGCTATCCTTCTTGCTACTTACCACCCCACCAATTTTCGTGCCATCCGTGAACACACTGATCAACCCCCCTACAGTCTAATCTAAATAATTTATGTTTAGCAGAAAAAGCACGGGGCCAAACACCGACCCATGTGGAAGCCCACTGGACACAGGCATCCAGTCACAACCACCTCAGTCCCGCACCTCCCCCCCCCCCACCCCAGACCATCACCATGTGCTTCCTGCCACTCAGCCAATTCTGGGCCCAATTCGCCAAATTGCCTTAGATCCCACGCGCTCCTACCTTCGTTATCAGTCTCCTGAGCATATCAAAAGCCTTGTTGAAGTCCAAGTAGACTACAACAAATGCATTGCCATAAATTACATACCTGTTCACCTCTTCGTAAAATTCAATAAAACTAGTCAGTAGTTACAGCCTCTTAACCAAACCAAGCAGATTGTCCCTGATTTTCCCTGCCTCTCCTAGTGAAGATAAACTATTGCCCTTAGAATTACTTCCAACGATTTACCCACTGATGTTAGACTGACTGGCCTCTACTTCCCTAGTAAATGCCTTCCTCCCTTCTTGAATAACGGTGCAACATTGGCTCCTCTGGCAACTCTCCTCATTCAAA
This sequence comes from Carcharodon carcharias, assembly GCF_017639515.1. Classification (NCBI taxonomy): domain Eukaryota; kingdom Metazoa; phylum Chordata; class Chondrichthyes; order Lamniformes; family Lamnidae; genus Carcharodon; species Carcharodon carcharias. The sequence continues at coordinate 940,899 of NW_024470559.1, forward strand.
AGCCTGGGATCAAATTCATCTGGTCCTGGAGATTCATGCTATTTTAAGCCTGTCAGACCGCTTAGAACTGCTTCCCTTTCTGTGTTAATTTATTTAATTATCTCACAGCGCTTCTGCATGATTTCTATCGTCCCTCTCACTTGTGAACACCAATACAAGTCATTCATTTAGAACCTGACCGACGTCTTCTGGCTCCACAAATAATTTTCCACCATAGTCCTTAATGGGCTCTATTCTTTCCCTAGTTATCCTCTTACTCTTAATGAAATTGTGAAATAACTTTGTAATTTTCTATATTTTTCCTGCCAATGATTTTTCATACCCCATTTTTGTTCTCCTAATTTCCTTATTAAGTTGCCCCTTAGACATTCTATTCTCTTATAGGTTTTCTGCCGTTTTGAGCTCTCGTTAACTGCCATCAGCCTCTCTTTTTCTCATTATCCAAACCTGTATATCCCTCGAGATCCAGGTGTCCCTGGATTTATTGGTCCTGCCCTTTATTGTTATTGGTATAAGCTGTTCCTGCACTCTCCATATTTCCATCTTGAGTGGGTCACACTGCTCTGAAGCAGATTTACCTAAAACAAGCTGTTCCCAGCCCACTCTGGTAAAATCATATCTGATCTTATTAAAATTGGCCTTCCTTCAATTTAGAACTCTGATTTCTGGCACTCCCTTGTCCTTTTCCATAACAACGTTAATCTAATGGAGTTATGATCAGTAAGCACAAAACGCTCCCCCACTGATACCTCTACCACATGCCCGGCTTCATTCCCTAAAATTAAGTCCAGGACCGCCCCTACTTTGTAGGACCTTTGACGTACTGGTTGAAAAAGCTCTCCCGGTTGCAGTGTAAGTACTGAACTCGCTCTGAACCTACCACACTATGACTAAACAAGTTAAAGTTTGGGAAATTTAAATCTCCCAATATTACTATCCTTTTATTTTTTACGCTGCTCTGAAATTTGCCTAGATACCTTCTCTTCCATTTCTCTCTGAATGTGTGGCGGCCTGTAATATACTCCAAGTAATGTGATTGCTCATTTTTTTTGTTTTTTTTTAGTTCTATCCATATGGATTCTTTTGAAGAGACTTCTAGGATGTCATTCCTCCTTACTGCTGTCACTGATTCCTTGACCAATATTGCGAAACCCCCTCCTCTTTTACCTCCTTCCTTGTCTCGCCTGAAGACGCTATACCCTGGGGTTTTGAGCCACCAATCATAGCCCTCCCGCAGCCATAAGTCTGCAGCAGCCAGGACATCATACGTCCATGTGTTATCTTGTGCCCTCAAATCTGCCTTATTTGTCAAACTTCTTGCATTAAAATAAATAACATCCAACCTTGCCAAACTCGCTTCTACCTTAACTGGCCTATAAGTTCTATGCATTCAAGACTCTTTTGCCCTCTCTTCTAATTTTGGCTAAGCAACTCCCTCTGCTAACCAACCTCTCAGGATCCCATCCCCGTGCCAAGTTATTTTGAACCCTCACCAACAACACCACCAAACTTCCCCGCAAGGATGTTGGTCCCATTGCAATTCAGGTGCTACCTGTCTGCCCTTTACAGGTCACATTTCCCCCAGAAACCGTCCAAATATGCGAGAAATATAAAGCCATCTCTCCTGCACCATCTATCCAGCCACGCATTCATCTGCACTAACCCCTATTTCGATACTCACCAGTGCGTGGCACAGGAAGAAGTCCAGTGATCACTACCTTTGTGGTCCTATTTTTTAATCTGCTTCCTGGATCACTAAGATCTGTTTGTAGGACCTCATCCCTCTTTGCAGCGATGTCGTTGGCACAAATATATACCACAATCTCCGTCTGTTTGCCCTCCCACTTTAGATGCCCTTCAGCTGTGTAGTGACATCCTTGATCCTGGCACCAGGGAGGCACATACCATCCTGGCCTAATAAACGGTTGTCTGCTCGCATTACTATGGACCCGCCTGCACCTATTGTCCTTCCTCTCTTTTTCCTTCCCCGTTGTGAAGCTGAGCCGCTCAGTGCCATGAGCGTGGCTGCACTCCCCAGTCGAACCGTCACTCTCACCGATTTCCAACACAGAAATACTGTCCTCGAGCGAGATGCACCTTCGGGATTTCCTGACTACCTGTCTGACACATCACTTCAGACTGATGGTTACCAATCCAGCTCTGTCTGCTTTGGGGTCTCCATGCCTACAAACGTTCCAGCAAACAAACTCTTAGCCTTGCTGATGAGCTTCAGTCCCTCCAGCTGCCGGTTGAGCTCTGAAACTCGGAGCTCATGTAGCTTCAGTTGACGGCACTTCCTGCACACGTGGTCGGTCAGAGAGTAAGGAGCATCTAAGACTTCTCACATATTTGAGGTGGCACATAACACGGGACTGAGCTGTCCTGCTTTGCCTCTAGTTTGAAAAAAACAACCTTTGTTTACTTTGTTAAATACAGTAAAAAAGAAACTTTATGTTATTTATGTATTTTAAATAAAAAATAGAACTGTTACCTTTCCTTAGTTTAACCTGGGGAAAACACTTCCCTGTGACTCACCAACCAGCTCTCACTTTTGTGCTGACGTCACTTTTTCAAGCATCCCCACACTCGCGCTGGTTCTGATCTCTCCATCCCTCGTTTGCGCTGTTTTTGAATGTCACTATTCTTATTCTAAAAACAAATATCTGCAGGATACTCTTTCCAGACTGTTTCACTGCGATGCTGATTGCAGGATAATCTTTCCAGACTGTTTCACCGCGATGCTGACTGCAGGGTACTCTTTCCAGTCTATTTCACCGCGATGCTGACTGCAGTATACTCTTTTCAGACTGCTTCACCACGATGCTGACTGCCGGGTACTCTTTCCAGACTGCTTCACCGCGATGCGGGCTGCAGTATACTCTTTCCAGACTGCTTCACCACGATGTTGACTGCAGGATAATCTTTTCAGACTGTTTCACCGCGATGCTGACTGCAGGGAACTCTTTCCAGACTGTTTAACCGCGATGTTGACTGCAGGATACTCTTTCCAGACTGCTTCACGTGATGCTGACTGCAGGTCACTCTTTCCAAAATCATCTCCCATCTGGACAGCTGCCGTGTTCCTCCATCACATTCTTGTTTTATTCACTCAGGGAACGTGGGCGCCACTGGCTAGGCTGGCTTTAATTGCCCATCCGAAATTGCCCTTGTTCAGAGGATAGTTAAGAGTCAACCACATTGGTGTGGGTCTGCAGGGACATGTTGCCCAGAAGATGTACTTCCCTAAAGGGCATTAGTGAACCACGTGGGATTTTGCAACAGTTGGCAATGGTTTCATGGTCATCATTGTGCTTTTTATTCCAGATTTCTATTGAATTTCAATTCTACTATCTCACAGGGCAGCATTCGAATGCCTGTTCCCAGAGCATGATGCTGGGTTTCTGGGTTACTACTCCAGCGACAATTCCGCTACACTATCACCCCACTTAATTTGCACCCTCTGTGTCCCATTTGTCCTGATCCTGCTGCTCAATGTCCTCAACGTCAGACACATTTTATTGAACAGCAGAGCCCGCAGGAGACTCCAGGCTCACAGAAGTGGGGAGAGTCCAAGAGACCCAGAGATGGAGAGTCGGAGGAAATCCAAGAGTTTACTGCACGTTATCTCAGCCAATTTCATCCTGTTGTGAGCAATGTTAATATTGCTTTATATGTGAAGTGTGATATCGTTCTTGGGGAATGTACAAGTTGATCTAGATTATATTATGTTGGAATTGGGCTTCATGCTGCAGCTCCTGAGTTGCTGCACCAACACTGGGATTTATGCCGTGACCTAGGTTAATTTCAGGGACCAGTTGAATAATGTGCTGAAATATCGCTTTACTCCAATTCTTTAATCCATTGGAGAATTTGAACATTGACTGATTGAAAATGTCTATCACGTTTCGATGTTATTTTTCTTTCCATTGGCAGAGCAGATGTTTGCTGGGCTGACAGCAGGCAGAGGGCGGAGAGGCAGGGAGTGCAGTCGTTATGGTGTCAGAACAAACGGACAGAGTCTGTTCCACAAGCTGTTAATTGCCATCGCTGCACTGAGACCCATACAGACTGTAGAACAGAGGGGAGGGGAGCGTCATCATTGGTTCCGCAAATCCCTGATTGTGATAGCAATCAGGCCATCAACAAAAGAAGCAGCAGCAAGGAGGAGTGATGTCTATCGCTGGCAGGGGGAGGGATAATACAGGTACATGAGGTTGGGGGTATTCCAGGAACAGCAGGGCAGCAAGGTAATATAGCAGCTACAGTGGGGGAGGTACCTGTTCCAAGTGCACCGGGGAAGTGGGAAAATATAATAGGTACAACGTGCGAGTGTGGGTGAGATTCCAGGATCACGATTGTGGAAGGCTGTTAGACCAAGTACACCAGCAGCGGGGCTGCGCCAATGTGATATGCCAGGTAGACAGAGGGAGGAAATGTGATAAAACGGGATTTTAACTCAGCACTGGCCCGCTGACAGCGCAGCACACCGTAAGAACTGATTCTCCGACAATGCACCGGTCCCCCAACACTTCCCCTCCGACAATGCGGCATTCCCTCGATGCTGAATCACTGACAGCTCAGTGCTAACTCAGTGCTTGTGGTTCAATAATGCAACAATTCCTCAGTACTGACACTCAGACAGTGCAGCGCTCCCTCTTTACTGCCCCTCTGACAGTGCAACGTTCGCTATGTGCTGACCGTCTGATGATGCAGCACTCCCTCAGAAATGACTGCCCTCATCCCACCCCCAACATTTACCAAGCGCACCCCGTCTTCCCCACGCCGGATTTAACGCAGAACATTGAGGTGCGTACAATAAATTGCTCTCACTGTCAAAAGTTTGGACGCGTGAAGGTAAATTCAGAATCACAGGATGACGGAATTGCAATGGTGCAGAAGGAGGCCATTCTGCCCATCGTGACCAGGCTGTTTGTCCTAATGAGCATTATTGCTCAATGCCATCGTCCTACTGTTTCCCCATAACCCTCCTCATTGTTTCTATTCAAATACTCATCTAACACACTTTTAAATGCGTTGTTGAACATGCCTCTAGCACAATTCCAGACAGTGCATTCCAGAGCAGAACAAGCTGCTATATGAAAGAAGCTTTCTTTCCCCTCAGGCCAAATTTAACAGGCCAGATTAGGAAGGTAAGAGTCATAAAGCAACAGGTACTAAACAATGGATGCCTTCTCCTTGTTTTTTCTTGTGTAGAGATGCTGGTTACCATCATTTCACTCAGAGCCGATGGTCAAGGTTTTTATTTTAAAGAATTAGATACAAATTAGTTCAAGGATAATCAATGTAGACTGAAGACCAGTAAGATCTATGTATTGTTTCATATCAGTGAAATATGTTCCATTTAAGGATACATAAACTAAAGGTCTATTTGAGAATACACCTGAAGATGCCCCTCGGAGATGTGTGCAGTTTTGGAGAATCCCTGGATTCTATTGATCTGCCCGTTTTAAGAGATTGTTTGGCTGCAACTGGGACAGGTGCCATCGAGAGTTCATTGTGAGAAATTAACCAATTGATGACACTTACTTAGGATTGAGCAGTGAGCAGCGAAAACTCTAAACTCAAGATTCATCATATGGAATGCAAGTGAGGTTCATCTCAGTCTGGATTGCATGAGGAAAAATAATATGCAACGTTGTCTGGTTTGAAATGGTAAAACAAATCTACAGTGGTCCTCACAGAGTCTTGTTACGAAATATAGCCAATCGTGGATTAACATGGAAATATGGAGGATAAAACTGAACAAGGGAATGATTCACCTAAATGCATGTTAATTGAAAGTCTTAATGCTGAGGATGGCTGGAACTGAGAAGGTATAAAGCAAGCGACAGAGCACTGGAATTCTGGGTGATCACTAAAGAAGTAAATAGCTTCAAAAGTTTTTTATGTTCTAAAATAATTCTCTGGAGGAAGGAACAAATTTGAGCATGTAGCATCTTTGATTATTATCTGCATCATTCAGCCAATTGTGTTTGTGTTGCTGAACCACATGTTACTGTTTCCCAACAAATATGGTAATTAAAAAAAAAACACTTTCATCATCAACCCTACCTCATACATCATCAACGATGCCAATCGCATTTGTCAGAGGCTTTTTTTTTTTCATTAATATATCTCTTCTGGCTGTTATTTATAAACACAGGTTTTCTAATCAACAAACACATTTTTCCCCAAAGTACTGAGTCTCTGATATAACACAGCGTTTCACTAACAATTCTTTGATTGTTCGGCAGAAACAAGGTTTATTTATCTGTCCTTCGATAAAGAGGAAGCAACATTGACAACACTTTGGGAATAGTCCGATATGCAAGGAGGATTTAAGGGTAGTGGTTAGTGTGTCCAAGATTTCCATTTTTCCTTCCCTCGTAAAACCTCAGACATCCCCACAAAAGATGCAAAAAAGCTGTTTCATTAGGGTTCATTAGAAAGGGGTTAAGTGAACCTTTTATTTTGTGGCATAATAGTATCAGTCTCGATGGACCTTAATTGTGCTGATAGAGCTAACACCTCTGCAATTAAAATGCGAATGCTTCCAATAATCCACTTCATCCTATAACACAGATAATCAATGCAGCACTGTCAGTGAGCAGCAGCTCCCAAGCGAGGGAGAAGATTTATTAGAATCGGAGGACAATATGTTGGACTATTATAAAGATCTGTCCGAATCCGAGAACAGCCACTAGTAATTTTTCCATAATAGATCAGGATCTGAGAATAATAGATTGGAATGTAACAATGATGGATCAGAATCTGAGAACAATAGTTCAGAATGCAACAACAATGGATCAGAATCTGAGAACAATAGATTGGAATGTAACAAAAATGGATCAGAATCTGAGAACAATAGATTGGAATATTACAAAAATCGATCAGAATCTGAGAAACATAGATTGGAATACTTAAAAAAATGGATCAGAATCTGAGAACACTAGTTTTCAATTTTACAACAATGGATCAGAATCTGAGAACGATAGATTTGGTTTTTACAACAATGGATCTAAATCTGAGTACAATAGATTTGAATGTTACAACAATGGATCAGACCCTGAGAACAGTAGCTGGAATGTTTGAACAATGTATCAGGACCTGAGAACAATCGATTGGTATCATACAAGAGGCAATGGGTTACCCTGGTATGTTCACTATCTGTTGACGATTTATTATGGATTTGCATTCAAATATCGGGTCCCAAAGGCTCTTCAGGTTATTCAATGTTTTTACTATCAAATGCTCGCTATTGTTGGTATGCTTCGTAAGTCTTTCTCTCTTCAGTTTTTAAGTACATGAAGATTGTTCAATTGCAACGCTGTGCTTGAAATTCCCATTCGTATCTTCAGTTCAGTTGATATCCCTGGATGTCTCTCTATCTCGCTATCATATCTGGAAGCCACATTTCAATGATCAGCTGTTCCTTTTTCTTACTTTTCAGTTGGGCCTTGTGAAGATCAAAGCCAGTGTCACCTGACTGCATCCTAAAGTCTGTCCTCCATCCACACATCCTCCAGCAGCCACAGAGCCTACCTCCTCCCCATATCTCGACCCAGCCCAATGCCTCATGTTCAACCAGAACGTTTGCTGATGCCCTGAGCTTAGTTCCTACCCAATATACACCTTTCCGAAATACTGTCCACGACCACCGTCCTAATATCACATATCTTCAATCCTGCCTCAACCCATCTGCGACATAAACACAAAATCTGGGCATTTTCTTTTTCAAATTGATACCCATATGATTATCCATTACAGTGTTACAGAGCCATAATCGCCTCCTCTCACTCACCACCCACCACCCCCAGTCCTCCCCGCCCTCCCCACCACACCAAACCGCCCCAGGCCACCATCTTGCTCAAAGTTCACCTCCTGGTTACAAACCTTTATAAAACTCAACAAATATCACGTTCTGCTGCCTGTAAAATAACTGGAATCAAAACAGACTTATCAACCGTTCCTGTGCTCAGAGAGTTACATGGGCTGGCAGGACGAAAGCGAATATTTTCATTCTTGTATTGTTGCCCCTCACCTCTTTACAGAATTTTCCCTTCGAATGTTTAACAAATTCACGTTTGAAATGCAGTATTAAATCAGGCAGCGCAGCATTAGTGGCCAGTGTATTTCAAATAATACCACTGCTCCTTCTGCCAGTCAGATTATATCTGAGCCATCCGTTTATCACCCATTCAGCAAATAGAAAAAGAATGGCATCTTTCCTACAATTTCTCTCAACTGGTCAAAATGTTGAACACCTTAATGTAACTTTCTCAGCTCACAATTCTGACATTGGTGCAGGAGCAGAGTGATCTGTATGTACATGCGCATGAATCAGTGAAGGTGAGAGGATAGGTTGAGAGAGTGGTTTATGAATCTTCCCGCATCCTGGGCTTTAGGAGGAGGGGCATAGAGTACAAAAGGAAGACGGAGATGATAAACCTCCATAAAACGGACTTCCCTCCTCACCTAGAACATTGTGCCCAGCTCTGGAAATCTCATTTTAACAAAAATGTTAAGGCACTAAAGGAGGAACAGAAACAATAGATGGCAATTTGCTCTGAGATGATTAATCCCAGTTGTGGAGATAAATTGGAAAAGTTGTGGCTGTTCTCCTTGGAAAACTCAAGTTTGAGGGGCGACTTGAAAAAATATTTTAAATTATAAACGGTCTGGAAAAAGTAGGCATGGAGAAACCCTTCCATTGTTGGAAAAATCGAGAATCAGAGGGCATGGATATAAGGTAATTGGGAAAAGAAGGGATGTCCCCAAGAGGAAAACCTTTATTGCAAAACTGAACCTGGAATGCGCTGGCTGAGAGTATGGTGGAGCCAGGCCCAACCGAGGAAAACGGGCATCAAATTAGTACCTGAAAAGGGGACAAGTATTGAACAAGGGGGAAATGACTGTGGAAGTGACACCAACGAATTGCTCCGTCAGTGGACCTGCATGGATAATATGTACTAAATATCAACCTTCCATGCTGCACCCATTCTGTGATTGCACTCTTCATGATAATAACTAAGCTTCTCCAATCTTATCACTCACCTGTGGTGCCATTCTTGCCTGTGTCTTCTCTACCCTCTACAAATTATTCATATTATTTCTAAAGTGAGCTGCATATTATTCGGCAGAGTACAATACATTTGGTCAAACTAGTGTTTTGAATAGTTTAGAGTAGCTTTCTGGCGTTTGCATCCATTTATCAAGCTGAAGGACCCAGCTGTTCTATTAACTGCTTTTGTTAATCTCGACTGACACGATCAAATATTGGGAACAGGCACCCAAAGTAATGGTGCTCCTGCACCTGCAATAAAATTGAGTTCTACAATATCAGTATTATACTTGAACATTTAATCTCTCCAGACATACAACATTTTAAAACTCCACCATTTGTTATTTCAGGTAAAATCAATTAAATGTATTAATTGTTACAGTGGCACAATCGAAAATTACAATAAGTTATCAAATAAACTTTTCTGCTAACCTAATATATTTTTTTCCTGTTTATTTCCCTTGCTCACAGTTCTATCACTGACAATTCTGATCATTTCCCGGGGAACGTGTGGTCTCTCCAAATGTGTAAGTCACTACTTGTTGGCTATGACATCAGCGGATCTACTGGTGATTATACTCGACCTGGTATTGAGGCATATTCCAATTGTTCTTCGGGAGCAGTTTCGTTTCCTGTGGCTCCTTCGTATCTGTAATATCCATGCCGTGCTGCTTTATGCAGCCACTGATTGCTCAGTCTGGTTCACCGTCACTTTCACTTTTGACCGGTTTATAGCCATATCTTTCCGAACTCTGAAATGTAGATATTGTACCGAAAAGACAGCAGCTGTGGTTCTTGGAACAGTCTCTGTGCTGAGCTTGTTAAAGAACCTTTTCTGGTATTTCATGTTCACAAGAATGTATCATTTGTCGAACCAGCCCTGGTTTTGTTTTGCAACGCTAGATGTTTACTTGTCTATGGTTTGGGTAACAATCGAGTTTGTACATTACATTCTTACTCCCTGTGTCCCATTTGTCGTGATCCTGCTGCTCAATGTTTTCACCGTCAGACACATTTTAGTGAGCAGCAGAGGCCGCAGGAGACTCTGGGCTCAGAGCAGTGGAGAGGGGCTCAGAGATCCAGAGATGGAGAGTCGAAGGAAATCCATGATTTTACTGTTTACTATCTCGGCAAATTTCCTCCTGTTGTGGGCAACGATTATGGTATACTTCTGTATGGATACGGATGCATAATTTGGGTTATCAGTCCATATTACTGCATCCTTATGTACAGGAACTGGGCTTCATGATGCAGCTCCTGAGCTGCTCCACAAATTCCTGTATTTATGCCCTGACCCTGGCGAAATTCAGGGAGCAATTGAAGCATGTGCTGAAATGTCCCTTTGCACCAATCGTGGAATTCATTCAAAAAGGAGAGAAGAAATGAATCACGGAAAGTCCAGCATTTTCTCATTTTAATTGACATTCCCAGTGGGTGGGGGTGCTGTGCCGTTCGACAGAGTGACTGGAGGAGTTGTGTAGCACCGCCACTGCAATGGGGTGTGGGGAAGGTGCCTGATCCCCGTGGTGACAGTATTGAGGTGAGGCACCTAATCCACAGAGCTCCCCGGGAACAGGTGGGCGGTGGAGGGTGGTGGGAGTGCGGTTGGTGCTGTTTCCCATGACGAGGGCATAACGGGAGTTGGGGCACCTGTGACTGCACAATGCCTAGGGGGTGAGATTTGCTCCCCATGACAACGGCATAATATCTCAGGTCGGTAATGTGACAGCACAATGGACAGGGGGCGGGACTGTTCTTGATAACGACTGAATAATAGAAAGGGCGGGAACTGTGGCAGCATCTTAAGAAGGGACTGCTCGCATTGATGACAGCTT